>NC_064614.1:1272503263-1272868888 GCF_023898315.1 Schistocerca nitens | reverse complement strand
TGCGTTGCTCTTGACACGACATTACACAGCCCTTTAACTAAACATAACTACACGTCCCTGCTCTCACCACGTCGCGTGACCAAGCAACTAAAACCATCTGAAAATTACTTTAACTTTTACACCTTTTTTTAAAATAAGGTCTAATTTACTCATCCCACTGCACCTAAACTCACACCCATCTCAACATTTGCAAACGTTCTCAACCCTATCTTGACACTCATATATCATTCCACAAATCATGTCCATCATTCAGTTTACCATTGTCGTCCCCTTTTTCGAATTACAAACGTAACCTCTATCTAAACACCAATCAACTTATCTTTTTCGCACTTTCAAGAATAAAGTTAATGAGTCAAACTTTTATACAGACCATCAAGCACATACCACACTCTCACCAATATTCAAAGCGTGGTCCATATTTACCACCTCCAACTTGAATTAAATATTATCATTTCCCCAACGTTGTGCCAGCGCTCGGTTTGGACCTATTTTTCCGCTCTTAACTGTTGTCACCAGCGGTCCAATATCACTATCAATAGATTGCATAAACTTCCACATAAAAAAATCCCATCCGATTATCTGTCATCAAGCTGCACCCTCTCACTATAGCATACAAAATCATCTTCTCTAGTCATTATACAACTTTTATCAGCGACACGCCTCACTCGCAATCCCGGCTAATGAATACCCGACCATTACGCGTAAGGCCTGTGAAGACATCGCCGACGCGGGTTTGTGTACTGTAATCATCACCACATTTCATTGGACAACAAGAAAAGATGCGAATTCGCTCGTCCTCGATGTTCTAACGTCTCACTCCTTCCGTCATGCATTACGCTTCATCCATTCAACATACACATTCATTCACGCTACCGTTTAGAGATTCCTATATCCGAACACACATAATCATTCAACAAATATCACTTGCACTTACCTAATAACTCATCCATCAGGCCTGGGGGCAAGGTCACCCCTTTCTTTCAGCAGGAGACAGCTGTTTCTTTTACAGTGTTAGCTAAATTGTGCCATCAACTTAACATCGCCAATCATCAAACATATCTTCAAATACGTAGACACTCTTACTCAATTACACAGCGTTCCCGCTGAGGACATGAACTTCAATATTACAGTTCTTAATCCAATAACCACCAAGACAAGTACTAAATGCTCAAACTAATCCCATTCCACCTTACAAAACGAGCGTCCGAGCGCTACCGGCGGCATGTGAAAGCCACATATCTGTCCATCTAAACAGCCGTCCACTCAGCCCCCGGACCAGCATGCCAAAGTGGGCTCTTTCTATACCTGCTCTCCAGCTATTGTCTAACGAAATACACTGAACAAATGGATTCCCCTCCCCCTCCCCCCCCCCCCAAATCTCCAACTCGACATGTAAACAATGTCTCCCCCAGCCAGCAAACCTGATGTCATTCACGCTGTGCTGACAATTTCCATTCACAAATCTTAAAGACTCGCGCATATAAAAGCCTATTCACTCCTGCCACAAGTTACTTAACAATAAAAAAGCTTTCTCCCTTTCTAAGCATAGATGAGCATGCATTTATAACTAATAGGTGATAACTCTGTGTTCCATTTTTCCATTTCTAGTGATTTTTCATTTTGCACACAAGTACTGGATCACCGTTTTCGGCACTAGCAATTTCAGAAGTTGCGGTCCATCAACCAAAATTTGTTCCCCATCTCAAACAAGCATTGTCACTGAATCATTATGTCATACATATGATTAAAAAGAAAAAAAAGTGACCTCAATTTACATTATCCGACATTTATTCACATGTCCTAATGATACAGTCGTAGATGAGCCATGTCATCCACTCGCTCATTCCTTCAACCCACGCTTTCACAGAACTTTTTCTACTTATAAGTTATAATAATTCTGTACAAGCATTTACGCCCCCACATACATCCCAGCTCAATAGAACTTAATAATTACTTTCTCCACAGATAGTCATATTCGGTGAACAATTAAACGTACTAAATTACGCATACATTTAGTCAAATAAGCAAATACTTTTACCGACATACACACACCCCTCTCACTGAGGATAGGGCATTTAATATTATGTACTTAAACACAGACCAGTGATAACAATATTCCGACGTGCACCTTGTCCTTCTAATACAGATACAATTCATTCTCCTATACGGTTTCTAAGTCACCATTGTACGTCAGAGCACCCTCAGTCGACCCGTCACTCTCAGAAGAGTTCAGCTAATTCCAGAGCCTTCTCCTGTTGACAGAAACGTGTCAGTCTTTCTGATCAGAGCCTGCTCCATTTTCTACAGAGAGCTCCAGACTCGCGTATTAGAAGACCAAAAATATGTTTAATACAATAGTATAAAATTCACCTTGTACTCGTCAATATTAAGCACAGTTCTAGTGCTTCAGCTTGCCATAGGCCTCTGACTAACTAGAATTCCAACCCTGCACAGACATTAACATGGACTGATGCCCGCCGGCCGCGGTGGTCTAGCGGTTCTAGGCGCTCAGTCCGGAACCGCGCGACTGCTACAGTCGCAGGTTCGAATCCTGCCTCGAGCATGGATGTGTGTGATGTCTTTAGGTTAGTTACGTTTAAGTAGTTCTAAGTTCTAGGGGACTGATGACCACAGATGTTAAGTCCCATAGTGCTCAGAGCCATTTGAACCATTTGACTGATGCCCGGTCTCTCACAGGAAACTATACCTCGCACCTTGTAAATCATATTCTTGCAGTCGATAGTGTAACATTGAGTGATTTTAAATAAAGGACAGCCACAACACAAGGAAACTAGAAGAACCTGGTGGCGCTGTGGCGACTTTCCAAACTACCCCCCCCCCCCAAAAAAAAAAAAGTGACTGACGGGCTCAACATTTAAACTTATATGTCGCAACGACCCAATAGGTGATAACTCTGTGTTCCATTTTTCCATTTCTAGTGATTTTTCATTTTTCACACAAGTACTGGATCACCGTTTTCGGCACTAGCAATTTCAGAAGTTGCGGTCCATCAACCAAAATTTGTTCCCCATCTCAAACAAGCATTGTCACTCAATCATTATGTGTCACCCAATGGGATGGATAAGACACCACCGATCTACTGTAATATTATCCATCACAGCTGATACCGCAAAAAATTCTACAGAGTCCAAAACTGGCCAATCATGTGACAGCATGTTTTCCTAACTTCACTATCATAGATAAACCATACCTCCTCCTCTTTAGAAGTATCATAGCGAGCATTGATAGATGACTGCTCCGTACGTCCATTCGCACTTAATTCTCGAACACACAAAAACGATCAAAGTATACCAGACAACGAGATACATATTTCTAAGACCTCGCGCATAGTACTCTATCAATCTCTCTGCGTATGATGGTCACAGAGCAATCTCGCCCTCTTACGTTAAAAGACCATCCTCACCTCGGCATTGACCAGCCTACCCCGCAACATCGCTACCCAATTAATCTTCAACCGAGCAGACGAATATAGCTACACTTCACCTCTGCGGACTGAATAGAGCTTTCCTAGTCCTAACCTCTCCAAGTGCACCACATTTCTCGAGATGTGACCAAGTCTTGGAGCTTAGCACACCATATCGATCTACAGTAACAGATCTCAAAGTGTCTTAATTTAATAGCATACAGTTAAATAAGAACAAGAACGGAATGATATTTATACACAACGTAGCTCGATACATTTTTACGAAAATCATCCAATCTATCATGTGTAAAGTATTGTAGCTGCATACGACTAGAACGCAGGCTGTGTCACGTGACTAAAGCATCCAAATAGAACACTGAAAAAAAAATGACCTTCAGCAACTTGTCCTTCTCCAGAATAAATGAGTCAACGTTTAAATAGTACCTAGTTACAGCTCTATCTCAATCGATCATCCCGTACACTCTGTTATCATTTAACACAGATGTAAGTTAAGACGTGAATGATTCCCTGTCCTCCTGAAAAGCATGATATATAGTATTCAACTCGCGTGTATCACTGCTATCTCACAAGGGAACCTCCCCATCGCACCCCCCTCAGATTTGGTTATAAGTTGGCACAGTGGATAGGCCTTGAAAAACTGAACACAGATCAATCGAGAAAACAGGAAGTAATTGTGTGGAACTATGAAAAAATAAGCAAACTAAGTAGTCCGTGCGCAAGATAGGCAACATCAAGGATAATATGAACACAGGCGCGCCGTGGTTCCGTGGTTAGCGTGAGCAGCTGCGGAATGGGAGGTCATTGGTTCAAATCTTCCCACGCGTGAAAAGTTTACTTTCTTTCAAAGTTATGATCTGTCCGTTCGTTCATTGACGTCTCTGTTCACTGTAATAAGTTTAGTGTCTGTGTTTCGCGACCGCACCGCAAAACCGTGCGATTAATAGATGAAAGCACGTGCCTCTCCAATGGGAACCGAAAACATTTGATCGCAAGGTCATACGTCAACCGATTTCTCCACAGGAAAACACGTCTGATATATTCTATACGACACTGGTGACGGCATGTGCGTTACATGACAGGAATATGTTGTCGACCCACATAACTTGTACACTTGGCGAATGGGTAAAAAGATTCTTCTACCTTGCCCGATTTAGGTTTTCTTGTGGATGTAATAATCACTCCCACAAAAGTGATGAAAACATGAGTGTTTGTCACATAAACTGCAACAAATGTATGCAACAGTTTCACAGTCGCACAGTTTTCCCTGTGCTCTGTCAAAACATATGTTTTCAACTTTTTCAAATTTTTCCATATGTAGACCGACAAATCTTGCATATGTCCAAGCAAATCTGAACATGTCCTGGAATTTTGGAGAGCGAAGTTGATTGTGTGAGTGCCTGAACTTTGATAATTGTCTGAAAATAAAAAATTTAACTTTTCACTCGAGGGAGGATTCGAACCCAGGACGTCTCGTTCCGCAGCTGCTCCCGCTAATCACAGAACCACGGCGCTCCTATGCTCACGCTATCCTTGATGTTGCATATCTTGCGCATGGACTACTCAGTTTGTATATTTTGCTTATTTTTTCATAGTTCCACACAACTTCTTCCTGTTTTCTCGACTGATCTGTGTTCAGTTTTTCAAGGCCTATCCACTGTGCCAACTTATAACTAAATCTGAGGGGGGTGCGATGGGGGGGAGGGTTCCCTTGTAAGTAGACATACGCAATAATACGAACTCAACGAGAAAAAATTGACTACCTTCTTGATTCCACTCGCTTCGATGTAATCGTTTTCCTACATTCCTCTTGTTGCCGCATACTTGACTCCATGTACAAATTGCTCCCTGCGAAATAGAAGATAAGCAAGTACATCCTCATTTTCACCGCATTTCTGTGTATATTAGGTTAGTTTATACATATGCGCTAATCAGTTTCTACATCTACATCTACATCTATACTCCGCGAGCCACCTTACGGTGTGTGGCGGAGGGTACTTATTGTACCACTATCTGATCCCCCCTTCCCTGTTCCATTCACGAATTGTGCGTGGGAAGAACGACTGCTTGTAAGTCTCCGTATTTGCTCTAATTTCTCGGATCTTTTCGTTGTGATCATTACGCGAGATATATGTGGGCGGTAGTAATATGTTGCCCATCTCTTCCCGGAATGTGCTCTCTCGTAATTTCGATAATAAACCTCTCCGTATTGCGTAACGCCTTTCTTGAAGTGTCCGCCATTGGAGCTTGTTCAGCATCTCCGTAACGCTCTCGCGCTGACTAAATGTCCCCATGACGAATCGCGCTGCTTTTCGCTGGATCATGTCTATCTCTTCTATTAATCCAACCTGGTAAGGGTCCCATACTGATGAGCAATACTCAAGAATCGGACGAACAAGCGTTTTGTAAGCTACTTCTTTCGTCGATGAGTCACATTTTCTTAGAATTCTTCCTATGAATCTCAACCTGGCGCCTGCTTTTCCCACTATTTGTTTTATGTGATCATTCCACTTCAGATCGCTCCGGATAGTAACTCCTAAGTATTTTACGGTCGTTACCGCTTCCAATGATTTACCACCTATGGCATAATCGTACTGGAATGGATTTCTGCCCCTATGTATGCGCATTATATTACATTTATCTACGTTTAGGGAAAGCTGCCAGCTGTCGCACCATTCATTAATCCTCTGCAGGTCTTCCTGGAGTACGTACGAGTCTTCTGATGTTGCTACTTTCTTGTAGACAACCGTGTCATCTGCAAATAGCCTCACGGAGCTACCGATGTTGTCAACTAAGTCATTTATGTATATTGTAAACAATAAAGGTCCTATCACGCTTCCTTGCGGTACTCCCGAAATTACCTCTACATCTGCAGATTTTGAACCGTTAAGAATGACATGTTGTGTTCTTTCTTCTAGGAAATCCTGAATCCAATCACAAACCTGGTCCGATATTCCGTAAGCTCGTATTTTTTTCACTAAACGTAAGTGCGGAACCGTATCAAATGCCTTCCTGAAGTCCAGGAATACGGCATCAATCTGCTCGCTAGTGTCTACGGCACTGTGAATTTCTTGGACAAATAGGGCGAGCTGAGTTTCACATGATCTCTGTTTGCGGAATCCATGTTGGTTATGATGAAGGAGATTTGTATTATCTAAGAACGTCATAATACGAGAACATAAAACATGTTCCATTATTCTACAACAGATTGACGTAAGCGAAATAGGCCTATAATTATTCGCATCTGATTTATGCCCCTTCTTGAAAATGGGAACGACCTGCGCTTTCTTCCAGTCGCTAGGTACTTTACGTTCTTTCAGAGATCTACGATAAATTGCTGATAGAAAGGGGGCAAGTTCTTTAGCATAATCACTGTAGAATCTTACGGGTATCTCGTCTGGTCCGGATGCTTTTCCGCTACTAAGTGATAGCAGTTGTTTTTCAATTCCGATATCGTTTATTTCAATATTTTCCATTTTGGCGTCCGTGCGACGGCTGAAGTCAGGGACCGTGTTACGATTTTCCGCAGTGAAACAGTTTCGGAACACTGAATTCAGTATTTCTGCCTTTCTTCGGTCGTCCTCTGTTTCGGTGCCATCGTGGTCAACGAGTGACTGAATAGGGGATTTAGATCCGCTTACCGATTTTACATATGACCAAAACTTTTTAGGGTTCTTGTTTAGATTGTTTGCCAATGTTTTATGTTCGAATTCGTTGAATGCTTCTCTCATTGCTCTCTTTACGCTCTTTTTCGCTTCGTTCAGCTTTTCCTTATCAGCTATGATTCGACTACTCTTAAACCTATGATGAAGCTTTCTTTGTTTCCGTAGTACCTTTCGTACATGATTGTTATACCACGGTGGATCTTTCCCCTCGCTTTGGACCTTAGTCGGTACGAACTTATCTAAGGCGTACTGGACGATGTTTCTGAATTTTTTCCATTTTTGTTCCACATCCTCTTCCTCAGAAATGAACGTTTCGCATTTCTTTAGATTTTATGTCAGATCCACCGATGCGACCGCGACATAACCTATCGTTCTGTGTTCTAAAATTGCCTGTAAATGTAACCCAGGCGTATCGAGTCACCTCCACATTCGGAGAGCGCTTGCTCTGTTTTCTGTATGTGTACATGCACGCCTCGCGGACGGCTCCCAGGACCCAGTCCATCGGCTGGTGGACCAAACATCGAGCATAGAATACTTGACATGCCGCCGGTGGCGCTTGGACGCTCGCTTTGTAAGGTGGAATGGGATTAGTTTGACCATTTAGTACTTGTTTTGGTGGTTATTGGATTAAGAACTGTAATATTGAAGCTCATGTCCTCAGCGGGAAAGCTGTGTAATTGAGTAAGAGTGTTTACGTATCTGAAGATACGTTTCGCGATTGGTGATAAGTTAATGGCGCAATTTAGCTAACACTGTAAAAAAAAATAGCTCTCTCCTGCTGAAAGAAAGGGGTGACCTTGCCCCCAGGTCTGATGGATGAGTTATTATATAAGAGCAAGTGATAGGTGTTGAATGATGGTATGTTATCGGATATAGGAGTCTCTAAACGGTGGCGCGAATGAATGTGTATGTTGAATGGATGAAGCGTAATGCATGACGGAAGGAGTGAGACGTTAGAACATCGACGACGGGCGAATTCGCGTCTTTCCTTGTTGTCCAATGAAATGTTGTGGTGATTACAGTACACAAACCCGCGTCAGCGATGTCTTCACAGGCCTTACGCGTAATGGTCGGGTATTCATTAGCCGGGATAGCGACTGAGGCGTGTCGCTGATAAAAGTTGTATAATGACTAGAGAAGATGATTTTGTATGCTATAGTGAGAGGGTGCAGCTTGATAACATAGATAATCGGATGGGATTTTTTTATGTGGAAGTTTATTCAATCTATTGATAGTGATATTGGACCGCTGGTGACAAGTTACGAGCGGAAAAATAGGTCCAAATCGAGCGCTGGCACAATGTTGGGGCAATGATAATAATATTCAATTCAGGCTGGAGGTGGGAAATATGGACCACGCTCTGAATATTTGTGTGTGTGTGTGTGTGTGTGTGTGTGTGTGTGTGTGTGTGTGTGTGTGTGTGCGTGCGTAATGGTCTGTATAAAAGTTTGACTCTTTAATTAGGTTTGGTATTTCGGGGTGTGTGTAAAATTAATTTTACTCTTGAAAGTGGGAAAAAAATGAATTGATTGGTGTTTAGATAGAGGCTACGTTTGTAATTCGAAAAAGGGGATGAGAATGGTAAACTAATTGATTGACGTTGTTGGTGGGGTGATATATGAGCGTCAAGATTGGGTTGAGGACGTTTACGTATGTTGATGGTGAGATGGGTGTGAGTTTAGGTGCAGTGGGAGGAGTAAATTAGATCTTATTTAAAAAAAGTTGTGAAAGTAAGAATAATTTTGAAAAGGTTTTACATGGCTGGTCACGTGACGAGGTGAGAGCAGGGATGTGTAGCTATATTTAGTTAAGGGGCCGTGTAATTTCGTGTCAGGAGATATGCGCAGTGTGTCATAGGAGTCAGACATGTGCTGCTGCTATGATGTGTCTAGCGTATGGAGGCTGCGCTTTGGAATTATGCTACGTTGATATAAAGTTGACTTCACAAGAGTTCGCATTATTTAATTTTATCATACAATTACCGTATTTGCAATAATAATGGTTCATAGTAGTTATTAAATCTTCACAAACAAGGCACTTCGTAGAAATGAGATCATGGTTTCCTAATACGAGACAGTAATAATATTTTGCTTTAATTATTTTATTACAGAATAATGACATATGAATATACAATTTTTACATGTTCGTTCATTTCTGTTATCCTTCACTCATTTCTCAGTACTTAGGTTTATATTTACGAAATCCGGGGAAAACAAAATTGTCTTCTGTGACACCGCAATCTTCATGAGCCCAGCGATAACATTTCGTGCACTGTGCCCATTTCACCCCGTGTTTGTCTTCATAAAAGCGCCCAGTACAGAACAGACACTCTACGTCGTCGTCATCACTGCTGTCTGAATCCTCACTGTCATCAAGATGGACATCGGATGCCGAGTCACTAGACGATTGTCCTGCTTTAGGTCTAAGACTTGAAGATTTTCCACTCTTCTCCCCAAATAACTTTGTGGCTGCTTTCTTAGCTTCAGTTTATATTCTTGCAATTGCTTCACATAAGGAGTTGAAGTTAGTAACGCAGCAGAGCACGAACGCGATGTTAGTGCAATAGGTCAATCTCCAGGTGGTTTTCGATGTGTAGGAGAAATCTGATGTCTGTCGGGCTGACAGCTTGACCATCACCATCAGTAGTTTCATTTTCGTTTCTGGCATCTCTTTCTTGAAGAGCGTAAGCATGGCGATGAATTGAAAATTCATGTTCCCTAAGGATGTTTCTGTTGCATGGTGTGAGACCTGTTTTTCTGAAGGCATTAACAGATGCTTCCATTGTCGCTGCTCGGTTGTAAGCTACGCCAAATAACCTGTCTTTTAATAATGGGCTGACAACACAATCTGGGTTACTTGACAACCACGTTTCTATCTCTTGGGCATAGGTTTCAAAGGCCCCATAAATCCGACGTCAAGTGGCTGCATTATATGCGTTGTGCGAGGTGGCAAACATACAATATGAACATTTTTTTCACGTGCTTTATCTAAGACATCGAGATTCTTTGTGTGGGAATAATGCCCATCATGAATCAAAATGACAGGGTCATTTAAAGATGGCTTTACATGACTCACAAAATGATCAAACCACTGAGTAAAAATGTGAGTTTGTATCCAGCCACTTGCATGACAAGCTGATATTGATTCTGCAGGTGCACCGTCCATCAATTCCTGCTTCATATTCATCCTTGGGAAGACGATTAGTGGTGGAACCTAAGTGCCAGCTGCGTTCATACACGTTACAACTGTGATGAGATTTCCCCTTTCTGCTGAAGTCAAGGCAGCAACTTGTGTATTCCCTTTCATAGCAATAACCTTGCTGTGTTTGTGCTGCTCAGACGTCACCCCAGTTTCGTCAACATTTAAGACTCGATGCGGGTCATGGTTCACTTCAGATAGCACAGACTCGTAAATGTCAAAATCTCCGCACATTTTGTGGAGTGAAAATTTTCACTCTTGCTGCTGCAAGACCCTGAGGAGTTCTCATTGATAAAATGGGATGTCTCTTAAGGAAAGCTCGGAGCCATTTCTTTCCTGCTGAAGCCTTTTCTGAATTGAAGGGATTCTTCAGCCTATTCCTGACAGCTAACTGGAAGGCCATGCTTCGTATGTTTTTACATTTAAAAGCATAAAATAGCTCTTCCATTGCAAGGCAGTATTTCACTAGTTCATCTTGCAGTTGAGATGAGAGAACAGGCCTTCTGTCAAGATTAACACCAACCAGCTTCTCGGGTGTACAACTTTTATCCTTCAAATACCTTTTCAAATTACGTTTTGGTACAGAAAAAACTTTTGAGGCTTTTAAGTACCCCATCTCGCCATTTCTCACACATGTAATGGGACGAACCATGGAGTTTCATCGCACGTTTTCCTTTTAGGTACCAATGCCATATACAAAGAATAAATACAATAATCAGACATACTTCTTAAAGGACTTCAACTTCTATGATTTTGTTAGATTATTTTTTATAAGTACTGTGAACGGAGTACTGTGAACTTGGAATAATATTGATCAACTTATGAGCAAAATAATGTCTTGAAAGAAAGTTCCAGAAGATATTCCAATTTCTGATCATAAGACTAGTCAAAGTAATTCCTGTTTGTGATAATTTAATCGAATTAAAATGAACCAGTTTCCAAAATTTTACTACAATAAATGATAAAATATTGTTATCTGACGATAGTATTGCGTAAATTACATATAAAAAAATCGTGAGGGAAAGGGTTCCCCCCAATATGCTATAGGTATCGTAATATGCGACACTGTCGCCTATTTGGATCCCCATACTAGCGCATATTAGGAATCTCGCCATCTTACACAAAGAGTCATGCACTTGATAACAACGTTCGTTGGAAAACGAACCTAACTTCAATAATTGTAGGTAATACCGTCACAAATAAGAACAATACAAGAGTGTAGTAGCATCCACTCACCTTTAAGCTGAAATATTGTCTTGACACCGATATCGCAAAAACTCCAAACACGAGAAATTTTGTATCAACTTCTACGCACTGTGTCCGCGTCAACTAAGGCGACCTACTCGCTGTGTCGCGTGCACGAGAGAGAGAGAGAGAGAGAGAGAGAGAGAGAGAGACAGACGGAGGGAGACACGGAGAGGGGAGTCACAGTCAACCAACTTTGCGAAGTGTTTCGTGGCGACCAAACGTGGTCTTGTAGTCATGGCTGATTCAACTGTCGAACAAACTTCGGATCCAAAAGTGTAGCACAGCGTTCTCGGTTGCATAATAATAATAAATGATTATGACCGATAATTAATAATAATAATAATAATAAAGGCAATATATACAGTGAGACGGAAGGATTCATGATTGCAATACAGGATCAAACAATAAATACCAGATATTATAGCAAGCATATTATTAAAGATCCCAATACCACAACAGATAAATGCAGACTTTGCAAACAACAAATAGAAACGGTAGATCACATTACAAGTGGATGTACAATACTAGCAAATACATAATACCCCAGAAGACATGACAATGTAGCAAAAATAATACATCAACAACTTGCCTTACAACATAAACTTATAAAACAACACGTTCCCACATACAAGTATGCACCACAAAATGTACTGGAGAATGATGAATACAAATTATACTGGAACAGAACCATTATAACAGATAAAACAACGCCATATAACAAACCTGACATCATACTCACCAATAAAAAGAAGAAATTAACGCAACTAATCGAAATATCCATACCCAATACAACAAATATACAACAAATATACATCAACAACTTGCCTTACAACATAAACTTATAAAACAACACGTTCCCACATACAAGTATGCACCACAAAATGTACTGGAGAATGATGAATACAAATTATACTGGAACAGAACCATTATAACAGATAAAACAACACCACATAACAAACCTGACATCATACTCACCAATAAAAAGAAGAAATTAACGCAACTAATCGAAATATCCATACCCAATACGACTAATATACAAAAGAAAACCGGAGAAAAAATTGAAAAATACATCCAACTGGCTGAGGAAGTCAAGGACATGTGGCATCAGGATAAAGTTGACATTATACCAATTATACTATCAACTACAGGAGTCATACCACACAATATCCACCAGTACATCAATGCAATACAGCTACATCCAAACTCATATATACAATTACAGAAATCCGTAATTATTGATACATGTTCAATTACCCGAAAGTTCCTAAATGCAATATAACATATACCGTACAGTTAAAAGGAAGTGACGCTTGATCAAGGTCCGCGTCACTTTCCATTTTTAACCAGACTTAACGTCTGAGAAAGTAAAGAAATAATAATAATAATGATAATAAATCATCATCTAAGACTGATTATGCCTTTCAGCGTTCAGTCTGGAGCATAGCCCCTTTATAAAATTCCTCCATGATCCCCTATTCAGTGCTAACATTGGTGCCTCTTCTGATGTTAAACCTATTACTTCAAAATCACTCTTAATCGAATCCAGGTACCTTCTCCTTAGTCTGCCCCGACTCCTCTTACCCTCTACTGCTGAACCCATGAGTCTCTTGGGTAACCTTGCTTCTCCCATGTGTGTAACATGACCCCACCATCTAAGCCTGTTCGCCCTGACTGCTACATCTGTAGAGTTCATTCCCAGTTTTTCTTTGATTTCCTCATTGTGGACACCTTCCTCCCATTGTTCCCATCTACTAGTACCTGCAATCATCCTAGCTACTTTCATATCCGTAACCGCAACCTTGTTGATAAGGTAACCTGAATCCTCCCAGCTTTCACTCCCATACAGCAAAGTTGGTCGAAAGATTGAACGGTGCACAGATAACTTAGTCTTGGTACCGACTTCCTTCTTGCAGAAGAGAGTAGATCGTAGTTGAGCGCTCACTGCATTAGCTTTGCTACACCTCGCTTCCAGTTCTTTCACTATGTTGCCATCCTGTGAGAATATGCATCCTAAGTACTTGAAACCGTCCACCTGTTCTAACTTTGTTCCTCCTATTTGGCACTCAATCCGTTTATATTTCTTTCCCACTGACATTACTTTCGTTTTGGAAATGCTACTTTACATACCACAGTCCTTACATTTCTGATATAGCTCTGAAATATTACTTTGCAACTTTCAATCGAATCTGCCATCACAACTAAGTCATCTGCATATGCAAGACTGCTCATTTTGTGTTCACATATCTTAATCTCACCCAGCCAGTCCTTTGTTTTCAACATATGATCCATAAATAATATGAACAACAGTGGGGACAGGTTGCAGCCTTGTCTTACCCCTGAAACTACTCTGAACCATGAACTCAATTTACCGTCAACTCTAACTGCTGCCTGACTATCCATGTAAAGACCTTTAATTGCTTGCAAAAGTTTGCCTCCTATTCCATAATATCGTAGAACAGACAATAACTTCCTCCTAGGAACCCGGTCATATGCCTTTTCTAGATCTACAAAGCATACATACAGTTCCCTGTTCCACTCATAACACTTCTCCATTATTTGCCGTAAGCTAAAGATCTGGTCCTGACAATCTCTAAGAGGCCTAAACCCACACTGATTTTCATCCAGTTGGTCCTCAACTAATACTCGCACTTTCCTTTCAACAATACCTGAGAAGATTTTACCCACACTGCTGATTAAAGAGATACCTCTGTAGTTGTTACAATCTTTTCTGTTTCCATGTTCAAAGATTGGTGTGATTACTGCTTTTGTCCAGTCTGATGGAACCTGTCCCGACTCCCAGGCCCCCCCAGGGGGTCCACAACTCTTCTGTGGATACGTGTGTGGCGAGCACGGGGCCCCGAGCCATTGCAGCCTTCTTTCTCTCCAGGGCTGCATTTACTTTCCCTTCCCATCCTTTCCCCTCCTTGCTCCTTTCCCCTCGCCCTCTCCTCTCCCTCTCTTGGTGTCCCTGCTTATGTTGGCCCCGCTATCCTCCTGGTTCTGTTGGTTTTCCAATTCGGCTTTGTTGCATAATCATCTCCTCTTTTTGGCATTCCTTGGTCCCCCTCTGGGGTTTGACCTCCATTACAAAATTTCTCCTCCGTAGTGTGAGCCATTTGGGGAACAGCACCTTACCTAGTGTCTCCGACGTGCGCCCTCCTAGTACATTCCACCTTTTCTTTCACGTCGTTGTCTGATACTAGGGTGCATAGCCAGCACGGTAGCCAGCCCGTGTGGTGGGGTCGCTATGTACCCTTTTTATTAAGCCCCCTGAACACAAGGGATCACACTTCTGATACCTGAGCTGTGACCACCTCATGCATGCCTTGGAGTGGTTGCTCGTCATCTCGGAGCATCGGAACTCCCGGCAATGGCCGCCGTGCCAGACGGCCCTTGCTGTGGCTGGGTGGCGCCCGTGAGGAGAGCCCCTGATCGGAGTGGGTGGTGTCAGGGCGGACGCTATGCAAATGAAACGCATACGGGTCCAGAACTCTGGCCGTTCTTCGGTGGCCGTCTCTCTGCATGGAACTGAATCCTCAAGTGCTGCTTCTCTTGCCTCTTCGGCCTTCCCTTCCATGGCTACCCCCTGGGAAGAGGGTCAGGCCCGTCGTCTAGGGGCAAAACCTCTTCCCCGTTATCCAGTTTGCACCGGGATTGATGGAGATACTTTAACCAGTGTCAAAACTTTATTCTTTGTGGAACACATTGCAGAGAAGTTTGGCGAAGTGGACTCCCTGAGCAAGATGCGGTCGGGTTCGTTGCTGATAAAAACTACTTCAGCTGCCCAATCTGTGGCCCTTCGTGCCTGTACCCATCTTGGCACAATTCCTGTGTCCATTACCCCCACCAGTCTCTAAATATGGTACAAGGTGTAATTTTTCACAGGGACCTCATCCTTCAAACTGATGAGGAACTTCGGGACAATCTTGGACGGCGGGGTGTTCACTTTGTTCGGCGTGTTCAGAAGGGTCCTAAAGACAATCGTATTGATACTGGTGCCTTTATCCTGGCCTTTGAAGGGAATACCCTTCCTGAGAAAGTTAAGATTGTGGTCTATCGCTGTGATGTGAAGCCGTACATCCCACCTCCTATGAGGTATTTTAAGTGCTTGGGGTTTGGTCACATGTCTTCCCGCTGTTTCCAGGCCCCTCTCTGTGGTGACTGTGGACGTCCACTCCATGAGTGGAGTCCCTGTGTTCCCCCTCCTGTATGTGTAAATTGTCATGGTAGTCATTCTCCACGTTCACCAGATTGCCCAGTATATAAGAAGGAAAAAAAGATACAGGAGTATAAGTCCCTCGATCGTTTAACCTACACAGAGGCCCGTAAGAAATATGCAAGACTTCACCCTGTGTCCATAACCTCTAGTTACACCTTGGTTACATCTTCACCCCTTCCTCCCCCTTCCTTACCCCCATCCTGGACCCCTCTCCTCCCTCCCCCCCTCCCCCCTCCCCCACTCCTCCCACCCCCCCACCCCCATCCCCCGTCCCCCGTCCCCCGTCCCCCGTCCCCCGTCCCCCGTCCCCCGTCCCCCGCGGCTCCCACACCTTCTCCTATGGGCGCTGCTCCCCCTCCCCAGCCGGAGAAGTGTCCCACTCCTTCGGCGTCTGCCGGTCAAGGGCGCCTCTCCTGGGATGCCCCTTCCCGGCACCTTCCAGGCAAAGGTCTGCTGCCGCGCGACGACCGCGAGAGCCGCGGTCTGTCGGCCCCCAGGTCGCCCGGTCTCTTTCTGTTCCTGATCTTGCTGGATCTTGCTGCATCTTGCTGCATCTTGCTGCAGCTGGCTGCTTTATGCCACACAGCCCTCCTCAATCTCAGCCTGAAAAGAAGAAGAAACATAAGTCCCGGGACAAAGAGCCTCTGGTGTCACCGGAGGTCCCTCCCCCGACTTCACAACCAGATTCTGACCTGTCGTTCATGGATGTCGCCCCCTCCTTGTCGGTGACGGGTGGGGACCCGGCGGTATGACTGGATTTAGCGTGTTCAGCCCCCATTTAAACCATCGTTCTGTGGTTCTCCAATGGCATTGTAATGGATACTATCGTCACCTTCTGGAATTGAAATCCCTTCTGTCGTCCTACTCTGCAGCTTTTGTGGTTCTCCAGGAATCTCATTTTACTGATGCTCACTCACCGACCCTCCGTGGGTTCCGTGTTTTCTGTCGAAATCGGGTCGGACCCTTACGGGCTTCTGGTGGCGTTTGTACGTTGGTCCGTACAGACATTGCTAGTACGTGGATTCCTCTTCAAACTACATTGGAAGCGGTTGCTGTTACGGTCCACCTAGACTCTGCAGTCACAGTTTGCAATCTTTATTTCCCTCCTGACAGGACTCTTACACCTGCTGCCGTAACCACCCTTCTTCAGCAACTTCCTCCTCCCTTCCTCGTCCTTCGGGATTTTAATGCTCATTATCCTTTGTGGGGCACTGCCTTTCCATCTAGACGAGGTCTTCTTATAGCCCAATTTATTGCTGACCACGACCTGTGCCTTCTTAATGATGGCTCCCCTACTCATTTCAGTGCCAGTCATGGTACCTTTTCTGCCATTGATCTTTCTCTTTCTTCTCCCTCTCTCCTCCCTTCATTACACTGGTCGCCACACGACGACCTTTGTGATAGTGACCATTTCCCGTTGATTATCACGCTCTCTTCCCGCTCCCCGATGGACAGGTTACCTCGCTGGCCTTTCCAACGCGCCGATTGGCCGCTATACACTGCACAGGTCGTGTTTTCTCCCTCTTTGTCGGGTTGTATTGATGACGTCCTACGTGACGTGTCTGACGCGATTGTTCGCGCTGCTAGCCTTCCTGTCCCGCGTTCGTCTGGACCATGTCGTCGTCGGCAAGTCCCGTGGTGGAGTACGGCCATTGCCATTGCCATCCGTGATCGCCGTCGAGCTTTGCAAAACTTTACGAGGCACCCATCCGTAGCCAGCCTTACTACCTTTAAATGCCTTCGCACTAAAGCCCGTTATTTAATCAAACAGAGAAAGCGCATATGTTGGGAACGATTCGTTTCTTCCCTTGGTTCTACTGTCCCTCTGTCACGGGTATGGGCTACACTTCGCTCTCTCCAAGGTTGCCATCTGCAGTCCACCCTCCCAGGCCTTCACCTCCCAGATGGCATTTGTATGGACCCATTAGTTCTTGCAGAACATCTTGCGACCCCTTATGCAGTGGCATCAGCGTCAGCCTCCTATCCAGCTGCTTTCCTTCATCAAAAACAGCGGGCTGAAGCTTCCACCTTATGTTTCACCCCTTGTGAGTCAGAATCTTACAACGAACCTTTTACTGAATGGGAAATTCTTTCTGCTCTATCTTCTTCTCATGATACAGCCCCTGGCCCAGATTCCATTCATAACCAACTGCTTCAACATCTCAGTGCTCCACAACGGCAACATCTTCTTCAGGTGTTTAACTGTATCTGGCTCCAGGGTGACTTCCCTTCTCAGTGGAGGGATAGCATTGTGGTTCCTGTCCTTAAGCCTGGTAAGAACCGCCTATCTGTTGACAGCTATCGGCCAATTAGTTTGGCCAATGTTGTTTGTAAGTTACTTGAACGGATGGTAGCCCGTCGGCTCAACTGGGTCCTCGAATCTCAGGATCTATTGTCCCCTTACCAGTGTGGCTTTCGAGAGGGACGGTCTCCAATCGATCATTTACTTCGCTTGGAATCCGCAGTTCGGCAGGCTGTTTCCCAGCGCCGCCATTTGGTTGCAGTGTTTTTTGACCTTCGCAAGACCTATGACACGGCCTGGCGCCATCACATCTTACTTACCCTTCATCAGTGGGGTCTTCGGGGCCCACTCCCGATTTTTATCCGCCAGTTCCTGATCCATCGGTCATTCAGAGTTAGAGTTGGTACTGCTTTTAGTTCTCCACGGACCCAGGAGACGGGCATCCCACAGGGTTCTGTCTTGAGTGTCCTTCTTTTCCTCATTGCTATAGATGGACTTGTGGCCTCTGTCGGTCCCTTGGTCGCCCCTGCCCTGTATGTGGATGATTCCTGCATTTGGGTTAGTTCCTCCTCGATGGCATCTGCAGAATGGCAGCTCCAGGTGGCTATAAAGCGTGCCTCTGCATGGACCCTCTCACACGGGTTTCAATTCTCTCCTTTAAAATCGCGAGTGGTCCACTTCTGTCGCCGTACTACGATCCACCCTGATCCAGAGCTCTATCTCGCTGCACAACGATTGCCTGTAGTCCCACAGTTTCGTTTCCTGGGTCCTCTTCTCGACAACAAGCTCACTTGGCTGCCCAATACCAGACCTCTGAAGGTAGGATGTTTCCGTAAACTCAATGGCCTTCGCTTCCTTGCCCACTCCTCTTGGGGTGCGGACCGTTCCCTCCTCCTCCATCTTTATCGTGCTCTAGTTCGGTCTCGTTTGGACTATGGTTGTCAAGTTTATGGTTCAGCTGCTCCTTCCACACTGCACGTGCTGGATCCAGTCCACCATCGTGGTATCCGTTTGGCCACCGGTGCCTTCCCAACTAGCCCTGTTGATAGTCTCCTGGTTGAAGCTGGGATCCCCCCCTTTCTGTTCGGCGTTCGCAGGTTCTGGTGTCTTATGCACTCACTATCCGTTCCTCTCCCACTCATCCTTCCTATTCTATCCTGTTCCCAGACCATGGACGTCGCCCAGCCGACTCCCGCCCTCGGGCGGGTTAAGCGTTTGGGCTGCGCCTTGCGTCTCTTTGCCGTGATATTCAGCTTCCTTCTTTGTCCTGTCTTCCTCGCTCCCTCCCCTCCACCCTCCTTGGTTAGTTCCTTGGCCTCGACTTCGGATGGATCTCCGCCGCGGTCCGAAAGATTCCATCCCCCCAGTGGTGTTCCGTTCCTTTTTCCACCAAATTTTGTGGGAGTTTCGGGATGCTGTTGTTTTTACACTGATGGCTCTAAATCTGCTGATAATGTTGGGTATGCATTCACGTCCTCTGTTGGAACGGAAAGTCATCTGCTGCCACCTACATGTGGGGTGTTTACTGCGGAATTGATGGCCATCCCTTGGTCTCTGCCATCCATGACCATCTCGCTGATATTCACCGTGCTGCTTGTTCCATTGACTGCCTTTGGGTCCCTGGCCATGTGGGTATCCCGGGTAATGAGCTCGCTGATAGTTTGGCTGGGGGAGCAGTTACTTACCCCCGTTTTCTGTAACCCCTCCTGCAGCAGATTTACGGCTTCACATCAAATCCCACTTCGCACAGTCATGGGCCAATTCTTGGGAGGCTACTCCCCTGTCTAATAAACTTCGTGCAATTAAGGTGACACCATGCATGTGGCATTCTTCATTTCGCCTCTCCCGAAAGGACTCGACCACACTGTGTCGTCTCCGCATTGGCTATACCAGGCTGACCCATGGTTTTCTTTTGCGTGATGAGCCACCCCCACTATGTGGATTTGGAGCCTTCCAGTCAGTAGCACACATTTTGGTTGAATGCCCCCTTCTTTTGGCTCTGCGTGCTAAGTACAGACTCACCCACACTTTACCTTTGATGTTGGCTGACGATTCCCGGATGGTCTCTGTGGTTCTCGGTTTCCTCCGGGAGAGTGGTTTTTATTCTCAGTTTTAAGGTTTTTAATTTCTCTGGTGTTGGGGCAGGGCGGTGAGTGTTTGGGTGTCTCCCACTGTAGGCAGTTTTCGGAGATTCCCGATTCACCTCCCTGACCGAAATCCTCTTTTCTTCCCCATTTACTCTGTTTTTACCCTTTTTTTTAAGGCTTGGTTAGTCTTTCTATTCCCATACGTACTTTCTACATTATAACAGTTGTACGTTTTAAGTCACAGGTGGTCTTGCCTATACTGCTTCAGCATAGTGTTGGGTTCGTTCTCTTGCTGACTTCGCTCATTTTGTTTTTTACCAGTGACAACGTGACTGCCCTTTTACGTTTTTCCCTTTCTCCGTTTTATTGTTCTGACTTTACTGAGATGTCCCATTAGCGGAATGGAGTATATTTGAAACAAGGGACTGATGACCTTGCTGTTTGGTCCCTTAAACCTCAACCAACCAACCAACCGACTCCCAGGCCATTTCAATTATCCTGTGTAGCCATTTAAGACCTGACATTCCACTGTATTTGATGAGTTCCGACTTAATTTCATCCACCCCAGCTGCTTTATTGCACTGCAATCTATTGACCATTTTCTCCACTTCCTCAAATGTGATGCTATTTCCTTCATCATTCCTATCCCGGTCTACCTCGAAATCTGAAACATTACTGATCGTATTTTCACCTACATTGAGCAACTCTTCAAAATATTCCCTCCATCTGCCCAAGGCATCCACAGGATTCACCAGCAGTTTTCCGGACCTGTCCAAAATACTTGTCATTTCTTTCTTACCTCCCTTTCGAAGACTGCTAATTACACTCCAGAATGGTTTTCCAGCAGCTTGACCCATAGTCTCCAACCTGTTTCCAAAGTCTTCCCAAGATTTCTTCTTGGATGCTGCAATTATCTGTTTGGCTTTGTTTCTTTCAACATAACTCTCTCTGTCTACCTGAGTTCTAGTGTGTAGCCATTTTTGATATGCCTTCTTTTTCCCTTTACAGGCTGTCTTAACTGTGTCATTCCACCAAGCTGTTTGCTTCATCCTACTTTTACACACTACTGTTCCAAGACATTCTTTAGCCACTTCTAGTACTGTGTCCCTGTACCTTGTCCATTCCTTTTCCAATGACTGTAATTGACTACGTTCAACTAACTTGTACCTTTCTGAGATCGCTGTTATGTACTTGTGCCTGATTTCCTTATCCTGAAGTTTCTCCACTCTTGTCCTCCTACATATGGACCTGACCTCCTGCAGTTTCGGCCTCACAATCCCAATTTCACTGCAGATTAAATAATGATCAGTGTCGTCAAAGAATACCCTGAAGACACGTGTGTCCCTCACAGCCTTCCTGAATTCCTGATCTGTTATTATATAGTCAATGACAGATCTGGTTCCCCTGCCTTCCCAAGTATACTGGTGAATGTTATTATGTTTAAAAAAGGAGTTTGTGATTACTAAGCCCATACTGGCACAGCAATCCAAGAGTTGTTTCCCGTTCCTGTGGGCCTCCATATCCTCTCCAAATTTAGCCATAACCTTTTCATACCCTTCTGTTCGATTTCCAATCCTGGCGTGAAAATCACCCATGAGCAGAACACTGTCCTTGTCCTTTACTCTAACAACTACATCACTGAGTGCCTCATAAAAACTATCCATCTTATCTTGATCTGTCCCTTCACAACGCGAATATACTGACACAATCCTAATTTTCTTGCTAGACACTGTCAAATCTATCCACATCAGTCGTTCGTTTACATACCTTATTACAACTACGCTGGGTTCTATTTCTTTCCTGATGTAAAGCCCTACACACCATTGTGCTATTCCTGCTTTGACTCCTGACAGGTAGACCTTGTATTCTCCCACTTCGTCTTTTCTCACCCCTTACCCGAATGTCACTAGCAGCTAGAACGTCCAGCCCCATCTTACTTGCAGCCTCTGCCAGCTCTACCTTCTTCCCAGAGTAGCCCGCATTGATATTAATAGCTCCCCATCTCATTACCATTTGTTTGCCAAGTCGTATCTTAGAAGTCCCTGGTTTGTCAGTTGAGGTGGGACTCCATCACCTCCAAAGGTCCGAGGAATTTTGCTCTGATTGTTGCCAGCATCATATTTATAGTGCCAGGGAAGCAGGTTGCTAGCCTTACTTGCCCCGAGTCCCATTCGGTTTTACCCCTAATGGTTGAGAGACTAACCAGTGGATTTGGTAGTCTTCACCGTATGAGCACAAAGGTGACCACGACTCAGAATATGTCAGAGATGCCCAGCCTTATTCCAAAGTAACTGGTACCCCGACTGTCGGGACCACTTACTTGGCCACTCATACGTTGCCCGTGGTTCATGAACTAGGACATGACTGCAGGAACCCACACAATGAACCACAATAATAATAAATGATAATGAATAATAATAAAGAATAGCATTCAGCATGTCACATGATAGAACTTTGTAGCAAACATCTCGGACCGTTGTATGACGTCAGGGGAGAATCCAGTGTCCTGAAAAAACAACTTTGGCGCGAAAGGTGTTCTTTTGTCCATGACTGAGACACGTGGTGGAATGCAGACCAATCGGCGGGTGTTTGACGTGAATATGGACCTCTTCGAACCTGTCCAAAAAGACAACTTTGCCACCAAAAGCGCAAGCATGCGTTGTCTGTCCACCACGTGCTGGATCGAACGGCCGACTGTTGTGACTTAGCCATGTACAGGTTCCATCCTGTCCAGCGTTAAGTGCTTGCCAAAACAAGTTTACTTAATGCAAGCGGTGTGGTGGACACTGGGACGCCAGCAGCTGGGGGCTGGTCGCTGCCTACATGGTGCGCGGGGCCTGAGCTGACTGTGGGTACGTCAGCTGCGCTCTGCAGTTCATGGTGTGAGCATCTTGAGGATGTTTACTAAGTGAGTTGGGACACAACTGCATGACCAAAATGCCTGAAATAAAGAGTCATTTTCCCACCTTGTGACTTAGCGTAGTACAAATGACGAGATTTTAATAATTTAGCGGTGGAAGCATAAGTGACCACGAAAATTCAAACATGGTGGACTTAGGATGCGGCCCAGTTGGCAATCTTCAATGACGTAATGGAGGTGGGGCAGATATCAAATAACCCAGCTGGACATGTACTTGATATAAAGAATAATAAAGAGAAACCTGCCATTATCCTCTTGGAATTCAAATTTGCGGCCATATTTTGTGGAGGCTTACGTTAGTGGACATAGCTGAATTGACCTATTTTCCCGCCAAAAGCCCCCATCTTGAATGACGTCACAGCGGCGCTCTCTGGTGACAGGGGTATGAATTAACACAGTTGGATAGCATACACACGTGCATGATATAAATAATAATAAATTATAATGAATGCCAGTAAATGATAATCAATAATAATGAATAATAATAAAGACAAGTACGGTTTCGTGTTGGAATTTGAATTTGGCGCCAATTTTTTCTGGATGGTTAGGTTAGTGGTCGTAGTCGAGTTGACCTATTTTCCCGCCAAAATTCAAAATTCCCGTCATATTTCTTGGGGGTGGGGTTAATGGACATAGGCCAATTGACCTATCCTCCCGCCAAAAGCAGCAATCTTGGATGACGTCATGCACTGTTGCCAAGTCTACAAGCCGCCATCTTGAATAAATTTGGCAACAATGGAAAGGGGGGTGACATATACTTTGCTCTACTAATGTTATGCATCCCAGAGAGATTTACTACTGGAATTCTGGGACAGTACCTTCCAGGAGTGAGACACGTTACTTCCGCCACATACATTTCGCGTATTGTCCTGGAGGAGAAAATTCGAGAAATCAGTGCCAATACAGAGGCTTACCGACAATTATTCTTCCCACGCACTGTTCCCGAGTGGAGCAGGATTGGAGGATCAGATAGTGGTTCTGAGAGTACACTATGCCACAAACCATTAGGTGGCTTGCAGAGTATGTTGTAAATGGAATACAAAGCTTTGCATATAGAATCGTAGGCACGACAAACCTAACCATGCTTACTAGATCGTTCCCCCTGCAAGTCTGGGGGCTAGAATAGGCCTGAGGTATTCCTCCTTGTCGTAAGAGGCGACTAAAAGAAGTTTCACACATTTCGGCCTTTGTGTGATGGTCCCATGTAGGGTTTGACCTCCATTCTACAAAATTTTCCCAAAGAGCGAACCAATCTGGGAAGGGCACCTTACATGGTGCATCGTGTCCATCGTGCATTGTGATCTTCAGCTCACCTTCTCATCGTCGAATTGCAGTCCTGTCCATTCTCCATCTCTTGGGTGAGAACACTGACCTGGGTGCGTTTTCCACCATGCACTTTGCAGTGTCAATTTGTGCGTTGACGATGGCCATGGACTTTTTTGCACCTGATATCCAGCACAATAGCCAGTCTGTTGTGGTGGGGCCTCGATGTTCCCTGTTGGTTGCAGCCCCCCGACCACACAGGAATCGCTCTGCTGTTACCTGTGCCATTAACTCCCCATGTATGCCATGGGGTAGATGCCCATCGCCCTAGGGCAGGGCCTCACAAGGTGCATGCACCGGTGCATCGCACAGTGCAGAAGACGGCTGCACTATGTTGACGACGGTGCAGACCCCCCACTCCAAGGCTTTGCGCAACAGCGCTGCCTCTCACTTCCTCAGCTTGTGTCGCTCGCGCCGCCTGTCTCGACATGTTGCAAAGCTTTTACCCTGTTGTCTTCGTCATTGCCAAATACTAATGTACACTAGGTGGAGAGCTTAGTTTGGTCTACCGGTACAAAAGAGATTCATATAATAACAGTAATGGTAAAAATCTTAAATTTGATTTCAACACAAATGTATCTTCCTATGTGCTCTTTATTTTATTTGCAATTATGCTCCTAAGAACTGGAACAAGAGATTGGCTGACAGCAATTCTGAGAGAATTTTTTAATTACAATTAGAAATACTCGCACGGAATCTAGTTTTTGTGCAAGACAAAACAGAAAAAGCCTTTCACATACACAAGTGGACCCAAACATAGAAATAATCTTTGCTGCTTCTCTGTGTAACTTGGGAAATTCTTCCTTCGGCAAATTCTGGTAGAATTGGAGCAAAACTTTTGTATTGTAAAACACATCCTTTCGGTGAACATAGTTTTGCAAATCAATTAGTTCGAAATGTAAATCTGAAGGCTCACTTTCAATATCCATCGAAAAAGGTTTCACAAAAACATCGAGAATTGGCTGTAGGTAGGTAATTTCCTGAAACAATAACAAAGCCAATGTTAATAAATGTAAGTGATGTAAGCCGTTGTTTCGAAGTACTAAAATGCGATAGATTTTAATAAACATGTAATTTGTACTATTGGTTTTAATGTAATGTTACACTTGCATATGTAACGCAATCTCCTTT
Source organism: Schistocerca nitens (assembly GCF_023898315.1). Classification (NCBI taxonomy): domain Eukaryota; kingdom Metazoa; phylum Arthropoda; class Insecta; order Orthoptera; family Acrididae; genus Schistocerca; species Schistocerca nitens. Next base: position 1,272,843,413 of record NC_064614.1, on the reverse strand, counting down.
ATTTAGCTATATGTCACATACCGGCACATTACCTGGAATCGGTCGTTAACCGGATTTTCAAGGGACTGTAGCACCCGACGCATTTATCAAAGCGCGCTCCTTCCTGCACAGATGCTGTCAAACAAAAACATAGTTCCGTTTTGATTAGAGCGGTTATAAAAATCAGGCTGTTTTGATAAAGGTGCAATTTATATCTCGCTTACCTAGTTCAGGAAAGTGTTACGTATTTTTCTCTGAAAGGTTGTTTTTGAGGAGCTTTAGTTTATACTGGAAAGCGATTATTTTGCTGATCATATCGTTGATGTGATTGTTTTCTTTTTCGAGTTTCAGACTTAAATCATTTAGGAGAGCCATAATGTCTGCTAAAAATCCTAAATCAGCTACCCATTCAGGGTCATGAAAAAGTGGCTCCGGACGTCCTTCGCTCTCCAAAAACTGAGCCACGGTGTGGCGTAGTCGAAAAATTCGGGAAATCATTTTCCCTTTGCTCAGCCAGCGCACCTCAGCGTGGTAGGGAATATCTGGATACTCCTCTTCAAAGGAAATCAAAAATTCTTTGAATTGACGATGAGTGAGTCCATGAGAACGAATGTAGTTCACGATACGCACCACTACCTTCATCACATCTTGAAGACCGATAACTTTCGCACAAAGAGCCTCTTGGTGTGGGAAACAATGAACGGAAGGTAAATTCGGCATGTTAAGTTTTTTCCGCAGTAGGCCAATAAACCCTTTTGCTTTAAAGCACATTGCTGTGGTTACGGAAAACAGCTTTTCCCAAGGGAGTCCTATTCCTTCAGCTGCCATTTCAACAGCTCCTAAAATATCCGCCCTTGTAAGTGTCCTTCAACGAAATCATATCCAGGAGCTCTTCCGTTGCATGTAGGTCGTCGTCCAGGCCACGCAAAAATATTGCTAATTGAGCCGTGTCGTTAATATCCGTGGACTCAAGTGCGATGGAGTACGATAGGAAGTTTTCAATTTTGGCTGCCAGTTGTTCATGCAAATTCTCAGCTATGTCGTTGATTCTCCGATGTATTTTCATTCTGGAAAGTGGTATTCTGCTGTACGCGGGAGCTAATGTGGGATGCATTTTCTCTACTACGTTCAACATGATGTTATTTATTAATGGCCCGTCCATAAATGGCCTACCAGCTCTTGCTAAACGTAGAGCAACTTTGTAACTAGCTCTGAGAGTCCTTTCGCAACACCCCTCATCTTCTTCACCCTAAAGTAGACAAATAATTTTTGCGAAAACGAAAACTAAGGAATTTAAACAAATGTTATTTCCTTTCGCATGATGTTTAACCAAAGTATACATGCTAAAGTACTTGCAACAAACCTCGTTTGTAGATACAGAATTCTCTTCTGCAAGAGTTTGCAACTTCCGTAATTCTTCCTCTCTGGCATCCCCTGTTATATCACTATACTTTTCTGACTGCAATTTGCTGTAGTGCCTTTCAATAGACGATTTTCTGACACACGTAATTAGTGTACCACAGATTAGACATTTGGCTTTATCGTCACAACGCACGAAAACGTAGGAGGGTTCCCATTCTGGTTGAAATTGACTTACGGCAATTTTCCCTTTTTTTGGAGCAGATGGTTCCATTATTCCGGTAATTGTCTTGCACTTACGTATTCCAATGTTGACTAAGCAGTCTGGCAGCGCATTCTGCAGCGCACAGCGTCGGCCTCACGTAGCAAGCCAAGTTGAGGCGAAGTATGCCGAGTTGAACCGATGCACTGTGCAGGCACTCGCTGCACCTCGCTTTGCACGCGTGCGGTTTTCCGTGTTTATGCGGCCCTGCCCTAGGGCATCGGGGCTCCCGACAATCGCCATTCTGTCAGGCGTCCTCTGATGCTCCTGGGTGGCACCTGTGGTCAGGGCCCCTGATCGGTGACATCAGTGCAGATAACACGCAATGTAGTCTATCATCTCTTCCTAGTCATGAAACACCAGCAGTCCGTAATCAATCATGAGCTCAATTCAATTCACAGAAGTATGACCCCAAATCGTTTCCCTCCTTGGCCACACGATGGGAGTAACGTCGGGCTAAGGATGGCAGTGGATATTATTAGCCCTGCTACCTTGTATGTTCGAGAACTGATGGGGAATCTTTCATGATAATCGAGCCTCAGTTATTTGTTGTGCTTTTAGAGGACAAGTTTGGAGACGTGGAGGGATTGTCCAAAATGAGGTCTGGGTCAGTCTTGATCAAAACAGCATCCTCTGCCCAGACATCGGAGTTACTCGCTTCAGACAAACTGGGGGTTGTTTTTGTAACCATATTGCCACATGAGCTTAAATGTGGTCCAGGGTATCATTTTTCACACGGACCTTCTTTTGTAGTCTGAAGACGAGCTGTGCACCAATTTAGAGCGGCGAGGTGTACATTTCATTTGGCGTGTCCACTGGGGACTGAGGGATAATCAGGTTGCCATCGGTGACTTCATCTCGGCCTTTGAGGGTGATACATTGCCTGAGAAGGTCAAGACGATGGTCTATGGCTGTGATGTAAAGCCCTATATCCTTCCCCCAATGCGGTGCTTTAAGAGCTGGACGTTGGGCCACAGTCTTCCCGCTGTACTTCCAGAATCACATGCCGAGATTGTGGACGCCCATCACATCCCAGTACCCTCCCTGCGGGTCCGGGGGTTAGAATAGGCCCGAGGTATTCCTGCCTGTCGTAAGAGGCGATTAAAAGGAGTCCCTCCCCCTCAAGAGGGTAGTTAGCTCCTGCGTCCGGAGACGGACGGTTCCACGACCTCTATTTGCGGTCATTTGGGTTATTCACTTCTTCTCGTTTCTTCCTCCCTTTGGTTGGTTCCTTTCTTTGTTCTTCTCCATCTCACTGTCTTCCTTACTCTTTCCCTTGCCCTCTGCTCCTTGCCCTCTGCTCCTTGCCCTCTGCTCCTTGCCCTCTGCTCCTTGCCCTCTGCTCCTTGCCGTCTGCTCCTTGCCGTCTGCTCCTTGCCGTCTGCTCCTTGCCGTCTGCTCCTTGCCGTCTGCTCCTTGCCGTCTGCTCCTTGCCATCTGCTCCTTGCCGTCTGCTCCTTGCCGTCTGCTCCTTGCCGTCTGCTCCTTTCCATCTGCTCCTTGCCGTCTGCTCCTTGCCGTCTGCTCCTTGCCGTCTGCTCCTTGCCGTCTGCTCCTTGCCGTCTGCTCCTTGCCGTCTGCTCCTTGCCTTCTCTGGTCTCCGCCTCGGCGTTTGAGACAGTCTGTCCTCTCTCTCTTCCTTTTCCTCTTCTTCCTTCCTCCCTGTGCGCGCCTGAAGGCCGACCCATGCGTTCGCACGCGTAGCCATTGACGGGGTAACGCGTAATTCCCCGCCCTGGGTAGTCAAGTACGGCACGCACGTACCCCCTGGTAAAGGCCAGGCCCAGGGAGGGGTGATTGCCTGAGCTGATACCTTCTGACCATGCCGATTGGTCCCTCCGTCTGTTTCTCGGGAGGTGTGACCTGAGGTGTAAACATTCACCTAAGGCAGGAGCGCCCTCTGAGAGGGTCTCCATAAGGAAGGAGTGCGCCATCGGAGACGCTGGCAATCATGGGGGGGATTCCTCCACAATGGATTTCTCTTCTTCTCTCTCGACTTCTGCCCACAAACGGAAACATGACCAGCATTCAGTGACAAAAGTACTACCGCCTGCCCCACAGTTCCTCGTCGTTTCTCGATCTGAGGACGGAATGGATTTTTCCTCTGTCAACCCTTTCGTTATCCAGAAGGGCGTAGATGCCATAGCCGGTCCTGTTAAGTCTTGTACAAGGTTGCGTGATGGTACCTTGTTACTAGAAACTGAGAGCGCCTTTCAGGCACAGAAACTGCTTTGAGCCACACTCCTGTACACGTTCCCTGTCCGGGTGGAGGCTCACCGAACTTTGAATTCGTCTCGTGGTGTGGTCTATACTAGATCTCTCGACGGATTGACTGACGAGGAGATTCAGTCTTTCCTCGCTGAGCAGGGCGTGACGCCTGTCCATAGGGTCATGAAAAAGGTCAACAATGACCTTGTACCGACCCAGACACTTTTCTTGACCTTTGATAGTGTTCAGCTGCCATCGCGCATCAAAGCGGGCTACGAGGTTATTTCTGTTCGCCCCTATGTCCCGACACCTACGCGCTGCTACCAGTGTCAGCGTTTTAATCACACTCGCCAGTCTTGTTCCAACGTGGCTAAATGTGTCACTTGTGGCAGGGATGCCCATGAGGGTGACTGTCCACCTCCGTCTCCTCGTTGTGTGAACTGTCAGGGTGACCATGCAGCGTCCTCCCATGACTGTCCTATCTATAAGGAAGAACGCTGTATCCAAGAAATTCGGGTCAAAGAGAAAGTGTCCACCTCGGCTGCTCGCAAGCTATTAGCTAGTAGGAAGCCCACACTGCTCCCAGCAGGGAAATACAGTACTGTCCTCGCCTCTCCTCGGACTACCAGGGAGGTGGCAACCCAGACATGCGATCTGACCTTCAGCACCACGGTCGTCGGTTCGGCCAGTGCTAAGATCGCGCGGTCGACGTCTCCTCTTCCTCCCATCACCCCACAGACACAAGCCCCTTCATCAGCTTCTGCTAAGACGAAGACCCAGAAGTCAGATGCACGGGCCTTCAAGAAGGAACCGTCCCGTGCAGACTTCCTACGTACCTCGACCTCCCAGCCCTCGACCAGTACTTCCACCAAACGACCTTCCAAGAAGGCTCATAGGATGCACAGTTCTCCTTCTCCGCACGGCGCATTTCTTCTCCTGCGCCACCCAGCGGTTGCCGCCCCAGGCCGTCATCCGTTTCGCCTGGCCGCACCGCTGGTAGCCGAACATCTGGCCGTTAACCGGCGGAGGAAGCTCCCCCTCCCGGCCATCTTACCAAGATGGCCGATGAACCTATAGAACCAATGGACGATGACTGTCCGCCTACTGATAGCGGCGGCAGTGCTCGCTCGAAGCCAGGCCCTCAGCGGCCTTCGAGGTGACCCCTTCTTTCATCTTCGGTTTCTTCTTACGATGGCACTTATTCACTGGAATATTTGCAGCATTCGGTCCAACCGAGAGGACTTGAAGTTTCTGCTCCGCTTGCACCGTCCGCTCGTCATAGCCCTCCAGGAAACGAAGCTACGCCTATGCGATCAAATTGCCTTGGCACACTACACCTCTGTGCGTTTTGACCTACCCCCAGTGGTAGGTATTCCAGCTCATGGAGGGGTTATGTTGCTGGTCTGGGATGATATTTACTGCGATCCCATCACGTTGCACACCGGCCTGCAGGCAGTTGCCATCCGAATTACTCTCCCCACTTCTACATTTTACATTTGTACCGTTTACACTCCATCGTCGTCTGCCGTTACCAGGGCAGACAAGATTCAAATTATTGCTCAGCTACCTGCACCATTTTTGTTAACTGGAGACTTCAATGCCCACAATCACCTTTGGGGCTCTCCAGCATACTGCCCGAGGGGCTCCCTGTTAGCAGACCTTTTCAACCAGCTCAATCTTGTCTGCCTCAATACTGGTGCCCCTACTTTTCTTTCGGACACATCTCACACCTATTCCCATTAGACCTTTCTATATGTACTACCCAACTTGCACGCCGGTTTGAGTGGTATGCACTTTCTGATACATATTCGAGCGATCACTTCCCGTGTGTTATCCATCTCCTGCAGCATACCCCCTCTCCGTGCTCATCTAGTTGGACCATCTCCAAAGCAGACTGGGGGCTCTTCTCTTCCAGGGCGACCTTTCAGGATCAAACCTTCACAAGCTGCGATCGTCCGGTCGCACACCTCACGGAAGTCATTCTCACTGCTGCTGAATATTCCATCCCTCACCCTACTTCTCCACGTCACGTACCGGTCCCCTGGTGGACCACAGCATGTAGAGACGCTTTATGTGCTCGTCGACGTGCTTTAGGCACCTTTAAACGCCACCCTACAGTGGCGAATTGTATCAATTATAAACTATTACGTGCACAGTGTCGTCGTATTATTAAAGAAAGCAAGAAAGCCAGTTGGGCTGCTTTCACAAGCACCTTCAACAGTTTTACTCCTTCTTCTGTTGTCTCGGGTAGCCTGCGCCGGCTATCTGGCACTAAGGTCCACTCACCAGCTTCTGGCTTGACGGTCGCGAATGACGTCCTTGTGGCCCCTGAGGATGTCTCCAATGCCTTCGGCAGCTTTTTAGCAGAGGTTTCGAGCTCCGCTCATTACCACCCTGCCTTCCTCCCCCGCTAACAGGCAGAGGAGGCTATGCCACCTAACTTCCGCTCCTCGAATCGTGAAAGTTATAATGCCCCATTCACCATGCGGGAACTCCAAAACGCACTTGCCCGGTCACGGTCCCCCGCTCCAGGGCCTGATTCTATTCATATTCAGATGCTGAAGAACCTTTCTCCTGCGGGTAAAAGTTTCCTTCTTCGTACTTACAATCGCATCTGGATTGAGGGACATGTTCCCGCATGCTGGCGCGAGTCTATTGTTGTCCCGATTCCTAAGCCGGGGAAGGACAAGCACTTGCCTTCCAGTTATCGGCCCATCTCGCTTACCAGCTGTGTCTGTAAAGTGATGGAGCGAATGGTTAACTCTCGATTGGTTTGGCTGCTCGAATCTCGACGCCTACTTACCAATGTACAATGTGGATTTCGTAGGCGCCGCTCTGCTGTTGACCATCTGGTTACCTTGTCGACCTTCATTATGAAAAACTTCTTGCGGAAGCGCCCGACCGCGGCTGTGTTCTTTGATTTGGAGAAGGATTACGACACCTGTTGGAGGGCGGGCATTCTCCGCACCATGCATACATGGGGCCTTCGCGGTCGCCTCCCTCTTTTTATTCGTTCCTTTTTAATGGATCGACAGTTCAGGGTACCTGTGGGTTCTGTCGTGTCAGACACCTTACGCCAGGATAATGGCTCAGTTTTGAGCGTCGCTCTCTTCGCCATAGCGATCAATCCAATAATGGATTGCCTCCCAGCTGATGTATCAGGCTCCCTTTTCGTGGATGATGTTACCATCTATTGCAGCGCGCAGCGTACATGTTTCCTGGAGCACTGTCAACAGCGTTCTCTTGACCGTCTTTACTCCTGGAGTGTCGCCAATGGCTTCCGTTTTTCTGCCGAGAGGACGGTCTGTATTAACTTCTGGCGCTACAAAGAGTTTCTCCCACCATCCTTAAGACTCGGTCCCGTTGCTCTGCCATTCGTGGAGACAACAAAATTTTTAGGTCTTACATTTGACAGGAAACTTAGCTGGTCTCCACATGTGTCATATTTGGCTGCCCGTTGTACCCGTTCTCTAAATGTCCTCCGTGTTCTCAGTGGTATGTCGTGGGGAGAGGATCGAACCGTCCTACTTCGCCTATATCGGTCGATCGTCCGCTCCAAGCTGGATTATGGGAGCTTCGTATAATCCTCTGCACGGCCATCCATCTTACGCCGCCTCAACTCCATACACCATCGAGGTTTACGACTTGCGATCGGAGCGTTTTATACTAGTCCCGTCGAGAGTCTTCACGCTGACGCTGGTGAATTGCCACTCACCTACCAGCGCGATATACTGCTTTGTCGGTATGCGTGTAGGCTACTGTCAATGCCCGACCGCCCGTCTTATCGTTCCTTTTTTGACGACTCTCTCGACCGTCAATACTGGTTGTATGTCTCTGCCCTGCTACCCCCTGGAGTTCGCTTTCGTCGCCTCCTTAAACACCTTAATTTTTCACTCCCTGCAACCTTTCGAGTGGGCGAGAGCTACACGCCACCTTGGCTCCAGGCTCAGGTTCGCGTTCACCTTGACCTCAGCTCGCTCCCAAAGGAGGTTACCCCCGGTTCGGTCTACCACTCCCGTTTTGCCGAACTTCGATCGAAGTTCATTAATATGACCTTCATTTATACAGATGGCTCTAAGACCAATGTCAGGGTCGGGTGTTCTTTTATTGTTGGGGCACAAAGTTTCAAATACCGGCTCCATGGCCATTGTTCGGTCTTCACAGCTGAGCTCTTTGCCCTCTACCAGGCTATTCTTTACATCTGCCGCCACTGACATTCTGCTTATGTCATCTGCTCCGATTCCCTGAGCGCCATCCAGAGCCTCACCCTTTCGTGCACTGGATCCAACACTCTCTTCAGCAGCTGGTGGGCGTCGGTTCTCCGGTTACCTTTATGTGGGCTCCTGGCCATGTCAGTATCCCTGGGAATGAAGATGCAGATGCCGCGGCCAAGGCTGCGGTCCTCCAGCCTCGGACAGCTTCTTGTTGTGTCCCTTCGTCAGATTGTAGCAGGGTCATTTGTCGGCGCATTTTATCGCTGTGGCATGCGGATTGGGCTGCACTTATGGACAACAAGCTTCGGGCCTTGAAACCTCTTCCCGCGGCTTGGACGTCCTCCTCCCGCCCTTCTCGACGGGAGGAGGTCGTTTTGGCCCGGTTACGAATTGGACACTGCCGGTTCAGCCATCGCCATCTGCTGAAGGCTGCGCCGGCGCCGTTTTGCCCATGTGGGCAATTGCTGATGGTCCGCCACATTTTAACGTCCTGTCCGGATTTTAACACACTGCGTCTTGATCTTGGCCTTCCATGTACATTTTAGCGGATGACCCATGAGCAGCTGCTCGCGTTTTTCGCTTTATCAACTTGACAAACATCTCTAAGGACATTTGATTATGCTGTTTTTTTTACTCCTATGCCTGTCAGTCTGTCTTTTATCGTGTTTTCCCTTTTAGTTGCTGTTTTAAACTTGTGCCTCGCGGTGCATTCCTAACGTAGTCTGGGCGCTAATGACCATTGAAGTTGTGCGCCCTAAAACCACAAAAAAAAATCTCCCTTTTTCTTTCCTCCTGTGAGTGCCTCAAGGCCGACCCACCCTTTAGCACACATAGCCGGTGACGGGGTAAAGTGTAATTCCCCGCCCTGTGTAGCCACTCGGCCGGCCACTTTTTGCACACTCAAACGACAGTTCAAAGTGAACGTCCTCTCATCACTACATGATGCAGTGAACACTATACTACACACTTAAAGAGTTGAAGTTCCTCAGTGCCCTTGCACTTTTGCCCTGACACAGCCCTCTGGGCCTGATCGGATCCACAGCCAGATGATTAGAAGTCTCTAATCTGACTACAAGCGATACCTTCTCTTCATATTCAACCAGATCTGGTGTGGAGGCGTCTTTCCATCGCAATGGCGGGAGAGCACCATCATTCTGGTGGTGAAACCCGGTAAAAACCCGCTTGATTTGAATAATGTAAAGGAACTACATAAATTTTTTTTGTCAATTTATAGACACTAGTTCAACTACTAGAGATTAATGCGTAAAGCATTTGCTGCACAAAAGAAGCTTTACACTCTTTGGTTATTAGTTATAGAATAAGTTACCTTTTGCTGTTATCCTGACTTATTGTCAAGGCGTGTTGTGCCATTTCTTACTGATAAAATTGGGTTAAATAATGAAATTGATTTTGAAGCAGAGCGATTTCGTCTTTTGTGATACCATGTGTCCCAGCTCCTTAAATTCTGGAATATTATTAATATTTTAATTTTATGCAGAGAATTTAGATGGACGCGACGATCTTCACGGTGACGCTGATCGACAATAGAGGTACGTGAATGTGTTCATTTTTTTCCTTTCGTGGCCGCTACCATCAGTTTAATATATCAATTTCAATATATTTACTGCAACATTCAGAACCTGCAGTCTTACTTTTCATTTAATTTCGAAGTTCACGCACTTATGTTCTAAGATGAATAAATGCATTTAACTTTAATTCTTTTATCTAGGCCATGGGGGATGATAGCACTCAAAGTGTACATGCATCTATCCCGTTCATATGTTCGCATACATTAGAGTTTGTACAAGCGTAACTATATTTAAGACTTATTTCCTAGATGGTATTAACGTTTTTTTACCACTCATTCACGAATGTACGTGCACTCTTATTTGTTGTAGTCAGTCGGCAGGAGTCTTCAATAACATTATTTGTAATATTCAGTGGCTTACTTTCCACAATTGATATTTTCCTGTGTCGCAACAGCGCTTCAGGCGAAATATTTATTGCGCGACATCCACAATAATTTTATTTCAAAATTTCGGCGACAGACTGAATAAAGATTTTTCTAATAATAATAGCAAAACATAATAATATAAGAGGACGCGTTACAAATGGCGACCGAGCGCCATGACGTTTGTTAATTTTCAGAAAAATTTAGTACAAATTTTAAGTGGAAATATTTAAGCAGTTCTTACCATCCATTATTGCGACATATCCAATTGAAGGGGTGAGAATGACATAATCCAAAGCCACAAAATGTAAATTTTTCAGGGGAGTATTTTAAAACTTCGAATAAATCCATAAATCATATTTCAACTTTTCGGGTTTTTTGACAAAACTAGTTTTTCTCTAATGTGTCAATATACATGTTTGCATTGTTATATTGTGAGCAAAATTAAACATTATTAATAAAAAAAATATCTTATCCCTAGGTGACACAACACTGGGCTTTGGCCTGTCTCATACTAACGTTACACAAGGTTTACAAAAATTTGTACATCATTACTTACAATGATAGTCACTACAGTGTTTCACACAATATAGACAATACCTATCACCTTTGTGTCATTTTCATCACTTTGTTCCTTTGATTCACTCACTGTTCAAGTATCCTTTCTTGTATGTATGGCATTAATGACATAATATCTTTGAGTTTTTTGTCACAAATTGGAATGGGCTTTAAGTATTTCCTTGAGAGCTGGAACGGATTACTCTCCTGCTGTGCTCGTCCTTTTTTAGTGATATTTACAGTTCTGAATTCTTCAAATTCAGTGTACTGATACTTCGCTTTCAAATGTGATGGCATTCCTTCATCAAAACGAAAAGGAGTCGCCTCAAAAAATCGGAACTGAGATCCATCATCATGTTTCTCCTTTTTTGCAGTATTTATCTGCAGGGGTGTCAGATCCATAAAGTCTGCTTTCTTCATTTTAACGACTGAAAATGGCTTATTCTTGCCTGATTCTTAAATAACTGTAACCCAATCATGAGGGGTGCACACAGTGGTGTTTCTGTTCTTAACGTGCTTCTCAATTCGACCGAAATCTCGGTCACAGGGCAGTCATGTGTGTCCAACTTGTGGAAGCCAATGTTCAATGGCTTTAAATTTTCCTGAGCGCACTAGTGATCTCTCTAGTGCAACAACTGCCCAGTTTTTGCCTGAGAGATTTCAAAGAATTTTATCAGATAGCTTCCTATCTCATCAGATCCACTCTTTGCTTCATCTTCACTCCACATGAACATATATCCCTTTTGAGAATCGCTCTCATGAATACCAAAATTGTAAGTCCACAACTTCCTCTTATAGAATGCAGGCCGAGATGTAAGCCTTGGTGTTGGAAAGGGTTTTTGTAGATCAAAGGCTATTGTAAGTTATTCCTCGGGATTTTCCCTAGCTAATTCCGAAATCTGTGTAATATTTTGTCCAGCAGATGCTTTGGCGTGATGTAGGTCCCTTTCAATTTTTAATCTTCTAATATCATCTTCAGAGTTATCAACTGTGCATTTTGTATTTGAATTTGAAATTCGTCACATAAATGACATGTCTGAACGAGGCAATTTAAAACCAATATTAAAATCTTGGTTAAATATATCTCGAAATTTCGAAACTTTTACTTGTGGTGCACTATTTTCTTAACAATATTTCAAATAATGTTCTTGATATAATGAGGAAATTGACATGTCATTGTCGAACTACACTTCATTGGGGTTCTGTGAGTGGCTGTAATGACTGCATACTTAGGTATATTATTTATGAAATTGTGAACTGTCTGAACTGCTTCTTGTGAAATTTTCCTTGATGGGTTGCGTTTCTTCCTGGAAACAAAGAAAAAGGAAAAGTGATTTTAAAGGTAAATGCCCAGGTCAGACAAACTTTGTGAATTTGTGTCTGAATATGATATGCAAAGAAAAAAATTAGATCAATAAGCACAACTGAACAAAATTATGGTTTTTCTTGGAAGCAACATTAATTTAATTGTTAAATACCTCGTCTGTCTTTGGAGTGGTGTGTCAATCACGCAAGTATTTTCGTAAGTTCTTAAGACGTCCTTGATTGTTCTGAAACCCATACACACTTAAAAAGGCTTCTCTGCATACCAAAATATTACAGCCATTAACCTTAACCTGGTACAAAAAATTGACCATTTGCTGTGAAATTGTGCTTTTTCTTCCCTTTGGGTACCTTAAAAAGTGAAATATATTGATCAAAATAGATTATTTATAAAAAGTACATGATATAAAAATCAATTTCATATTATCATTATTCATAGTTACCTCCTTTGCACTTGTTGCATCTTAATATTGCTCAGAAGGTAATTATTTTGGCAATTGAAATCACCCATATCCCAAAAAGAATTGAATATCTGCTCTACACATTCATGAATTTTGCTCCAACATTTAGTCCTGTTGTATCAGATATGTACACTCTGCCATAATTTCTACGACGTTTACATTTTTCCCTTTTCCAATTGCTCACATTTCTCCTATTTTTTCTGCCTTTAGGTTCTTTAGCAGGTGATACTTCAGGAGACTTTTCACATTCATCAGCATCCTAAGCCAAAAAAGTATTCAGAATGAGAAAGACCAAAGCCACTTTAACACACAAACCAAACGTTAATATATTATACAAATAGGGTTATAATATTTAAATTATTACCAGTAATGCAGTAATTAATAGGAGAAGTAAAATTTGTTCATGATTCACATGTACATATTTTAATTAGCGAGTATATAACAGTTATAATTAAGCAATAATATTTCACTGTGATAAAGACCTAAGCCTCAATGTTTTAAATGTTTAAAAAGTAAGTATTTTAGACTTACCATGTCATTTTCAGATGAAAATTCATCAGAGGGACAATAACTGCTGCCACTGGACGAAAAATTGTCTTCAGAACTAGCCATTTCTCTATCTGAATCTTCTTTTTCGCTTATGCATGGAAGTAGCCTCTTCTTTGGAAGCGCCATTGTACTGTAGCTTTGGGTTGTTTCAGACGCGAAAAAGACTGCTTCCTCGCAGTATGAGAACAAGTGTGAACTGCTGCCATCTAGTGAGGGAAAGTTAAAATATTTACGCAGTAGCTTCCTCTGTTGAGTAGAAGTTGAACTAGCACAAAAACGTATTTTGAGAAAAGTGTGGCTTTGAGCTATATCATTCTCGTCCCCTTCAATTGTTTCTGTTACATGTTACGCTAACCGTATAAGATCACCAAATTTACTGATGAAATCGGCGCATAAAATTCACATCTATCCATAAAATAAAAATTTTGAAAAGAGGAGGAACTTCTGGAACATCAAATTTTTAACCGACTACTAACAAAACGACTGGCAAAAGAAAATACAGAAGGTAAGAGCAGCAGCACTACTACGCTATAAGTTGACCGTAAATGTGGGACTGAATAATATTTTTCCGGTACCCACAGCGTAGCACGAATTTTTTTCAAAATTTCAGTTTTTTTATATGATTATTAGATTGCTGTTAGTAAAATATACGTGAATGTGTCACAAGATAGCGAATCATTTTCATTGATTGCGCGCGAATAAGTCATTTATCAGTCTACTGTTTTACCAGAGACATATTTTACAACATTGAATTACGCGAAAGAGCGCGACGTCATATGTGATTTGTTTACGTGTAGTACGAGCCACAATAGTAATGAAGTTCGGCTGGTTTACGATTACATACAGCTATGGTGAAATTAAGATCACAAACGACAACGATGTATAATACGATGAGGAATCAGTTGCCCAACCTATAGCTGACACAGAGATAGAAAACACTGCAGATACAGATACCGCAGTGGCAGCGTTCGTGGTACTCAGTTGTAAGCGACAGACGAAAATATGTCAACTCTAGAAACTGTTCCGGATTCCGCAGATGTACCAGATCCAGCAGAGCCAGGCATTATGCAGATGTTAAGAATAACAACACAGATAGGGAATGTAACAGTCCAAATGAATGCACAGATAGAAAATGTCACAGCACAGATCGGGAATGTAACAGCCTAAATGAATGCACAGGCCGAATACGTCACAACGCAGATAGAAAATGTCACAGCACAGATAAAGAATGTGACAGACCAACTGAACAAGCTAGACAGTGATGTAAAAACCCTTACTGAAATACACAATAACCTGACGACACAACTAAAACGAGAGGTAGCGGACCAGGTAATAGAAGTGGTGCGTGAGGATCTAAACTGCATGAATCGGGATATTGATAATTTGGAAACGACAGTTAAGGATGTGCCAAATCAGATAAGTTACTGAAAATTTCAATGCCATGAGTGTACAGCAAACCGAGCTCAATACAAAAATGCAGGAAGCTGAAAATCAAGTTGAGGACTTGACAAAACAGCAAAAACAGCAATTCGAGGACTTTTGAGAAGAAACACACATAAACAGTACTCTAGAAACAGAGCTACAAAAAGCAATAAGTAACACAGTGGACTAAGTATACACTACACAAAACACATCTGTAATTAAACTGCAAAGTGATATAGGCCAGATACAGAAAACTTTGATACAGGACTTAGCAGGTTGGCAGAATCAAATAGTCCAGCAACTAAACAGGAAACTTGGTACAATCAAAGAACGAATCCAACATGCAACAGAAGAACTTGTCAACAAACCGAAAGGCAAGAGCGATAGTGCGGTCAGTGAATATCCTAACCCTAATGTACTAAACTATGAGGTGTACGGTAACCAACGACACCGTGACGAAAGAAGGGAACAGCAGATAGCTGAACCCACTTTGTCATCAGTTTTGTTAGAAGAGAGTCTTATAAAACACCGTAAATTCCGAGTGTTTATCCCGAAAAAAAAAAAACCGTGCATCCGATAACTTTTATAAAGTCATTCAAAAATATGTTGCCTAAAACGTGATCGGAACGGCAAAAGATACAATTTGTTACGGGTTATATCGAAGGCGATGGAGCGTTATGAGCGATGGAAATGTCAGAAACTTGTCAGACATTAGAACAATTTGAAAACGCGTTTCTTTCAAAATATTGGTCACATGGCGTGCAAGGGAGATAAAGAAAGGCCTTATTCAACCCTGAACAATATAATCCAAAGTTTGGATCACTCCGAAAGTACTTTGAGAAATAGTTAAATAAAACCAGTGACACACACATAGACGTCCTACGCATTGTGAAAGCTAAACTACCGCTAAATATTCGGGAAAAGCTAGTACAAGTACTCGAATGCAATTTGGAGTATTTTCTATCTGTCTTGGAGTCTATTGACTTAATTAATGAAGACGCAAGACAAAGCCAAACCAACCAAATTAATGTCCGTAGCAGCGGCGGCAACCAGTCTGCGCAGCGCCAGCCGCAGTACGGCGTCAACAATGTAGCGTGCGCGCGGCTCAGTCTGCCAGGCCCGAATTCGGGAGGCAATTTCAATAACAACTATCATCAAAATTTTAATCCAGGATTTAAAAGAAAAAGAAAAAAATGGGGCCAAAAACTACTCTGGCTGTTCCGGTAACCGGAAGCGAAACTGGAATAGCAACGATAACGGAAATCTGTGGGGTAACGCACACAGTAACTTTCAGCCTCAATTTAGCAACAACACAGCTAACCCACGAAATGTGCATTGGCGGTACCCGATTAGCAATCAACACTATCAGTACCGAGATCAAAGTAATACGATGCCTGTAAACTCAGAGCAAAATCATGATCGCAATGTGCAATGGAGTAACAACACGCCGGGGGTGAATAATATAGAAGTGACGAGTGAAACACCTACAAACAGGAATAACGGGGCGTTAAACTAAATGTGGCCTCATTATGCTCCCCGATGTTGACCAAGGATAGCCGTGGGGGCGATCCAAAGTAAGACAGGTATTGATCTCTATTACAAAACAATCTCAACGCGTAAGAAACATTTTGACAAACAGCTACACGATGTTACCAGATTTGTGGTTAGAGAAAAAGTATTACTTAAGACCAATGTGAAATCTTCTGTCGGCGAAGAAAAATGCAAAGTGGCAAATAAGATATACTGGTCCGTATATTATTGTACATATTCCGCATGACGGATGTTATTTACTTACGTATCCTCACAATGGTAAAATCAAAGGACTCTATGCACACAGAGACTTGAGGAAAATCCACCATGTTTAAGTATCACACTTTATATCTATCTATGCACACGAGTGAAATTAGTAAACTATGGTAAAAAGAAGAAATAAGACTAGGTTCAAGTAGGTAGATCTTCCTATGCAGCTACGTGAATCTGAGCATTTCACTACTTCCGTTTACATTTGTCAGTGATTGTGTGCTCAATACACAAGCAAGCCAGGACATATACGTCAATTGATGACTAGCACTGTTAACATACGATGTACTTGGAAGGTCGACTGAATAGTTTCTGATCACAGTGGTATTTTAGTTTTAAGTTTAAGTACAAAGGATTCTGGAGCGAACAATTAGCACAGACCTCGGAACGAAGTAGATGTAAGTTTTTTTTTTTTGCCACTTGTGTTTAAAGATTATAAGGTACATGGTAAGTTACACAAAATATTGGGCTCCCTAAGGTACATAAGTATACGGTCACGCAAGTACATGCCATGTAAAGGGGGAAAAAAGTTATTTTTTGTTGACGTGTCCACACCACTAGGCTTTATTTATGAACATAACGAGCAAAACGATATTAAATTTTTTTAATGCTCCGATGATATGATTTCTGGCTGCTAATGAAAGTTTAGCGTGTTCTACACCATACGCACGACAACCTGATCTAAGTAAAGTGCATCCCAAGATATAGTTTAGGAATGATAAGAAAACGAGTGTGATCTTACTGAAATAAAAATAATTTTTCAGCTTTATACACAAGTTTGAGTGCAAGTACACTGCTAAGATACGATTTGTAAACATGATATGAGGCATACATAACACCGTCTCTTCTAGAATAAAGTAAAGGACATATGTACAAGGTAAGTTACAGGAAACTGACGGGCAGAGAAATTGGACAATGCCGAAACAACCTTAATTCTTTACAGGCGGCGTTCATCGAGATGCTACGAGGCTACAATCGGCGAAGAGAAGCAACTATATTACTCTTACGTCACTACGACTTACGTACGATCTACGTTACAGAATATTACCAAAATCACTTAGAAGTACACTATTTGACACTCAGCAACACCAGAAAGTTTTAATTATTGGTCTAATCTTCAGCATGAGAGTACCAAGGATCTATGCTGACTTTAGAGCAATGTATGCACTGATTTTCTCTTATGTTTACAATATTTTGTCCAATTCGAGTTGGGAACGTTTTGTGATGAATTAGACTAAGGAAGGACTTTGGTCACGTTGGATAATATATATAATCGAACGTGACCTAAGTCCTTTCTTACTCTTATCTATATAACTTACGTGTGCCGGTGATACAATGATGCACACAAGTAAACATGAACAAACACAGACACAGCCTCAGAAATCAGTATAGCGGCGAAGCTTCATTATCAATCTGTTGTTCGTACTGCTTAACATTTTAATTTTTCTATTTATGTATGAATTTTAGTATTGATTTTTTTCTTTCTACTTGTTTTTGATGTATACCATGCGTTGTTACTATCTTGGGTGACGTAAAGATGAAATTCTTCCCCCCACAGTAACTCGCAGGTAGTAAATAAACATATTTTGCCTCATTTGGAGACAATTTCTAAAAGCACTTTTTGTGCATTCATTTTTTGTAGTGTCATTTCAACGTGTAAGAGCGTCTATAGCACGACCTAAGTAAGGGAAAACGTGTTCTCTTATGCCCTGTGAGATGTCAGATAGTATCGCGATTACGAACTGTAGTACTAGAGGCACGTATGTTCTGTGAACACATTCACATAACTTCTATAACGAAATATTTTGAGCAATATGTACCCCCGATAAAGTTTTGAAAGAGGAGCAAATAACGAACGTGGGTATAATACTACTACTAAGTGATCAGGCCCAGTGGACCGCACGCATCTAAAAGTTTCCTCCTCCACTGTATTCTGTCCATTGCTGCTATCTGCCATCCGTTCACGACTATTGACACTTGGATTAACTCTTCATTGAGTACATCCCTCCAACGCTTCTGGTGTGTCCTTGGCGGTATCTTTCCTGTAGGTGTGAAATCCAGGAGCTTCCGAGGCCATCTGTGATCCTCCATCCGGCCCACTGCATTCGTTTGGCTTTGACAGTTCCTGCTATGTTGGGCTGCTGGTATCGTTCCTGAAGCTCTCGGTTGTATCTGATCCTCCATTCCCCTGTATCTGCATCCAGAAACGGACCGAAGATCTTCCGAAGTACTTTTCTCTCAAAAACAAGGAGCTTATGGAAGTCCTGTTTCCGGATACTCCATGTCTCACAGCCATATAGAACAACAGTCTGGATCAGGGTTTTGTACAGTCGAATCTTAAACTGTCTGGAGAGATATTTGGACCGAAGCAGTTGTGCTAGGCTGTGGTAAGATCGGTTTCCTGCTTGTATTCTGGCATTGATCTCTGCTTCACATGACGAGTTCAGTGAAAAGCGCCCCTAGGTATTTCAATTCTTGAACTCTCTTGTGGGAATGGTCCCCAACATGCAGTGATTGTAGATGATCAGCAGTCTGACAATGACCACGCGTCATAACGAAGTACTCTGTCTTGGTTTCATCTATGTTTAGCCCAAATTTGCTGGCGGCCTCCTTTAGTGCTTTGGTCGTTTGCTCCAACTCCTCTTCCGACCTAGAGAGTAAACAGATGTCGTCTGCATAGGCTAAGTATGCCAGTCTCTTTCCTTCGAGTTCAATCCCTTCGTTCTCTTGGAAGGTCTCGCGTACGATCTTCTCGAGGGCAAACTTAAACAGCATAGGGGACAACCCATCTCCTTACCCGAGTCCTGTCACAATTTCAAACTCCCCAGTTACGCGATTTCCCATCTTCACCTTTGTATAAACTACTAAATACTAGCCAGTAGTCTCATGAGCTATATATATTGTTTTGGACACAAAGAAAACCAACGGGACGGTGTATAGTTACCCAACGACAGTGAATTATTCAGTGTTAGTGACATCTACGCATAGGAAAAATTGAGAATACTATTATACCACAAGCCTTCTCCTTCGAAATAAAGAAGACTTGGTAAATCGAGAAAGCCTGTTACGGCACGAGTATTTGTGCAAAGTATAGGACAGTGTGCCATTGGCAAGCTAAATAATAAATTGCAGTACTTACCTTCGTGCAGAGACCGTAGGAGGTGCCCTATGGTCCCTTCTCACAGCCAAGGTGTACGAGTGGAAGCAGATGCAGTAGATTCGTAAACGCTACGAACCCTGCATAAGAAACTTCACGGAAATGTATTGATTGGCACCCGCGATATCGCTAGCCGGCAGTGTTTGCAGGACTATTGGACTCTAATCGGCGCATAGCGTGCCGCCAGACTCATTGTTGCGCGTGCGGTTGCTTGTAACTGACACATTGTTGACTGACAGCGTGAAGCTGCAGGGCAATTTGAATAGGAAGCAAAAATCTACGTCCAAATGGACGCTCACCATCGTGCAAAGAGGCGTAGACACTCGATTTCCTGACCTACTAAATAAAGTCTTACCACTACAGCTCATGATTTATGTCCCACGTTACAAACAAAATATAAGAAACGACACCCATGTTCATTGAACAGTACCCATGTTTGTGTATATGTTAGTGTTAAGCTATAATAAGTACTAATCTCTGTGAATTTCATTTGCTGTCCGCAGCTCGTGGTCGTGCGGTAGCGTTCTCGCTTCCCGCGCCCGGGTTCCCGGGTTCGATTCCCGGCGGTGTCAGGGATTTTCTCTGCCTCGTGATGACTGGGTGTTGTGTGATGTCCTTAGGTTAGTTAGGTTTAAGTAGTTCTAAGTTCTAGTGGACTGATGACCATAGATGTTAAGTCCCATAGTGCTCAGAGCCAATTTCATTTGTTACATGTTTATCTTGCCCATGATGAGACAACTATGCCTGCATCGATACACTAAAATATACGGCGTTCTTGTAAAACATTCTTGTTTTCAGCAAAAATGTGACTGCAGAATCATAGAAAAAACTTGTGAAATGTAATGTTATTGTCAACGTGCGACTGAAGATGTTTTTTGTACGTAGGAACAATGACACTGTGAATCGTCGTAAAGAACTGAACTATAAATTCGATCTAAAAGACGATGTAATGTAATTTCCAGGTATTTTATCAAAAAGATGATGTAATGTAGTATCCACGTATTTGATGTAAAATGCGATGTAACGTAATATCCATGTATTATGTAAAGGACGATGTAATAATTTTTGTATCTAGTATGTAAGTATTTTGTGTGCCCTAGTGTGTACGCTTTGTTTTCCTTGCCAAGTGCCAGAACTATATAAACTGAGTGGTGATGAGAACTTGTAACAACAACAACAACTGTACATATAATAATTTTTTCTTCTGATTTTCGATAAATTAGTGTAATCGATGTTCTGAATTCATTTATTTTCTTTTCATGTCATTGTGTTGAGGAAACTATAAACAACTTTCGATGTGAATATTAATATTTATGTCAAATTTCAAGCAATATTATAACAAAATGGAAATGTAAGAAATGTTGAAACTGTTGTAAGATGTTAAAGTTGTACTTGTGTTTCTGGTCCATACGTAGGCAATGTATTAGGATATGTGGAATGCAAAACCTAGGGTGAATACCCTGTCTGTAGGGGAGCGGTAAAAGGTGGATGGCAGGCGAGCGCGGGAAAATGCACACGGGCGCGACACGGCATAACGGGCTCAGCAGTAGTAGTCGGAGTTGGGCTTTGATCTGAGCAACACGTTCTGGATCGAGGAGGCTCTCCTGGAAAACGTGATTTCGTTGAGCCTCGGATGTGCCGTTTCCGACGCCTATACAGCATGGCAACATTCCAGAGGCACTAAATGGAAAATATTGCGACGCTATGAAGAAGTAAAGTGCCGATACATCAAGAGCCATTGCTGCGCTTGTAAGTGTGCTCTGCGCCTCGCCATCTCGCCGCCCGCCAACCGCCGCATCGATACGAACAGGTTGAAACTTTTAGTACTGTATTCGTGTGGACCAGTGTTACTTTTGTTCCTGACTGTTCAATAACAACTTAACTTTTACCAGAACTGCCCTATCATTTAATTATCCTCATCACTAACCTAGACAGGATCCTTTCCACATGTTGTGCAATCCGAGTGTCCCGAGATGAAGATTCAAAGTTTATGTTAATAATAATTACCTGCAGACCTATCTATGTTAGAATGATGTTTAAAGAACTTTGCTGTTAACGAATAGTTAGGCAAATAGTATAGGTTTGGCAAAGTTGGAAGATAATGTTGAAATTGGTTTAGTAATGAAGTTTAATTAATTTGAGACAAAAATAATAGTTACATGAGCAGATAATATGATAAAAAGAGTAGAAATTCATATATTGGAAATCTTGAGTGCTAAATGCTTTCAATAGTTAATAGTTTCAATACAGTGATCATAACAGTTTCAGGGTCCCCCCCCCCTTTTCTTTTCTATTCATTTAAATTCTGAAGTGTACTGAACTGATTTGACCAGCAAAGTTAAAGTCAATATAAAACCAAAATTTATTAGTGTTTTACCTTTTTCAAAATTGACATTGTATGTGTGTTTCGAAAGTGTTATTTCTAGGGTAATCTATGCCCGATTTTAATCAGATCAATAGACAGTACGAAGTTGGTAGTAAACATTATAGTGTATTGTTGTGTATTTATGGCTTGTTCATATTAGTACAGAAAGTGAAATTATTAGTTCAGTAGATTTTCTGGTTCTAAAATTTACCATATTATGCAGTGTTGTTACGTGTTGTTTGGTATGAACATACTTCAACTTGTACTGGGATGAAACTCAGTTAATGCCTAATTAGGCTGGCGACCGTATTATTAACAATTTGGTAGCATCTGCGGCGTTGCTTCTTGTCCGACTTCACGTGTAGTTGCTCTTCAGACTTGCTTGACGTATCAATGTTGTTACTGAGTGGGTGTAAGTCCGATTTTGCTTCCATTCAGGTACACGCGGTCAACCTATATACCAAAATCCTTTCTTATAAGGTGAAGCCCGTCAACTTATCATAGTATAAGTTTTAATGACATATTGCGTGTGACACTTGTGTTACTGTTGTGAACTGACAAGAGCAGCCAGTCCACAATGAAGTAGCCGACAGGGCACGCGTCAACTCACGCCGTCTTGTGTTAAGTCTGAAACAGGATATGTGGATGAAAGCTATAAAGAAAAGAACGAAGCTTCTCATATACTTAACTTTAATTGTCTTGTGTAGTACATCTCTATGGTGAATACAAGTGAGTCTCTCTCCAGATATGGATAACTGCGCCTTGCTAGGTCGTAACCATGGACTTAGCTGAAGGCTATTCTAACTGTCTCTCGGCAAATGAGAGAAAAGGCTTCGCACGTCTAGTCGCTAGCTATGTCGTCCGTACAACTGGGGCGAGTTCTCGTCAGTGTCTCGAGACCTGCCTTGTGGTGGCGCTCGGTCTGCGATCACACAGTGGCGACACGCGGGTCCGACATGTACTAAGGGACCGCGGCCGATTTAAGCTACCACCTAGCAAGTGTGGTGTCTTGCGGTGACACCACAGTTACAAACTCCATTACAGAAATCAGCAAAGCCATTTAAGCACGCGTGTAGAGGAGTCAAGAACTACCACTGTGTACAGTGGTGAAGCTCATTACCCAGAATTTGACATTTCTTCAGACAATTCGCCCAAGGGTCAATGTAAAGGAATTATGTAAATTTTTTTGTGAATTTATAGACACTAGTTCAACTACCAGAGATTACTGTGTAAAGCATTTGCTAAACAAAAGAAGCTTCACGCTCTTCGTTTATTAGTTTTAGAATAAGTTACCTTTCGCTGTTATCCTGTCGTAGTGTTACGAAGTGTTGTGCCATTTCTTACTGATAACATTGGGTTAAATAATGTAAGTGATTTTGAAACAGAGCAATTTCGTCTTTTGTGAAACCATGTCCCAGCTCCTGAAATTATGTAAAATTATTAGTATTATTTTAATTTTATGCTGAGAATTTAGGTGGAGGCGACGATCTTAAAGGCGACGCTGCTCAACAGTAGAAGTGAATGTGTTCATCTTTTTCCATTCGTGGCCGCTACCGCCAATTTCAATATATTTACTGCGACATTCAGAACCTGCAGTCTTTCTTTTAATTTAATTTCGAAGTTCACGCATTTACGTTCTGAGATGAATAAATGCATTTAACTGTAATTCTTTATTATCCAGGCTACCGGGGATGATTACACTCAAAAGGGACGTGCCTATATCCCGTTATGTTCGCATATATTTGAGTGTGTGTACAACCGTAACTATATTTAAGACTCTTTTTCCTACACAGTATTGACTTTTTTTTTTTTGACCACTCATTCGTGAATGTAAGTGCCGTCTTATTTGATGTAGTCAGTCGGCCGTATTCTTTAATAACATTATTTGTAATATTCAGTGGCTTAGTTTCCACAATTCATCTTTGCCTGTGTCGCAACAGCGCTTCACGCGAAATATTTATTACGCGACATCCACAATAACTTTTATTTCAAAATTTCGAAGACGGACCCAATAAAGATTCTTCTAACAACAATAGCAAAACGTTATAATATAAGAGGACGTGTTACAATCTCTTGGTGCCCCTCTACGATTTTTACGCTCCAATGCTAAATTTCTGCCCGCATCTCGTGGTCGTGCGGTAGCGTTCTCGCTTCCCACGCCCAGGTTCCCGGGTTCGATTCCCGGCGGGGTCAGGGATTTTCTCTGCTTCGTGATGGCTGGGTGTTATGTGATGTCCTTAGGTTAGTTAGGTTTAAGTAGTTCTAAGTTCTAGGGGACTGATGACCATGATGTTAAGTCCCATAGTGCTCAGAGCCATTTGAACCATTTTGCTAAATTTGTGATCCCTTGATGCCTCAGAACATGTCCTACCAACCGGTCCCTTCTTCTTTTCAAGTTGTGCCACACAATCCTCTTCTCCCCAATTCTATTCAATACCTCATTAGTTATGTGATATACCCATCTAATCTTCAGCATTCTTCTGTAGCACCTCAGCTTACAGGTTTATAATTTGTAACACGCCTGAGAGGACATGTAAAAGTGTCTTACTAGCTATCAGCTGTTACGAATAGCTTTGAAGCTTCTCTTTCTTTGTTCTCTTCTTTACACCACACACGTATTAACAAGAAAGTTATTCCCTACTAACGCCTTGTTCGTCACAGTGTCTGGATATACTTTGCTAGTATTATTTTATTATGTAAGTTCTAGGTGATGACTGATTTTGTCGAAACTATAGCTATGCTGTTTGCCTAGGTGGACGCTGCTGATAAGGAAATACCTCGTAAAGAAATGGAGGAGGGGTCAGCTGAGGATCTCAGCACCCATGCTTAAGTTGCTGCTTCCAGCAACTGAAGAAAAGATTTCTTTATTTCAGTAGTTCTTGTTAGTTGCGATTTTTTTGTTATCTTTGAGTTATTTGTTCAGTTTTATTCGTTTTTCATGTGTTCGAGTTTTTTTCTGTTAAGATTTGAATTTTCATTAACAATCTTTGGTTCGATTTGATCCATTATAAATGGTTTCTGAAAGCCTGCGACTGTAGATACAATAGGTTTGTTTATAAATAAATAAATCTTCTGCTACCAGTCACGATTTTCCTTTATTTTACTATTCGCATGACGCGTTTCGAGAAATAATTCTCATTTTCAAGTGCGTTTTTTTTAATTGTGTTAAGCCATTTCTTTTGATGTTGTCAGTGTGTGTGAGTCTGCTTCATTTTGTTGACTTTTACTGTAATACATAAGAAACGCGATTTTTTAGTTGGGTATCAATTCTTTCTGTGAGGTTAGTGGCTAAAGTTTGAGAACAATTTGTACTTACAGTTTTCTAATGGTCCATTTGTGTAGAGTCTCACACACACTTAACATCACACACAACTTGTACACTTTACACATCGAAAATATCTTATATAAACAAAACAGTTACAGAGATCTTCTTACAGGTAGTTCACAGAGATAACATTATAGGTCTTCCACAGATTATGATATGCTTTTGTACAGAGGTTATTTATCTTAACAGTTTGATTTTACAATTGTGCTTATTTATATGTTTTACTATTTTTATTTAAGTATATTATCGAAACATCTGAAGAAATTAACTGATTCACTTTCAAGTTTTTCATTTAATATTTTATCTTCATATTTTCTGTAATGTGAATTTATCTCCAGTTCTTCAAGCAAATCCATTTTATGTCCTTTATTTAGTCGGTGGAGTACTTTGACATTTTGCTCTATTTTTCCAAATGGGTGTCCTGTATTATGTATGTGTGTTACTATTGCTGATGTAGTGTGTTTGTTGTGTGTGTATGCTCTAATGTGCTCTGTGTACCTGGTGTTAATATTTCGGCCTGTTTGTCCTACGTAGAACTTGGAGAATTCCTGGCATGTTACCTTGTACAATCCAGAGTCTGAATATGGATCATGATTACACTTTATATTATGTATTAGTTTTTGGTGTAGTTTATTGGATGTAGAAAACCCAATTTTTACTCTGTGATTTTTGAAAATATTTGCAATCTTCTGTGATACATTGCCTATGTATGGAATGCTAGATATATATTTGTTTTTCTCTTTTTCTTCTGTGGTGCAGTTTGTACCTGGGTTTCTCTTCACTTTGTCTAAGATTGTGTCAACCATGGAAGCATTGTAACCATTGGCAACTGCAATCTTCTTCACTGTGTTTATTTCTTGTTGCATATTTTCTTGGTTCAATGGTATTTTAGTTGCCCTATGCAGCATTGACCTGTATGCTGCCTGTTTATGGATATTTGGGTGACATGAGGTTGCAGGGATTGTGGTGTCAGTCATTGTGTTTTTCCTATAAATTTTGAATGTGCATGTGTTGTTGTGTCTTGTAATATTTAGGTCCAGAACGTTGATACTTTTATTTTGCTCATGTTCCACTGTAAATTTGATTTTCTCATTTAGATTATTGAAGTGATTAAGAATGTCTGTGATGTCTTTGGTGTCTCCTTTCACTAACAGTAGTGTGCCACCCTGAAAATTTATGGTTCTGAGCTCAGGCAGCTATTTCCAACAGAAACTGCTGTTTACTTCGCCATTTACGACTTGAATCCTGTGCCTTGGCCATGGTTGGGACAACAATGAAGCACTGTTTGATGTAGATGTATGGAGCTTAGCGATAAAGCTTTCGCTATTCAGGCGGAAGAGTGTGTTAAGTTTTCGTTTCTAAACTGGCTGGAGGTAACATTTTTCCCATCTTCTGTGCAAGAGCCACTAGCAGATAGACTGACCATTAGAAAAGAAATCCCAAGCCAACTTCTCCCTCAAAATTTCGTCGCTACCTCGATTCTGTGCTCTGCAGATCTAAAGGTGAAAAACTGCTGAATTGCACACTTGTTAGTGACTGATTTCTCTGCTTCTGTCACCTGTATTGGCACCATTGTGGCACTAAATGATTTGTTAACTGTATTTTGTCTTGTATCCACCCCTGCTGCTATGTTTGCTGACTTAAATTGTAGTCCTGAAACACAGCAATATGACTGTGGACTGATCTTTGACCGTTTCTTGCTAATTCATTATAATTTGGGTTACTATGATTTATTAAAATAGTCTTTTTGTAATGTTATCGTGCTAAATAGTTTTTTTTTTCTTTAGTTTATTGAACACTGGTTGAATATGTTGTTATTGTTGTTATGATCTTCAGTCCGAAGACTAGTTTGCTGCAGCTATAATATCCTGTACAAGTGTCTTCATCTCCGAAGAAACATTACACAGTTTTTCATAACAACACAGGCACTGCAGTATCGAATTTATCCGCCGATACCAGGCAGCAACTTTCAATTAAAATGTCCCGTACGGGAATTACATAAAGTGTGCACGAGTACAGATTGCGACGTAGGAACAACGTCATATGAATTTTTGGGTCTGGCCGTACGTCGTGCACGGACAACCAGAGCAGTTAATGGGAGAACTCGCGTAAAGCGGGTAATAGCGAATCCAGTCTCGGTTTGGCACAAATTTTCATTGTCATCATTCCCTTGTTGTTCGTATTCACAACTGCGAATTTGGGTTTGGCTTGATGTTGTATTTGAATCACATACTCAATTAATTTTGTCCTGTCTATGCAATAATAACGTTGTTGACGACTCCTCCTTAGAAATTAGGTGCTTTGGCAGTTGTATTTTAAAATTTTGTACATTGCTGAACGCTGGAGCACCAACTGTAGGATAAAATCTTCGTGAAAAATATAAACAGCCAATCCGTTGCAAAATGGGGGATTTATTTAAACTCCCTGGTCATGGTTTCAAAGTTTATAAAAATGTCTTTTTCAGAAGGAAAGTGGTGGCAAGTGGGTTACATGTCGTAGCGGAGGTACGTTGACATATAGCCAAGTGGCGTCAGTAAAATATAAATTCCTTCCCCCCCCCCCCCGCCCCCCTCCCCAAATTTATAAAAGATTTACAATATGATAGTCGTCACTGAGCAGTGCTACATCAATGTACAGCTAATACACTATCGTCGCGTACGTAGAAGCTGTCGTGTGTGTCAGGTCATTACATACTGTGATTTTGTTTGTTTTCTTTCTTACAAGTAATGTAGACAAGAAAAATTGAGCAGAAAGGAATTCATTTTAAATCATCGATAGATTAGATTTAATATCGATAGTGACGACCCAAATGAGTATTTACTGGTAATTATTATTAAAACGATATGTTTTGTATTTTCGTTTTGTGTTCTAGTGTTAAGAACTGAACCAAAATTCAATTTATGAAATGTAAGATTATAATTTAAATGTAAATGAAGTTTGTATGGTCTGTAGATGCGGAAGCCAAAGTAATTATTGAGACTGTAAGTATGGTATTGTTGAGGAGTAGCAGGAAAGTATGGAGATATCGAAAGCAGTGTGCATTACTGGCGATCTAAAGAAAATAGTTAAACATTGTAGTACCGGTACTACTGAGCAATGAAGAACTATGATGACGTGGAGGAGTTTTAATTGGAATACGAAGAAAAATGATTCAGGTATTTATCAATGAAGACAGCGAATTGCAGTTTTTGTCTGCGGTTATTAAGCAACTTTTTCAACTTATAAATGTGTCATAGACTGTGATGGAAATTACTGACAGCACGAATAATGACTAGTAAAGAAGTTTTGGATGAAATTTATGCAATATAACCCCCTTCCATTTTTCGCACTTAATGTATGATGTATTTGCGTAATATACATCAAAATACTTGTCTGAATTTACGTTGCATTTTTAGTTTTACGATGAAAAGTGCGTTGATTACGGAAAAATGCGTTTAAAAATGACGCGAACGTTAAGATTACACTATGCTACAGGTCAGTCTGTTGAGTGATAATACAACCGTTATTTGGGATTCACATTCGTTGGCCTCGACAACTCAAAAACAAATAGTCATCTTTAAACCTAACCTAGACTTGGGGCTACGGTACAGAAATGTATGTTACCACTACCAAGATTTAAGGGCTGGAGGTCGAATAGCACACCGACTGATATTTGAACCAGCGTACATCAGAATAATTTGAATGTGTTAATTGGCTTTAGTATCTTGGAGCATAAAACTAATTAAGTAAACCTTAATTATCTTGCTGCGATTCAACAATTAGCTGCTGTAGTTTTAAATGAAAGTCACGTTTAGTGATTTACTTGCCAAATCAAAATCAACAGTGCTTGAATTTCTTTGAATATTTGTGTACAACTACTGAATGTGCTCTGTTTTGCTCAAATATGGCTGACTTATGTCGACATCCCCCTTTTTATGGAGCATATCAGTTTGAAAACAACTGTAAATGTTATGCATAATTATTATTATTATTTTGTTCTTCCCAGTCACGACCACATTTACTATGTCCACGAGCGATGTTTCTTAAAAACTAGGTAATGAAAGAATCCTCGTTCTGTTGCGTAGAGTGTGAGCCATTGCAAATTATATGCAGGCTCTAGGCGTCACATACATATGGCCTTCTTACTACGCCCGTTCGTTTTAAAGTGTTTGTCAAGAAAATGGGTTGATTCTTAATATGTTTCCAGTTGGTACACAGTATTATTCACATCTTTATCTTTGTTGTGCTATTTTATATTGACATACTACACTGTATTAATAGTGCAAGGCGAAGTATTTTCAGTTTTCAAAACGTGACTAGGTTGATAGTTACACTATAACCTTTAGATTTCAACGTATAGAATCTTCATATCTTCACTGTTTATTAGAAATAGGGCAAGTGAGCAGGGTTGATTTTTATCATCGTGACTGATTCGTCACTTATTGTCTGTCGGTGTTCAGGGGGATTCAAAATCCGTATTACAGGCTTCTCGCGGGACTTAGTAGATGAAGTTTTGATGACAAACACACGCCCGGAAATATACCGTTTGGATATAAAATAAGTTTTAAGATCAGACCACTTTCACACTTACCACTTCACGTTACGGACGCTCATGTTATGACCTGACAGTCTGTCGACCCCTGAACAAGCTGGTGACGAAATGTCTCTGCGCAGCTGAGTTTTGATAGCCACGCGCGCACTGGTGACAAAGTTGTCCTTTTCTGTGCATTCTCCTCATCCCATTTGCTTCAAGTATATCGCACGCAAACATGGCACAACGCATTTGCACATGACTGTTAACGAAGACGATATTGATAATGA
Organism: Schistocerca nitens; assembly: GCF_023898315.1. NCBI lineage: Eukaryota > Metazoa > Arthropoda > Insecta > Orthoptera > Acrididae > Schistocerca > Schistocerca nitens. The sequence continues at coordinate 1,272,813,680 of NC_064614.1, read as the reverse complement.
TGTTCATGTAGAAGAAGTGGAAGAAACACAAACACTTTTCAATAAAAATTTGCAGTATTATTCGAAGATAAACACGAAAGTTAAAGAATTGAAGGAAATCCTTCTTGGAACAACATGTGTTCAGTTGGGACAGACAATCTCATATTCGTATTTTTTGAGTTCCGTAAACCAGTGGGTAAAAACGGAACCGATATAGGATCAGTTCTTTGCCCGTGCAGTCTGTCTGTCCGTACGCTATGAGCCGTTTTTCTAAGGAACGGGTGGACGTATCGAGTTGAAATGTATATCCCCTACGTCTATGGTCCCCTGACGATGTAAAACAAAGCTTCTAAGTCAGTGCAGTCAAAATATACAGCCATTGATGTCACATATTTTGATACTCGTAAACTCACTCATTAAAAACTATAGCGTTGACCTAAATATAGAATCACGAAATTTGCCAAGAAGCAAGGTTTCACTGTACAAGCAAAGGAAAAAAACGTGAGAATTATCAATATTTAATTATATCACACAAAAATATATTTTTTTTCTTTCTAGAGAGACCTGGAATTCTCATAACAGGTATCTTGCCGCTATCGATATCGATAACAGGCAAAATTCAGTATTGTCGATACTATCTCTATGCATAATCAATATTACGAAACCCTCGGTGCGTGATTCAAACTACAACTTATGAAGATTTTTGCATATTAATGTAGGTAAAATGCGAAGTAATTCATCAAACCTTCAGCAGTCATTCTAAAACAATGAAAAAAATTCCTTGGATGTTGATGAAGTTTGCCCGCATCTCGTGGTCGTGCGGTAGCGTTCTCGCTTCCCGCGCCCGGGTTCCCGGGTTCGATTCCCGGCGGGGTCAGGGATTTTCTCTGCCTCGTGATGGCTGGGCGTTGTGTGATGTCCTTAGGTTAGTTAGGTTTAAGTAGTTCTAAGTTCTAGGGGACTGATGACCACAGCAGTTGAGTCCCGTAGTGCTCAGAGCCATTTGAACCATTTTTTTTGTTGATGAAGTTTATGAAACACTGTATACAACTTTCCACTAATGCCTGCGACTGTATAGGGGGTGCCCCCCCCCCCTTTCCCATTAGTTCTTTTTTATGCTGTTTTCTTTTAAATGTCATAAATTCGCAAATAATGACCGTCTCCTCAAAAAATTCGTATCGACGAATGGCGGTTGGATTTGAGAAAAAGTATAGTGGCTCTCATCCTTCGTGAGCGCACCTTACTTTGACGTGACGTGAACAGTGACGGAAACTTTTTTGTCACGACGACAGAACTTGCTCTTTTTACGCCCAGACGAGCGTAATTGAGTCTGCTGAGCGCTCCAGCTACCCCACCACTGCGCCACTTCAAGCAGCTGCGAGTGAGACGGCTATATCACTGTCTAACTAACATGTGTTAGACTGTGGCTATATGCTAATGGCTGCACACGCACGCGGCTTAGGAAGACGTGTTTGCAAAGCGGTGCGGCTAATTCTAAGACACGAGTATTGCACAGCACTTTTATAAGCACGTGTGAATCAGATGTGTGCCTATTTTCAACTCTCTACTTTTCGGCCAAAACAATTACTTGTATTAGGCCTACTCGATTAAATGAATACATCATACAGTGCTAATAACTAGGCAATCTTCACTGTTTATTGAAAACAGGCTTACAGTCTGTTAACTTCTAAGTTGCCAAAATTGCTCCCTAGCCTGAGTCAGTAGAAGCTGGTAGAAGACGTAATGCTCCAGCCGTTTGCCATGTGTTTTCAGTTAGCCGGGCCTTTCCTCCGTTCGCCGCTACACCCTTCTGAAATTGGCTAACGTACTACAGCTACCAGCGACATATGTTAACTGTGTGTCCATGTAGAGGCTTAGGCGTGTGTGTGCATCCGCGCACTAGTGTGTGTGTGTGTATGTATTTTAATATAGCTCGAAATAGGATAATTCCGAAAGTTGGCAAGTTTTCTTTCTCATTGTGTTTTCCCATCAACGACTCAGTGCTTCTTTAATCCAAAAATATTTACATTCTACCACACCCATCCTACAACATTTACATAACACGTTGCACTGCTATTACTTACACCTAGTCTCAAGTTTGAGAGAATTTGTGACTCCATTCAGTATTACAGTATAACCAATAGAATTTTAATGAAACACACAGGAGAGCAATAGAAAAATCGCACTTTCTGCCACTATAACACTACAAACTGTACTAAAAATGATGTGTTTTGGGAAGATCTTCGATATGGCCTGTTACTGAAGCTGCATATTTTTGTAGGAAATGCACCAAATACAACATGCACTGAAATCAAGATGGCAGCTGCTCGATCTGTTGCTGTCAGTTAATTACAACACAGGCGACATTCTAGACCTCAGACTATGCTACTGATCAGTCTGTCACCACAGCCAGATTTTTTGCTTTCACATTCGTTGGCTTAACGAACTCTAAACTGAATTTAGACCTTGGGCTAAGCTACAGATAACTCTGAAACCCCAAAGTTTTTTGCTTTTACGTTCATTGGCTTCGCCAACTGTTAACTACGTTAGTTCTTATTGTCACTGATGTCAATATCTGATAATCTACCTCTACTGGAAATATTTCAAAGAATCAAAAATGCACCGCCTACAGATATGATAGGAAACTGGCTAGTTTATTGAAGAATAGTGAAATCAGTTTTCAACAGAGCCAACTCCAAACATGTCTCTGCAAGTTTATATGTGGAAGAGTTGGAAAATAAGTTTCCCCTGTCGACTGTGGTCAGAGTTGTGTGTGAAAGGGAAAAAAGGAGAATGAGACATTAAAGATAAGACGTATCTTTATTTTTCTACATAATTTCCAAGTACATTGAGACATTTGTCATACCGCTTTATAAACGTCGAAAAGCCTTCCAGGAAAAAATCAGGGCGTTGCATACGGAAGAAGCGTTGAACGGCTTGTTTGACATCAGCATTGCTGCCAAAGCGCCTTCCGCCGAGAGTCTTCTTCAAAACAGGAAACAGACGGTAGTCACTTGGTGCGAGATACGGACTGTAAGGCGGATGGTGTAGGCGCTTTCAAACAAGAGTTGCAATATGGTCTCGCGTTGCCGTCGCCGTGTGTGGTCTCACATTGTCATCCAACAGCAGAACACGAGATCTGAGAAGGCAAGTCCGCTTTTTCCAAATCGCCTCTTTCAATTTCGACAGAATGGCACAGTACCATGCAGCATTGATGGTTGCATCCTCCAGAACGTCCAGCAGCAAAACTCCTGTGGCGTCCCAGAAAACGGTGAGTAGCACTTTACCTGCAGGCGGAGTGCTTTTAAACTTCTTTTGGACAGGTGATGACGAACTTTTCCACTCCATGGGTGCGCCCTTGTAATGGTGGACTCACGTTTCATCTCATTGTTGGATTCATGGCAATGCACGAGCTGTTCCAGGCTGAACGCCACGCATTGTTCCATGTGTGTTGGGATCAGTTGGCAGGGCACCCATCGTGCTGACACCTTCCTGTATCGAAGAATGTTGTGGACGATCTTGTGAGCTCGCTCATGTCCGATCCCAAGCTCTGCCGCTACTCCATCAGTGGTGATACGCCGGTTCGCTTTAATCATGTCATGCACTTTCCTGGCATGTGCATCTCTAGTGGCCGTGTGCGTCAGTCTAGGTCTCGGTATGTCCTGCACTTACTGACATCCATCACTGAACTGCTGGCACCATCTCTGCACCATTTGCCTCGACATTACACACCTGACCCATGCATCTCAACAAGGCAGTCATGATTTCTGTGTGTGACACTCCACGTGCCCATTCACAGCGGATAACAGCTTTCACTCCCACCTTTGACCATGACTCCAAAACACACCTTCTCTCCAGAGTTCCGGGAAAAGACTGAGTGTCTGGCCTCCGCTTTGTGCAGGCACTGCGACAGCGCAATCTGCTCGATCCCGGCCGACCTCTACCCAATGGTATATTGGTGTCTTTCACGTGCGGGTTCAGCTGCCGTGTTTTCTTTCGCCCATATCACACAACTCTGCCCACAGTCGACAGGGGAAACTTATTTTCCAACTCCCCCTCTTAATTTAACTTTTTCAGTCCACCATGGAAGTAGATCACTAGTATCACAAAAAGTGGAGTTACTTAGCTTCACTTTCGGACAGGTTTTCAAACAAATTCATGTAATGCACAATTGTTCCATAAAATGACTTTTGGGAATGAAGCTAGTCTACTCTAAAACAATATAAAAACCATCTAGTAACATAAAAGGCTTCTAAGATTTGTTTTAATTTTACAATGTACTGTAAATTGGAGAAAAGTAGACCCTGGAGAAGGTCAACTTAATGTAAACATTATTTTAAGACAGGATAATAGATTAGGACAATGTTATCATCTCATATATGTTGTGTCACCTTATAGGACCACCAATAAACCAACTTTTATGTACTTTTTGATATTAAAGGGCGAAAAATAATAAAATTTAAATATTTTCTTTAAATTTAGCATGAAACATGAACATAGTTTAGCGTTGTTTCGTTATTAAAGAAAAGACCAGTGTTTAATTAGATATTCTGGTACGTAAAACTGGTAGTGCATAGACCAGGAAAATGTTTTGCATCAATTCATCACCATCAACCAACTCTGACACTGAGAAAATGCCTCTTTTGCTTAAACATTTAGAAGGATTTGTAAGTTCAGCTGCCTCGTTCCTTTTGTTAAAAGAGGCAGCTTAATTGGAGGCCTTTTCCAGTTATCAAGTGATAGCATCACGGTATTTACACTTGCACTATCTTCTTTAAAACTTTCAATAACACAAGGGTAATTAATGTGTATTTTAGCACAGTATAACCACAAAAAATGATTGCTGGTTGTCCAGATTTTTCATTTATTACAGATGAAAAACCAGGATGGAATGTAACAATAGGTGAACAGGATAGTTGCTACCACCATATAGTGGAGCTACTGAGTCGCAGACAGGCACAACAGAAAGACTGTCACAAAATAAACTTTCAGCCAACAAGGCTTTTGTCAGAACTAGATACACACACACACATACACACACACACACACACACACACACACACACACAACCACAGTCTCTGTCAGTTAAAGTCAGACTACAAGCAGCAGCGCATGATGGGAGAGATAACTGGGTGGGGGTAATGAGAAGGTTGGGGTGGGGATAGCAGAGTAGGAGGTGTGCAACGGTAGAGTGCTGCTAGGGGATTGTGCAGGGACGAAGTGGTGAGAGGGTAGATGCAGTTGAGAGGTTAGATGGAGGGTGGGGTTGGGGGGTAGCAGAAAGGGAGAGAAGTAAAAACACTAGGTGCATTGGTGGAATACAGGGCTGTGTGGTGCTGGAGTGGGAACAGGGAAAGGGCTAGATGGGTAAGGGCAATGACTAACGGAGTTCAGGAGGGTTATGGGAACGTAGGATATATTACAAGGACAGTTCCTACCTGCGCATTTCAGAAAAGCTGGTGTTGGTGTGAAGTATCCCTGATGAGACAGGCTGTGAAGCACTCATTGAAGTGAAGAACATTGTGTTGGGCAGCATGCTCAGCAACATGGTGGTCCAGTTGTTTCTTGGCCACAGTTTGTCGGTGGCCATTCATGTGGACAAGACAGCTTATTGGTTGTCATGCCCACATAGTGCAGTGGTTTCAGCTTAGCTTGTAGATAACAGGACTGGTTTTACAGGTAGCCCTGCCTTTGATGGAATAGGTGATGTTTGTGACCTGACTGGAGTAGGTGGAGGTGGGATGTTTGTGACCTGACTGGAGTAGGTGGAGGTGGGAGGTTGTATGGGACAGGTCTTGCATCTAGGTCTATGACAGGGATATGAGCCGTGAGGCATGGGGTTGGTAGCAGAGGTTGTGTAGGGATGGACAAAGATATTGTGTAGGTTTGCTGGGTGGCAGGGTACTGCCGTGTGGGGGAGGGGGGGGCATAATGGGTAGGATATTTCCCATTTCAGGGCACAATGACGAAGGGCCATATCCATGCAATAGACCTAGATGTCGCATAGAACCTCCCACCACCATATACTCTAGTCTGGCCACAAACGTCACTTATCCCATCAAAGGCAGTGCTGCCTGTGACACCAGTCATGTGATCTACAAGCTAAGCTGGAATCATTGTTCTGCATTCAATGTGGGCATGACAACCAACAAGCTGTCTGTCCACATGAATGGAAACTGACAAACTGTGACCAAGAAACAACTGGACCACGCTGTTGCTGAGCATGCCACCTACATGATGCTCTTCATTTCAATAACTGCTTCACATCCTGTGCCTCCTGAACCCTTCCCACCAACTCCAGCTTTTCTGAACTGAACAGGTAGGAACTCTCCCTGGGATATATATATATATATATATATATATATATATATATATATATATATATATATATATATATATATATATCCTATGTTCCCAAAACCCTCCTGGCCTCAAACTTTGTTATTTATTGTCCTTACTCAACTAACCCCTTCCCTGTTCACTTTCCAGAACTAAACAGCCCTTTGTTCCACCAATGCATTTGGTCTTTTCACTCCTCTACTTTTCCGCTACTCCCCTCCCTCCCCCACCTCCATCTAACCTCCCTATTGCACCTACCATTTCTTCACCTCATCACTGTACACTCGCACTACCAGCACTTTACTGTTCCCCACCCCCTATCCTGATATCCCTCCCTCTCCCCATCCCAGTCTCCTCCTTACCCTCACCTTGTTGCCTCTCCCATCATGTGCTACTGCTCCTAGTCTGGCTTCAGCTGCCAGAGATGGTGATCATGTGTGTGTGAGTTGCATTTGTGTGTGTGTGTGTGTGTGTGTGTGTGTGTGTGTGTGTGTGTGTTGGTGGAAAGCTTATTCTGAGACATGCTACTCAGCATCTCCGCTATATGGTGAGTAGCAACTATCCTTTTCATAATATTATTTTTCATTTCTTTGGTTTTTTGCTAGTACCTGGCACTGGTTTAGAAGCATTCTGTGCCATTTAAAAGAAGGGTTCCAATTCTTATGGATTCCAAGCATTCTTTCAGATTTTTAGTGCTGTAATCTGCATATTGGTGATTTCCTAGATTCCGTTTACACTTTCACCATACAGTAACAACATTCATCTCTTAGCAATACTTGTTTTCAAGTAATAGGATTCATCAGGTCTAAAACAAAGCACTGAAAATGTGCAGCTACTTTACCATTTCTTTTATTTATTTATCAATTTTTTTAAAATTTTTTGCATAGTTGCTCTACTTTTTCCAGAAAATTACCTTCATGGTTCCTGTAGATCATACATTATGTTGATTACAGCTTTTTAGGTATAATTTAGACCATAACTAATTTCCACACAAACGAATGTCATTTGCATTTTGTTTAAGAAGTTTTCTGGTAGCAGAATACCACTTTTTTTGGCAAAATTATCTCAGAAATACAGTAGTACAGATATGTTTGTGGAAATTGCAACACCAAGAAGGAAATGCATGAATTCAATTAATTTAATACCACAAGTTAGGTACATGACAAGCAACAAATGATTACATTTTCAAATATGAACATGTTCTTTGAGCCCTACTATTCAGTATGTCATGTGGCCACCATACACTGCAACTAGAGCTGATATACATTGTGGCATTAAATTGATAAGGTTCCGAATATGTTCCTGAGGGATTTCCCTCCATGCAGTTTGTATCCGATCCCACAAATCTCTGACACCAGTTACTGGAGGACCATGATGCACCAGGTGCCGACCAATCATATCCAAGACATGTTCGATGCACGACATGTCTGGTGAATGTGCAGACTGGGGAAGCAATGGTACCAGTCGCTCTTTGAAGAAAGCCTGTACATTCCTCAGAGTATGTGGCTGGGCATTGTCATGTTGAAATGTGACCTGTGGAGATGCCTGAAGCAGGGGGAGTACCTCAGGCTCCACAAATTCTGTTAGGTACTGGTTGCTGTTCAAAGTTCCCGCAGTACATATGAGGCGAGATCGGTTGTTGTAACCAGTGATGCCACAAACCATCACATCTAGTGTATGCCTGCTATACCGTTCGCCAATGAAGCCCTCCAGGTAGCACTTGCCACGGTACCGCCAGACACATATGCGGCCATCACTGTAGGACACGTTGAAGTGGGACTCACTCGCAAAGCTTACATGTTTCCACTCAGAACCCCAGTGACGGTGTTCACATGCCCATTGCAGTCAGAGGAGCTTGTGGTTTCTGGACAATGGAAGCCAACATAATGTCATGCGTGCAACCAGTCCAACCTGCAGCAGACGGCGACAAATCGTCGATGCAGACAAGTTCACACCTGTTCAGTGAGCCAACACTGTGGCTGATGCCATGTGGATGCCATGTGGACAAAATTACGGTCATCCCGTGCTGTGGTCATGTTCCGTGGTCCAGTTCCCGCTCGTTGCTGCATACGACCTTCCTCTATCCACTGCTTCCATGCACGCAACTCTGTTTCCCGGAGACCGATCATTCTGCCCCATTCAAACTCGCTCACATGGCGATACTGCTCCCTTTGACGTCGACGAGGCATACTGGCACTCACTGTATTGTTTAGACCTTGTGTGACAACTCTGCATCGACTACACTAGGTGCAACAGCAACTCTCTAGGACCGACACAAGAGGTCTCTGCTCGGCCTTCGTATACCCCGTCTCAATGCAAAACGTATCATGTATTGCTTGCACACCTGTCACCACTTCCACCAAGTGTGGCGCTATTTGATTAATTCCTTCTCGGTGTTGCACTTTTCACAAATGACTGTATATTATCAAAATATCCAGAATAACTCAAACATATGAGCTAATAGAAGCTGTCAAGTGCTGGACAGAGTGAAAAATGTTCTGAAATGTTTATTAGAATAGGTGCTAGCTAGGATTGACACTTTTTTTAAAGTTGCAGCAAAGTTACCCCTGCAGCAGCAAAGTAACCGAACTGTATGATTTATCAGCTTCTGTAAAAGTGCTTCAGTATAGAGGCAATCAATTCCTTGTTTGAAGATTTCATCCCACTAAATCAAGTTTAGGCTCTGTCATTCTTATAACTTGCATCTTTCTCTGTCTCTCTTGTAACTTGTCTGCCCCACTCTCTCTTGTAACTTGTGCCATCTCCGCCTCTCCCTGTTATTCCCCATTTGCCCCTGAAATATCACTCTTTCCTTGAAATTTCTTTTTCCTTGGGCCACCCAACACTGTTGTTATGAGATTGGCATACAGTGATACTCCATCCTTCCTGGAGAGTCCTGCTATGTCCTGCTATACCCCTAAGCTGCAATAATCTCAGATATCACTTTCTTTTTATTTATGTCTCTCAGTCACCCTTGACGTATCTTTCATGCTGCTCACATACCACTTGCTGCCATGTGAAGGATAAACTGAATAATTTTCCATTGCAACTGATAGATTTTTATCATTGTAACTGCTGAATTTTTTGCTGTAGCTTTATTGTGATGAGTGAACATTATTCTTGCAGATGATCTGATAACGATATATACAGTGAGATCCAGTTACGTTTCTGTCTTTGCCTGAGAAATCTTTCAGGGCAGCACCTGGGAATCCCAGAGACCTGGGGTTTCCACCAAAAAAGAATAATCTTTGCCATCTTTGAAGAACTGTAGATGTCTTTATCCTTGTTCCTAATGTTGTTTGGTCTCAGGAGTGTAACAGTGGATACAAGTCCCATTGGTGGTCTCAAATTTGTGCATAAAATCATTAGCACTGTTCCTAGCCATTGGCAGATTTTCCATAGAAATACTCTTTGCTGCCAATGTACTCCATTTAAAATTACTTTGTGATTGATGGCTGTGTGCTGGCAATACTGTCTCATGCCACTGAAGTCTGTTAATCACATAGCCATTTTAATCAGAGTGTACTAATGATCAGAAATAATGTTTTGTAATGATTCAGCTTTATTTCAACTGTGATCTCCCGTTGTGCAATCAGGAACTTTTCCTGTAGTTTCCTGTGTGACTACCTTATGTACTTGGCTGTACCTTAAGTACCTGGTTGGAGTTATCTTCATTTTCTGTGATTATATTTAAGCCCATAAATACAGAAATAAGTAGTAATAAATGATGTCACGAGATTCAAGGAAACGTACTCTAATTCACATCTGATCTGTACAGTTGTTAAACTCTTCGTTTGGATGCATTTAATAACATACTGAGACATTCTTTGTTCATCAGGAACTTTTCCTATAGTTTCCTGTATGACTACTGTAAATACCCGGCTGGAGTTGTCTTCAGTTTCTATGATCATATTTAAACCCATAAATACAGAAATAAATAGTAATAAATGACAGTGCGGGATTCATAGAAATTTATTCCAATTCACTTTGGTCTGTACACCTGTCAAACTCTTCATTTGGACACACTTAATAACATACTGAGACATTCCTTGTTCATCTTCTAAGCCACTTCAACCAGTTCACGTAGCAATCAGTTAACAGGTACACATTACATCACATCTGAAACTGGCATCAAAAGCATTACTAGCAGTAATGTGGCTTAACAGAATTTCCTTTCATTTCCTTTCCTGTCCTATTTATCAGCTTCTTCTTATGAACAACTGAAAATTCTCAAAAAGTGGAGACCAATATGCGTCATTCCAATTCATATCATCCAGGCCATCTCAACTACCATCTCAGATTTGAATGAAATTTGGTTTATGTATTGTTCTGTCTTTGGAGTTAACTGACCATACCATATTTAGAATGTTATATCTGTTTTAATTTTATGGTACTTCATAGTTCAAAAGTTTTGTTATTCTTAACACTGAGTTCAGAATGCTCAAAGCAGCACTTGCTGACATTCTGAAAACAAACAACAATTTTTTTCATCATATTAACAATTTGAAATTTCGAGGTTCTGTCCTCTATAATGTAGAAAAAAGTCTCATATCTTTAGATAAAACCACCAAGACAGAAAAAAATGTATACTTACATTTTTATAAAGTGGAAAGTACGGAAAGGGATAATAATATGGAAAGGGTAGATCACTCCTCACCACACAGAGTGGTATTGATACCAAAAGCCAGTAGCCATTGTGTGAGAATTGTCATGTGAGAATTCTTTTGAGAAAGCACTTTGCTGAAGAGCTTAAATATTTCAAGTATTCTGTTTTTTGCGCCGGGGGCTCATCACCTCCTCTGTGTCGTTAGTAGCAGCCTATCGTTTCCATATTATTGTTATACTTATTTACATTTTTTATTTTATAATGTGCTAAAACCTTGGTTCACCATTATGTTGCATATAACATGAAAGGAAAAGGGACAATCCTTAAAATTTATTTTTCCAAAATAATTCGCAGGTCATGGGCTATCTCATGGAAAAATAAAATTATTGAGGCTCTTGTTGCTATGTTATTTTTTGTATTTGCAACAAATAAGTCCATAATTTTTTCTTGAGAACAGAAAACAAACCACTGAAACTTCAAGGTCCCCAAATGAAATACTTTTGACGCATTTGAAGTTTAACTGATTAAACTTATAAAAGAAACAAGCTCAACATATATTATTTAAAGAAAGCTCAATTTTATTCAATTTTTAAAACAACATAACTAACTACAGTAGCAATAATTTACATATAACAGTAACATTTTTTTCTGTATAGAGTGTGTACAGTCCTCTGAAAATTGTTCACTTTTTACAGCTGATGTTTGGGAAGTTCAACAACAGCAAGTGCACAAGTGTGATGTGTGATGGCATAGGAGGGACAGATGAATGATCAGGACAAAATAACATTTTTCAAAAACTCCTAGAAAATCAAATACTATCTGCATCATATTTGTTTCAGTTCTGTAGTGGTAACATCAACAAAGTTAAGTTTTGTTTTTATTTCTGAAGAGTCTGTATATCGCACACATTCTGATTATGACGAGTACTTTGCAGAGCTTCAAACAATTCCTGGAATGAGAAGTTTCCATAACTTTAAGTCATGAGATTGTTTACGGAATGTGGAAGCAAAGAGGATCAGTAGTGATATGCAACCTGTCTAGAAATATAATTTAAATAATAAACTGACATCTTTGTGAGAGACGAAAATTTGAACCAATCAAATGCAGCGTGTAAATAGCCCAATATTTGGGATAATCATTGACCTAAGTACAACAGAACATGACGTTAATATACAATTTATACATCCACTAGGAACTCTGCCACCATTTTGCTAACCAAAATGAGATTATGTCTGCCATATGTACTGTTGTTTAACAAATTGAATTGACTTGAGTCTCTTTTTAAATATTGTTGGTTGAGCTTGTTTCTTTTATAAATTTAATCACTTGAAATTGAAGTGTAATCATATATTTTCTTCACAGAACATAGTTAAAGTTGAAAAACCAAGAAAATAATTATTTCATATCTTAATTTGAGAAAATGCTTATCTCCGGGTTTATCTAACATAAACATGTACATCTCTGAAAGAGTGGTATATAATGTCATTTTTAGAAGAGTTTGAGACAGATGCATCATTTGCCATTTTCTTACTTGGTATTAATGAATCTGAACCATCACAAACATTTTCAGCTTTTTTCAGTACTAACTAGTCTTCTATTCAACCAACTAAACTCCTGTTGTTATCTTACATTATTGTTATACACACTTAAGTCATTTTCTCCCCTATCACATGATTGTATCATTTTATTGTCATTTCCCTGTTTAGTTGCATCACACAACAATGAGGCAGTTCATGTGGTTGATGTACACATGTGGTTGATGTACAAGTTTGATATTTGGTTGTATTTGGGAAACCTGCCTTTACTGTTTTGGTTTCTTTAGATTCTTTCTCCTGATTTTCCAGCATATTCATGTATGATATAGAGTGCTTAAAATTAGTTAGGTAGGTTAAATAACTAATGCAGAGGTACTGGATTGCACTGGACAGAAATTATGTGTATGGCACAACTTACTTAAGAAAAAGGGTTGGCTGGTAAAACAGTCTAAGGCATCAAGGAATAGTTAATTTGCTAATGGATGGAAGTGTTTGGGGGAGAGGAGATCCAAATTATAAATACTAAGATTTTAAATTATGAATATAGTAAGTAAGGTCAAAAGGATTTAAAGTGCCATTGTTATGCAGATACATAAAGAAATTCATGATACAAATTAACACAGACAGCTGCACAAAGCAATCATTTTACAGCAAGTACAGAATGTACATCTGGGGTTCTCAAACTTTTCCTGCGACAGACCACTTTGAGAATCCTGGTACTTTGATGGAACACCTTGTTTATTTTGAACACTACTAAAATTTTAAAAAAATTAGAAAAACTTGTTTTATTTAGTAATTGCTTCAATTGTAAATCATGACTAATAACACGGAAATCATAATAAAATTCAATAAAGTAATTAGTACCATCAAAATATCATAACAAGAAGAAAATGTCATGTTATTGAAAGTTTTCATGCAATGTTTACTCAGTCCCCACAGAACACCATTGTTCCAGAGAACACAGTTCAAGAAACCCTGATCTAGACAAAAGTACCTAAAATCATTGATAATGGATTTGGTTTACAGAGAAGAGGATATTACCATGTTAAAAATGAAAATACCTGAAACTTCCTGGCACATTAAAACTGTGTGCTGAACAGAGTATCGAACTCTGAACCTTTGCCTTTCGTGGGCAACTGAGCTACCCAAGCACGACTCAAGCCCCCTCCTCAAAGCTTACTTCTGCCAGTACCTCATCTCCTACCGTCCAAACTCTACAGAAGCACTTGCCTGTGAAAGGCAAAGGTCCCGAGTTCAAGTCTCGGTCCGGCACACAGTTTTAATCTGCCAGGAAGTTTCATATGAGTGCACACTCTGCTGCAGAGTGCAAATCTCATTCTGGAAACATCCCCCAGGCTGTGTCTAAGCCATGTCTCCGCAATATCCTTTCTTTCAGGAGTGCTAGTTCTGCAAGGTTCGCAGGAGAGCTTCTGTAGAGTTTGGAAGGTAGGAGATGAGGTAATGGCAGAAGTAAAGCTTTGAGGACGGGGCGTGAGTTGTGCTTGGGTAGCTCTGTTGGTAGAGCACTTGCCCGCGAAAGCCAAAGGTCCCGAGTTCAAGTCTCGGTCTGGCACACAGTTTTAATCTGCCAGGAAGTTTCATATCAGCGCACACTCCACTGCAGAGTGAAAATCTCATTCTATGAAAATACTGTTTCAAACAAATCTCTCAACATGTATATTAAGGATTTAAGATTTCTACTCCAAAGTTTGAGAAACAGAAACTGCAGTCTATCTGAAATAAACACATTGATAACCATTTTGTTACCTCCTGAATTGCTGATCAATGATTTTTCAAGGCTGCAACAGTCATTGTTTGTTGCACGATTCATCATTCCATATGATGTTCCATGGTTCTATAAGTCTCAAGTAGCATCATACTTTCCGCTACTGCCATGGACTCTCACTGTTCAATTTTCGGTCCTTGATTTCTGTACTGCATCTTTCTGTGGACTGCAAGTGCAGACATGTTTGATAAACTGCAAGAGTGCAGACATCATAAAGAAGTAAATATATGTATTTTGGGTAATGACAGAACTACAGGGCACATTTCTGTTCTACTTTGCATGTGTGGCAGATAGAGTTTATGCTAGTTGACCACAATCAGCATTTTTAACTGTTTCAAGCAATAAATGTGCTTTGTTGGTGCTCTACAATTTTCACTATTTTGATTGTAATAAACAGAGCTTCAGTGCTCACTCTTGACACACATGTGCAGAAAATATTTATTTACATACATACGCTGAGTTACAGATTTTTGAGAGACTGCATTTGCCAGATAGTTCTGATACGGAATTATAGATTCTAATATTTTACTGTTTGTTTTCAACAATGTAGAAAGATTGCTACTTACTGTAAAGAAGATACTGTAAGTTGCAGATGGGCACAATCAAGAGACACTTACACAAATTTTTTGGCCACAAACTTCATCAATAAAAGAGCACCAAGGAAACTCACACACTGATGCACAAAAGCAAGCACAGCTCATGCACATGTGACCGTCAACTCTGGCAGCTTAGGCCAGAATGACTCAGACAGGCTTCATCGGTACAAGAGAAACAGAGAAACACACACCCTTCATACCCACAAGCAAGCACACCTCATACACGTGACTGTTGACTGTGGCTGTTCAGGCCAGAATGCAGCTATCTTGCAGAGTGGCAGCAGCAATCTGGATGAGGCCCTCACATATCGTAGTGTTATCATTAGAGGAAACTTTTATTGTTAAACAGTGTATTGGGATAATTATAGTTCTGTAATAGGTAGGCATTACAAGAGAAACTGCAAAGCATAACTGAATGTCTTCTCTGAAAACTACTTGGAAGAGACACTACAAATCACAATAGAGTAAGGAGCTTTGAGCAGCATATTAATCAACAAAAGGTCTGCACCTCTCAACATGCGTAACCTTGCCAATAATTTTTATAAATGTTGCCATCACTCCATGTTGGATATGATGCACCTTCCACTTCCAGTGACACACATCAAGTAGTCATTTTTATGTGCTAGAGGGCTTGCTTGGATGTACATGAAAGTGGATACAGACATAATCACTGCTCACCATGCACAGCAGATGTTCAAATCAAGCCTGAGGCGAAACCTTGGTACACCACCAGAACCATGTGAAGTCATGACTATCAGAGGAAACCTCAATGCTTTGCCAAGAACTATTTCGGGACCACAGGCAGTCTACACACCATGCCAGCTTCCTGCCTCTCATGCCACATGCCAGTGCAACTTATGCCTCCTGCACTGCCACCCACTACTGCCATCTCCTTTGACTTTGCATGGGGACCATGATTGCCTGCAACAGCACGTTTTGATTCCTTCACCTCAATCTGTGCCAGAGCCTCAGTTTCACCCGACAGGTGATTCTAGCCAGCCAGCCAGCAAGCATTACTACCTTCAGCAGTACCTTGCATGCAAGAGCCTATGGCAGGGACCTCAGCAGCTCTTCCCTGTCATTGCCACTCAGCTGTTCATTCTACTTGTTACTGTCCCTAAAGTTCTGTTAAAGAGGAGAGAAGTTTGGTATCTCCATTGGAGAGCGGTATGAAAGGGAAGAGGTCACTACTACTGTCATACTGTGGAGAGTGTCACCAGTACGAGAATTTAGCTGCCATCGTAAGTGCTCTCCTTTTGCTTCTCTTGGGCCACCCCTCTGGCAGTAGTATGCAAATAAAGGTCCACAGCATATGCTGTGGTTATTGCGAGTGCTACCATTACCTTCTCACTGCACAAGTATTTGGAGCATTGCTTAATCCTTGTCTATGCTTGAACTGCTCTTTGGCTGTTTACTTGTGACTCAGATGTAGGAATATATGCTGCTAACTGGTTTTGCTTGGAATGTTCATATATTAGATTTCTCTTTAGCTTAGAGATTTAATAAATTGGGCTTCGCAGGAACTCAAAAGTATAGGACTCACTGTTTGTGTAGTTTTAACATTTGTTGAAAATATTTGTTATATATTATCCACCTAAGGTTGTTAGTATACAGCTTTTCTTAAAATATAGCATACATGAAAGTTATAACTTCTTTGACATAGAACAGTGTTTACAGAAGCCAGATTTTTTTAAATGCTATGATACACTGATACATGTGACAGACAGGTGATGATGTTGCTGCTTTAAGTTTTTCTTATGTTATGAAATGTTATTACTGTATTGGATCGTCCATTATGAACTTGCCTAACCATTAACTGATGACGTGCCGATCTTGTAGCACTAATGCTGAGGTGCGGTCTGTGAGGCTGCTGTATTGTATGTTTTGTACATGCATCAGTATGATGTGTTATTTAATTTTACATTTATAACTACTTCAGACAAATGCAAAACAACAAAAATTAATATTAACTTTTAAAACATATTTTTTACAAACTTTCCTTGTCATGTTTCATAAAGTGTATTTCGAACATAAGCTAAGCAGAAGCGACACAATATGACCAAAATCAACAATAACATTTGTTCATATTACAAATCGCTCTTTTGAACAGTGAAGTATAAGATAATGTGAGTAATTTAACACATAATTTAGAATTTTTGATCATACAGTAAAAAAAATTGCAAGAGCACAACATCAGCAGCAGTTTTTGCATTGAAACATATCACATTGTAAACAAATAGGCCTTTTGCACATGTCACAGGTGTAACCCTCTTTTTTTCTTCAATTTTGGTGAGTGGGTGTAGCATTTTTGTGTGGTTTTGCCTCCTCCTTCAAGGTCTGCTGTTTGTTCTTCAGGTGCATCGTGTCCAAGAACTCAGGCGATTGTTGCCCTTAGTTCCCATGGCAATCTGTTGTTTACAGCGCATCATTGCATCTGAGGTAACATTAAAGCATGTGCTAACATTTTTAGAAATACTTCTCTTTCTGTTGGGTTGGTAAATTGAGTGCTGTACAGCTCATATGCATTTACCCCACTCAAATCTACAATTCTGTAGAAAATTGCCATCGGTTAACATCTTGTGCGTGCCATAAAATTTTTTTGAGGTTCCTTGCATGGGTTCCATGTCTAGCTCTTCATCAGATGATGGAACTTCTGAAACATCAATTTCTGAATGACAGTTGTAATCAGTTTATTTGTTTTCAGCATTGTTGGATATCTCCTCTACAGTGCTAAAGCCTGAATCGTCTTGTTTTGTCCAACCAGCTCTGCACTACCACTTCAAAAGTTTCATCAGTAACACGTACCTGTTTTTTTGATGTTATATGTTGTTGATCCACCTTTAACCTTTTAGTACCAGACTTTCCCGCTACTTCCATGGTTTATCGGTACAATCTGTAAAGCAGAATAAAAAAATAACCCCTTTGTTGTAAATAATTATGATAACTCTGAGGTGCGATCTAAGAGACCACAGTCAAAATTTAATTAATTCATACTCACCTATCTAGTGGAACAGCTGGTTCACTCATGACTACGTGATTCTGCTTGCACTTCTCAGAAGCTACTGAAAGGCTGGCAGGAAACTGAGCATGGGAAAGTACTGTAATAACGTGATGGAATATATGCGCAGTGTCACAGATTGCACCTCAGCAGTTAAAGTCTAACATTGTATTGTTCCACTACCTTACATATGTTAACACACTTCTATATGTTGGATATACTCATTTTCTTCTAGCTGTCTTCATTGTTAGTAAATAAATTTGTGCTTAAGGGGATCTTTAGCTGCCCACATTTAAAGTTTCTACATCAGGGTCTTCTTCTTTGATGTTAAAACTATGTGCGATTATAAAATAGCCCTTGTTTGTATACAGACACTGCCAAACTCATGTAGAAATGTAGTGTCCTTCATGAGTTATAGTAACAGGAGTCCTATTTCCTATGGCTAGTGCATAAAAAACTAATAATTGAGAATGAACAAGACGTTTATTACTTGACAAAGTGAACAATAGAACCAGATGCAATGGAAACCAACTTGAGCATTTGACTAGATACAGTCATGTACCTGTTCAAGGTAGGCATGCCTTCACAAGCACTTTAGATAATTGGTTTCATGTTCCAAAAATCAGTTGCACAATTCTTTTGTTACAGTGATATGGAATGAGCTAGGTTACATCATATGTGTACGTGATTAGCATTAATATTATTCTTTTACTCCTACTCATGCAGATATACTGAAAAACTAGTTTTTTCAGACATTTTATGTTATATGGCAAATAATCAAATCTTTTCTTTAGTAGTGGGTTATAAATATCATTTTTCCCCTCTAGTGTTGTAGCTATACATATCACTGTTCTTCCAAAACTGTGATGGGTTATGTATGCCAAATTTCATTAGCAAATATATATAGTGTGAGAGTGAAGTTAAAATACATAATCCCTTGAAGGGTTACCTGTATGACCACCACATAATTATTCTTACTGCTCACTTTCATGCAGTCAGTAATTTATAAGTGGTAAATTACTCCAGGAAATTATACTGTATGACATTACTGAGTGGAAATATGCAAAATATGTCAGAAAGTTGATTTATTTATTTCCAAGACTGGCAGTTGTATGCAGAGCAAAAGTAACTAAACTTACTTATTTGAGAGGCTCTACCCTATTCATGTGCTACATCAGTTTCTGGTCTGACTCTGTTTGTTGTACAGAACTGAATATATTGAATTTTCTCAAAATTGAGAGAGCCCATTTTCAGAGAACCACCTAATAATTCTTTAACAAACATCATTAACAATATCTGGTTGCTTTCTCCAAAGGGGATTTATTACACCACTAGTAGTGTCTCCAAAAAGCACCAATACTGCTTGTTGAAAGTTAAGTGGAAGGTCATTCACATATATATTGAACAGGAATGGACCCAATATCGAACTCTGTGGGACTCCTTTTGTCATTTGTTCACAGTCACTAAATTTTTCTACTGTTCCAACCTTATTTGAATAATTCATCACATTATTTTGAATACTGTTGCTGCAGCAGTTTGCTATTAACATCATTAAATATATTGATAATGAGAAGGAGAAAGGAGTCATAGTGCTGACAGAAAAGGTGATAGAACATTTAAGTATAACGCTATAGTTGAGTAAACCAGTGATGAGTGGATTACAGAAGGGGGGGACACATTGACAAACATAGTGGGATTCAAGTACACCCCTTGAAGAAGACAAAGAGGAAGAAGGGGAAGAAGAAGAAGAAAAAGAAGAAGGAAAGTGAATAAGTATCCCATTGCCAATATGGATAAATGTATTATTAAGCAGCAATTTTTATAATATGTTCGTATCACAAAAACATCACTTATCACAAGCAATATCATCTTTTAGAAAATGACAGCTTTTACCACAAAAAATTTTTGTAGCCCATTTTACATTTTTGTTTTTATTTACAGCATGCTTCTTAACTGTTGGCTGAGGCACATTACACATGTGTGCACATTCATTTAATCCATGATCTCTCTTTAGATATATTGTTACAGCCAAATGCAATTTATTTGAGTTCCAGTTACCATAACACCTTTCCATTGCCATACTGTATTACAAAATAATTTTTTACTTAATAACTTAGAAGGAAGACATCAGAAAATTCACCATATCATTTCTAAACATTATGTTGCATTAGTAGTGCTAAATACTTAATGTAAATGTGCTAAATGCTTATTGTATAACCATGTTTCTCAAATGGCACTGGTACAATATCAGATATGCAACATTGCTATTTTTCCATTTTTCTACAAATGAACCATAACGCGTACATATTCATGACTGTCTGAAAAATAAGATTATTTCATGTGTATTCACCCATAAAACTTTATGTTGTTACTTACCTTATAACAGTAATTCACTTTGCCACATAAACAAAAAGGTAAATGAAAGCTACAAAAAAATCAACACTGTCTTCAGACAATCTGGTACTCAACACAAAGAGATGATATGACTTCTACAGGGTGTATACAACCTGGGACAGCCAGGAGATCTGGGAAAAACCCAGGAATTTTCTTGTCTGGGGGAAAACCAGGGAATTTTTTAGAATTCTGAGAATTTTTCATTGTTTTAGTGTTCAGTTAAATTTTTGTGATTTTAAATGGTAAGAAGCAATACTTTAACAAATAATATTACTGTATCCCGCTTCTGCAGAATAATACTGCAGCAACAAAACATGAATGAGGGGTGAAAAAAATAAAAATAAAATTTAAGTCACAAAGGAAATGCACCATATACAACAACAAAACACAGTGTTCATACAAGTGTCTGCCAACAGCAACGTGTGTCAAAGGCTTTAGGAAGACTATTCAATACTTCTTAACAACAAACTGCTTCTGATGAGCATGATGTGACAGCTGTTTACATTAGATTCGTTTTAATTTAATGGTTTACACGTACGAACATACGGGCTTCCTGCGTCATCGTACCTGCGCAAGCGCAGTGACACCTGTTATTTGGTGCTCTGTGGCAACTGCTGAAACAAACCTATTTTTCACAGGTGATGGGAAAATATTGCGAATGATGGTTTGAAAAGCATTACTTTCAAAGTAAATTTCCTTTTATGCAAGATGAACTATGTGCAAGAATGTACGACAAATTTCTTAAATCACACAGCGTTTGACTCTCATTTAAAAATCAACGCTTTGGGGATGACCATCTAGAAGAATTTCGAGCCCAGAAGATCAGACATGTATGTCATTATTAAAAATTTTACTGGCGCATATATGAAACTTTTCTTTTCTTGTAGCAACAGTATATATATTGATTTAAACCATTAACTTTTCTTATTTGTGTTTCGCGCTACTTAATAGTGATCTTGCTATTGGTTGACTACATCAGGTGCCCTATGCTGTCACCAGCTGGAGAGATCACGTGACATGAGCTGTGACTGGCTTACAAAAGTATGTCGTAATCTCGATTTCAATGCTTCGGAAAGTAACATGCGGTGTTTGGTGGAATTCGAATTTATATCTTCATAACAGGAAAATGCAGAGTAAATGTTGCTGCACATCAAAGATCTTTCCAAAATGTGTTTTTTTTCCCATGAGTTTCATTTTCTAAAGTGCTGGGAAATTCTTCATTGGTGTACAAAACCATGAACCATCAAAGGATTGATAAGTTTTACAGTGCCAAGGAAAATTATACTTTCAATTAATACAGAGAAAGTGTATTTTCACCCGGGAGAAGTGCATTTTCAACCGGGAAATCTGGGAAAAATTCAGGTTTTTTTTCCTTGTCCATGTATGCACCTTGTCCTAGAAGGATACAATCCGTGCTGACCATATTAATTGTCATTTATGACAAGAGGTTCGAATTTTATAGCAGTGATACAAATTTAGAGCCTGTGCTATATAGGGAACTCTCCGTTAAATGTGTAGCATGTGATAGTGCTCCACTAGTATAATGTTGTGTATGCTGTCACTACCTCCCTGCCATCCTGAAAAGGTCTTCAGTATGTTCTGCTGACTAGTACTATGTTTATGTTTGTATTTGTGATGTGAAAATTATACATCTGGTTTCTATTATGATTGTGTTTTTATGTTTCATGCCAGTGCCATGTTCTAGCTATAGTTATTCACAGAGATGACATTAGTAGGGAAAGATGAGCAAGTGCACCCAGAAAATATATGGGAGAATAGGATAGAATAAACAGCACCTTAAGTGAGATACGCTGGAAACATGTCTGCAGAAAGAGAAGTAGTAATCCTGTGTGTTTTCTACATGACAAATAAATCAGGGCTGGGTTAAGTAAGTATTTTTCAGTGATAGTCATCTGTTATTGTTGTGATGCTGTGCTGTTTTATGTATTCTGTGTGAGTGGTATTGTTGTATGAAGTTGTCTTGGGTGTTTATATGCTGAGTTCATTCCCATGTTTTTATGTGTAGGATATGTCATTCATTTCTTTGTTAGTTTATAGCTGCTCTTATGATGCAGAATGCATGCAATTGTAAGTTTTTCTGGAATAGTAATTTCTCATTTTCTATCAGTATTCATGAAGTCAGTTGTAGTTTAAATTTTTTTTTGGCTGTGTATTATTCACAGAGCCATTTTTCTGTTGCAAACATAATGTCAAACTAATGCAAATTTGATGTTCACATTGAACATTTATGCTGTTTTATCAATGATACAATAATGTTTGGCAGATTGATGACTTGATGCTCTGCACTTTCATTCTGTTATGATGTGTCAGTACACTATGGGTTCATTAATTCACGAATGTAGCTACGAGTGAATTGTTCTGTTACTTGACATGTTTATAGTACTTTCATTTTCTTAATATAAATAATAATTTTTATAAAATGGAGCAATACGTAGCACTTCAGTATGTCTGAGACTGCAAACATGTTTACAAATGTGAAGTAAACTCATTTTGTGGTTCGTCAGTCTACTGTTAAAGTATTAACTATTGTTCAATATCAGTGCCTTTGTAGATTGCAGAGAGCATCATATATCTTCCATTAATGCTCCCTTGTGAATGACCATTTGTGTGTATTTGTTGTGTAAGATGGTCTTTGTTTGTAAATAATGAAAGGAGCCGAGACAACCACTCACTGTACGTGGAAGGTGCTGAGCGTGCTACATCATGCAGCTATGTCTATTCACGCTACAGACTTGATTGCTGTATCGTTGGTGTGTCCCCTCCCCTCCCCCCCCCCTCCCCACCCACCTGCCACCCGGCTCTACAAAACAGGCTGGATCGTATTCCAACACACAGACGAGCAAAACCCACCAGTCAGTTTATGAGTTATATTCTGATGGAGTCCATGGGAACAAGTGATACCAGCCTCACCACCCACAACGTTTGCATCACCATAGGCAGTGAAGCATTTGCATTACAGCCTGCTTCCACTGATCGTTTGTCCACGGGAACACTTATCAAGTATCAGTTTGCCAAAACGGTATTTAAATGGCCACCTGGTCAAAGAGCCACTGGTTTCCACTACAGCACCAACCACAGAGAATCACAAAGCACCACAACGAGCAGCCCGCAGTCGCTCCCAGAGCCATCCTCTTCATCAACCTTGGCTTCAGCAGACACAGTGCGCCTTGGAGGGTTCACTCTGATTGAACTTAGACTTTGTAATTGTGTCAAGTAATTGTCATCAGTACCAGACATCTAACTGGACTCAGAATCATCCAAGTGTTGTCAGTCCCCACCAATGAGCTAAATTTAGTGATTTGCCATTTCTCTTGTGAAAACTATCAGGGAAGGTTATATATTTGTGTTTCCTTCAGACTTTTTTGGAATTGTATCCTTGCGGACATTTATTTGTGGATTACTTCCATTCTGTGTTCTCGGAATAAAGTATTTGTTATTTGTATTACCTGCAAATCAATATTTGTCTGTGTGGACTCACTCTGGTCATCAGAGAGTAAGTAATACAGGGTGTATACGACCTGGGACAACCGGGAGATCCGGGAAAAATCCGGGAATTTTTTCATCCGGGAGACAACCGGGAAAAACCCGGCAATTTTTTAGAATTCTGGGAATTTTTCATTGTTTTTGTTTTCAGTTAATTTTTGTAATTTTGCTGGCAAGAACCAATACTCTAACAAAGAATATTACTGTATCCCGCTACTTCAGAATAATACTGCAGCAATAAAACACGAACGAGAGAAAAAACGAAAATAAAACTTAAATTGCAAAGGAAATGGGTCATATACAGCAACAAAACACAGTGCTCATACAAGCGTCTGCCAACAGCAAAATGTGTCAAAGGCTTTAGGAAGGCTACGCAATGTTCCGTTAACAACAAATTGCCTCCGATGTGCGTGACGTCACAACTGTTTACATTAGATCCATTTTAGCAGTTATGAGCGGGATCATGCGCATGCGCAGTTGAGTAGTACCTTATCCCGCTTCTGACTACAGAAATGTGGCTGTTGGCTGTGTAAGCAGTCGTAGCAAGCAGCTAGACGCTACCGGGAAAAATTTTACTGGAGCGCCCAAGCTGCCAGATTCTTGCATGCGCAGCAGGCCCAGTTCTAGGAGGAGGGTGAGGGGCAAATTCATACTATTGAGGGAAAAAACCTTGTTTCACAAAGCAAGTAGCATCCAGCGCACGTTACTCTATCGATTATTTACATGACTTGGAAATGCATCCCTGTCGGTTTTTGAACATTTTTTAACACATTCTAAGTTGATTTCTGGACGAATCGTAAGTTGATTTGTGAATGCATGCATAGTGTACATGATGTCTCTGTAAGGGGAATCCTCGTAGCATGTAGAAACAAACTTTCCTACAGACAAAAGCTGAGTGGAGTAAGGGCGAACGGATGAATGCCAACCGCTTTCTGATTGTGTGGTTGATTGGGTTTGCGAATGATGAGTGTTGTTATAATTACTAGCTAAATCCACAGATTCAGACTACAGGAGGGGAAATAAACGAATAACAGGTAAGAAAGATTACGTATTACCTTCTCGGTGTATCCAAGAAAATGAAATTTTGACAGAAAAGTTTTGGCCAGATCGCCATACTAGTAAGGGCCAGTTGTATAGTCCCCGGCTAGCAGCCGCTTGAAATTCTATTCTGGAAGAAGCGCGGAAAACGCGTTGTACGAACATGTAGCAACGCCTAACCGGAGAATAATCGCGGGAAAACTAAACCCGTGATTCTGGCAGAGTTATTGGAGTTAACCTGCGAATAAGCTCTGACATTGGCAGGAATAGTTACAGAATTAGTGATAACAAGACTGTTTGTTAGAACGAGGAAGGAGAAGAAACGGTGACATCACACAAATTATGGAACAATATGATGATTCCAAGTTTGAATAAAAATTTCGTACTACTACTTTTCAGTCTCATATTTGAGAAACTGAAGCGTATGAATGAAGTGTGAAACTATTTCATAATATTAGGCTTTTCACTTGTAGTAGGCCTAATAGGCATTTGATATTGGTACTTTGTGAATTATATTCTGTCATTACAAAAAGACCATTTGTGCCAGAACAGTCTCGTTTATTTGGTGTGTATTACAATTGTTGCAGTATTAGAAAGACCTATTTTGTTTTATCTAGCAGAGAGTGACAAAACAGGCGTAATCAGATCGGGAAACCACACGAGTCTTGGGTCCTATTTGCATTAACAGCTTTTTCAGTATTAGACAACAACATTTCGTCTTTTCATGTAGCAAAACGTTTGACGAAGTTTGATGAGGTAATAGATTCTTTCGCAGAAAGGAAAGCACGCCATGTAAAACTGTAGCAAGATTCGAGTGAAAAAAATTCTAGGTTGTAAGGATTGAAGAAATGTGTATTGTCGTGCTTGTCTCATGTCTTTACTGGGTTTATGTATCCTATATTTAATTTTATGTCACACAAAGCAGCAAGTTGTTAGATGATAGGGAATAAAGAGTGCAAATTTTCTGAAGAATTTTTATTTTTTAAAAAAAAAGAAAAAGAAAATTGGGACAGGATGTCAAACTGGCCGATTGTAAGCTGGAGAGGCACCGCGGGACATTTTAATTTCCAATGTCCTGAATATGGTTTGATGGCATCCATTACAAAATATACATGTTTAAATTCCACAGTGCGAAGTACAGTGACGTACGATAGAAGAATGCTGTGCGAGGAGGCGAAGCACTGCCCTTTGGCACACATACGACCAAATAACATGCCTTACATTTCCTTCAGCACATATGTTTTATGCATCAGACTCTTCAGAAAGATATGCGCTACAAAATGAACATATTTTTGAAAATTCGAATTTTTTTTTAAATTTTTGACGTCTTATCTCAAACGCTCGAGGGAGTGGCGGGGTATTGCAACGGTTCGGAAATATCGTAGATCCGGGGATGATGTGCAGAGCAGTCTGAGTTTCAGGGGGAAGTGGGTAGTTTCCACGTGACCCGTGTTTACATTTAGTGATTTTGCTGTTTCCTCTTCGTTTACTGCTCTCACGTCAAATGAAAACAAAACAGATTTCTGATTTCCACCATTCTGACAGTCAAGCATTAATTGCATTGGAAAACAATGAAGTTATTATCGTCCGTTTTCCAAAAGAAATTTGCTTTTAATTAATCTTTTCCGCTGAGACAGACAATATATTTGAAATGAAGTGTTTAATTCCAGAAACTGTTCGCTGCATTTCAAGTGTACGTTTTCAACTTCTAGCACGTATGGCAGTATGCCATAATAAAGAACCAAACATGAGATAACACAGTACTGGTACCCCAAGAAAATTTTCATCCCAAATTGAAAAGCTTAATATCAGGTCGTGGCCTACTTAACTGGGAATATGGACATACGAATGTGCACTTTAAATGTGCACGTTTTAGTATGGGTCTCGAAATTCCAATGCTCTTTGAGTATCCTCTGATGTCTTGTTTCTTCGATGACGTAATGTATGATCTTTTAATGTTTTACACGTACGAATATACGGGCTCCCTACGACATCGTAGCTGCGCAAGCATGGTGACCCCTACATCTGGCACTCTGGCAAATTGCGGAAACGAACCTATTTCTAACAGGTCATGCGAAAATATTCCGAATGGTGGTTTGAAATGCGTTACCATCAAAGTACCATTCTGGCAGTTACAACGGAGCTATGTGCGATAATGTACGATGAATTTCTTAAATCACAGAGCGTTTGATTCTCATTTCAAAATCAACTCTTTGATGACGAGCCATTTAGATGAATTTTGAGCCCAGATGATCAGACATTTATGTCGTTATTAAAAATTTTACGGGCACATTTGTGTGATATATCTTAAATTGTAATACGCGCATAAACGACCAGTATTGTATGTGAAAGCTTAGCTTCTCTTGCAGCGTATTAATCTTACAGACCAATATTATATGTGAAAGCATTGCGTTTCGTATAGCAACACTATGTATATTAATTTAAACCATTAACTTTTTCTGTTTGTACATTCGCGCTACTTAACAGTGATGTTGGTAGTGGCTGACTACATCACGTGTCCTAAGCTCTGAATACCCGCTGTCATCGGCTGGTGAGATCACGTGACATGAGCTATGACTAGCTTACAAAAGTGCATCGCAATCTCGATTTCAATGTTTTGGAAAGTAACATGCGGTGTTTGGTGGAATTTGAATTTATACATTCGTAATACGAAAATATGCAGCGTACATGTTGCTGCACATCAAACATCTTTCCAAAACGCATTTTTTTCCCCCGTGTATAAAACTATAATCATTCAAAGGACTTACAAGTTATACAGTTCCGAGAGAAAATATACTGTCAGGTAACAGGGAAAAAGTATGTTTTCACCTTGGAGAAAGTGTATTTTTAACCGGGAAATCCGGGAATTTTTTTTCCTTGTCCACGTATGCACCCTGTAATAGAAACATAAACAAAACTGAAACAATTCCTATTAAACTGTTGTATTAGTTAGCTGTGAAGAACGAAATGTTTAGTAACTGTTTTTCATCTCGTTTATGTGTGTATCACCTGCTTAACATATCAGCTGTATTGTAGATTGTTACCTTTACGCCTTCCATTATTTGTATTCCAACCAGGACATTACAGCATTGCAGTATCATAATCTTTTTCTGTTTGGGGTCATCTTCTTTCTGTGTTTAGAAGCATCTTCTTTCTTCATTTGACGCAAAGATGTTTAAAATGGATGGTATGTAAAAAGTTTGTCTTTGAGACTGGGATCTTTGTACTGTGTTTACATTTTCTACTGTTATAAGATTCTTCTTTGGTGGTCTGCAGAAGGTAGTAAAGATGCTGTACCATATATCATAATAGTCCAAATATAAATACACTTTTTCCACAAAATCCAGCTATGAAAAATTAGCATGTAGCTTATCTTTGTGACCCTACAGATACTAGTAAATTTTCACATCATACAAATTTCAGACTTCGTGCTGCAATCTCACTGCTCACACCTTTCCAGCATGGTACTGATGAAGCTGGCCCACTGTGTTCTAGTAGTATGTGTAACTTGCACCATCGCTGTGTGCCACAGTGCTTTACTCACAATGATGCTCATCAGGTGAGGCTACAAGGCTGGTTAGAGTTTTCAGCTGTGGCCATTGGTGCCCCTTCCAAAACTCGAGCTGTGATTCGCTGCTTCAAGTTTACTCTATCAGTGCTGTTGCTTAGTGAACTCCTTATTGTTTATGCACTTTCACTCACACCATATATTTATATCTACGTTTCCATCTACATTCGTGCTCTGTAAACCACCATCAAGTATCTGAAACGACTGTCAAGTGCACGGCACCACATATTAAGGTTTCTATCTATACCATTCTGGTACATTGCATGGAAAAATTACCAATTAAATGCCTCTGTGCCAGCTATAATTAGTGTAATCTGGTCTTCCCAATCATTGCAACAGCGATGCATATGGGGCTTTAATGTATTCCTCAATTTGTCACCTAAGTCTGGCACTTGAAACTTTGTAAGTATTTCTTTTGCAAGATAAAACATCTGCCAGCTCAGATTTTAGTGGCCTCCCATGGATTATACGAACGTATGACCACTGGTGAAGCTCTTCTTCTAATGTGTTCAATATGTACTCACAGTTGTACTTGCTATGGATCCCACACATTTAAGCTATATTCAAGAATGGGTCAAACAAGTGTGTAGACTAACTACATTGTGTGCTTATGAGAAAATTTCAAGAGTGAGAGCTGCAAGTGACGATTTTAACTATAATTATTTTCAGCTGTTATTGTTTTCTTTCCTGCAATAAAACATGAAGGTGAAAAGGTACAAGTCACAGATGTAGTTCATCAAGTAGGTGGGGATAAAGATTGACAAAATATTATGTTGTAATGAGGAGGACTATGACTTGCTCTCCCATAGAAATTAAATTAATAGTTTTTGGTAGAGTCTTCATATCTTTAATTGTTTCAATTCAGTAATATATAAAATGTAACCAGTCACAGTAATTGAAGCTCAATGTTAAGACTGTTTGTACCGAGTTTATTTACATATGTAATAGTTTATAAATGTGTGGCAGACAACAGTGACACACACAAAGGCTAAAGAAAACCATTAAAATTGTACCACTAACATCCTCTCTCAGTGTTAATTGCTGGTGTTAAAAAAACCAAATTACAAGATTAAATAACTCCTAACATTTTCGTCAGAAAATCAGCTAATTAGTGTAATTAGCTATCAGATAAATCTCGAAGGTCATGGAACATGTCAGTACATGAAATTAAAATGAAAAATAATAACATATAAAAATAAAATGTTTATGAACCCGAAAAAAGTCAAGCCATAAGTTTAAGTAAATGCAATCAACAATACAACAAGAATCAGCTTAATTTTTCAAGGAACTCTTCAACAGAATAGGAGTGACCCATGAGGAAACTCTTCAGTTTTTAAAAGTGTGTGGATTACTGCTAACATATTTGAATTCTAATGGTAGCTTATTGAAAATGGATACAGCAGTATACTGCACTCCTTTCTGCACAAAAGTTAAGGAAGCATGATCCAAATACAGGTTTGATTTCTGCCAGGTATTAACTGAGTGAAAGCTGCTTATTCTTGGGAATAAGCTAATATTTTTAACAAAAAATGACAGCAAGGAATATATAAATATATATTGAGAGGCCAAGTCAAAATACCCATATAAATATATATTGAGAGGCCAAGTCAAAATACCCAGACTCGTGAACAGGGTCGGCAAGAGGTTCATGAACTTACACCACATATTGCCCGAACCACCCTTTCCTGAGCCAGAAATATCATTTTAGAATTTTAAGAGCTACCCCAAAATATAATACCATATGACATAAGCGAATGAAAATAAGCAAAGTAGGCTAATTTTCTTGTCAAACGACCATTCACTTCAGATACCATTCAAATAGTAAAAATGGCAGCATTAAGTCTTTGAACAAGATCCTGAATGTGGGCTTTCCACAACAGTTTACTATCTATCTGAACACCTAGAAATTTGAACTGTTCAGTTTCACTAATCATATGCCCATTCTGTGAAATTAAAACGTCAGGTTTTGTTGAATTGTGTGTTACAAAGTGTAAAAACTGAGTCTTACTATGATTTAGAATTAATTTATTTTCTACAAGCCATGAACTTACATCACAAACTGCACTATTTGAAACTGAGCCAATGTTGCACACAACATCCTTTACTACCAAGCTAGTGTCATCAGCAAACAGAAATATTTTAGGGTTACCCGTAATACTATAGGGCTTATCATTTATATAAATCAGGAACAGGAGTCACCCCAACACTGATCCCTGGTCACCCCCCCACTTGACCATACCCAACTCAGACCTCACATCACAGCCATTCTCAACATTGTGAATAATGACCTTTTGCTATCTGTTGCTAAAGTAAGAAGTGAACCAATTGTGAGCTACTCCCTGTATTCCATAATGGTCCGCCTTCTGCAGCAATATTTTGTGATCAACACAATCAAATGCCTTAGTTAAATCAAAAAAATATGCCTAGCATTCAAAACCTTTTCTTTAACCCATCCAGTACCTCACAGGGAAAAAGGGAATATAACATCTTCAGTTCTTAAACGACTTCTAAAGCCGAACTGTACATTTGATACCAATCGTGTGATGGAAAATGGTCAATTATCCTTACATACACAACCTTTTCAGTAACTTTAGCAAACACTGATGGCACAGAAACAGGTCTAAAATTATCTGTATTATCCCTTCTCCCTTTTTATAAAGCAGCTTTACTACTGAGTTCTTTAATCGTTCAGGAAACTGACCATTCCAAAAGGGAAAATTACAAATGTGGCTGAATACAAGGCTAACTTATGCAGCACAGTAGTTCAGTATTCTGCTAGGCACTCCATCATATCCATATGCGTCCTTAGTCTTCAGTGATTTGATAACTGACTCAATCTCCCCCTTATCTGTATCAAAGATGTATTTCAGACATCAATCTCGGAAAGACATTTGTCAAGAGAGTGATATGATTCACTGTAGAAACTAAATGTTTATTTAAATCACAAGTAATGCTCAGAAACGGATTGTTAAATACTGTATATATTTGTATATGTATATGTTGTTGTTGTTGTTGTGGTCTTCAGTCCTGAGACTGGTTTGATGCAGCTCTCCATGCTACTCTATCCTGTGCAAGCTTCTTCATCTCCCAGTACCTACTGCAGCCTACATCCTTCTGAATCTGCTTAGTGTATTCATCTCTTGGTCTCACTCTACGATATTTACCTTCCATGCTGCCCTCCAGTACTAAATTGGTGATCCCTTGATGCCTCAGAACATGTCCTACCGACCGATCCCTTCTTCTAGTCAAGCTGTTCCACAAATTCCTCTTCTGCCCAATTCTATTCAATAGCTCCTTATTAGTTATGTGATCTACCCATCTAATCTTCAGCATTCTTCTGTAGCACCACATTTCGAAAGCTTCTATTCTCTTCTAGTCTAAACTATTTATCGTCCATGTTTCACTTCCATACATGTCTACACTCCATACAAATACTTTCAAAAACGACTTCCTAACACTTAAATCAATAGTCGATGTTAACAAATTTCTCTTCTTCAGAGACACTTTTCTTGCCATTGTCAGTCGACATTTTATATCCTCTCTACTTCGATCATCATCAGTTATTTTGCTCCCCAAATAGCAAAACTCCTTTACTACTTTAAATGTGTCATTTCCTAATCTAATTCCCTCAGCATCACCCGGCTTGATTCGACTACATTCCATTATCCTCGTTTTGCTTTTGTTGATGTTTATGTTATACCCTCCTTTCAAGACACTGTCCATTCCGTTCAACTGATCTTCCAAGTCATTTGCTGTCTCTGACAGAATTACAATGTCATCGGCGAACCTCAAAGTTTTTATTTCTTCTCCATGGATTTTAATACCTAATCCTAACTTTTCTTTTGTTTCCTTTACTGCTTGCTCAATATACAGATTGACTAGCATCGGGGAGAGGCTAGAACCATGTCTCACTCTCTTCCCAACCACTGCTTCCCTTTCATGTCCCTCGACTCTTATAACTGCCATCTGGTTTCTGTACAAATTGTAAATAGCCTTTCGCTCCCTGTGTTTTACCCCTGCCACATTCAGAATTTGAAAGAGAGTATTCCAGTCAACTTTGTCATAAGCTTACTCTAAGTCTACAAATGCTAGAAACGTAGGTTTTCCTTTCCTTAATCTTTCTTCTAAGATAAGTCGTAGGGTCGGTATTGCCTCATGTGTTCCAACATTTCTACAGAATCCAAACTGATCTTTCCCGAGGTCGGCTTCTACCAGCTTTTCCATTTGTCTGTACAGAATTCGCGTTAGTATTTTTCAGCTATGACTTATTAAACTGATAATTCGGTAATTTTCACATCTGTCAACACCTGCTTTCTTTGGGATTGGAATTATTATATTCTTCTTGAAGTCTGAGGGAGTTTCGCCTGTCTCATACATCTTGCACACCAGATGGTAGAATTTTGTCAGGACTGGCTCTCCCAAGGCGTTCAGTAAATGGAATGTTGTCTACTCCTGGAGCCTTGTTTCGACTCAGGTCTTTCAGTGCTCTGTCAAACTCTGCACACAGTATCATGTCTCCGATTTCATCTTCATCTACCTCCTCCTCCATTTCCATAATATTGTCCTCAAGAACATCGCCCCTGTATAGACCCTCTACATACTCCTTCCACCTTTCTGCTTTCCCTTCTTTGCTTAGAACTGGGTTTCCATCAGAGCTCTTGATATTCATGCAAGTGCTTCTCTTTTCTCCAAAGGTATCTTTAATTTTCCTGTAGGCAGTATCTTACTTACCCTAGTGATATGCGCTTCTACATCCTTACATTTGTCCTCTAGCCATCCCTGCTTAGCCATTTTGCACTTCCCGTATATCTCATTTTTGAGAAATTTATATTCCGTTTTACCTGCTTCATTTACTGCATTTTTGTATTTTCTCCTTTCTTCAATAAATTCAGTATTTCTTCTGTTACCCAAGGTGTTCTACTAGCCCTCGTCTTTTTACTTACTTGATCCTCTGCTGCCTTCACTATTTCATTCCTCAAAGCTACCCATTCTTCTTCTACTGTATTTCTTTCCCTCATTCCTGTCAATTGTTCCCTTATGCTCTCCCTGAAACTCTGTACAACCTCTGGTTCTTTCAGTTTATACAGGTCCCATCTCCTTAAATTCCCACCTTTTTGCAGTTTCTTCAGTTTTATTCTACAGTTCATAACCAATAGATTGTGCTCAGAGTCCACATCTGCCCCTGAATATGTATATATATCTCATTTATCAGTAACAGAAATATTTTTACTATGAACTGACTTTATATCATCGAACTTGTGCTGCTGACCAGTCACTTCCATCACAACTGACCATATGGTTTTAATTTTATGCAGTGAATTAGCTATTCTATTTACTTACAACATACTCTTTGCCTTCCTAATAACATTTTCAAGCACCTTACAGCACTGTTTTTAATGGGCTACTGTAGCTTAATTGTGACTACTTCTAACATTTGGATATAACTCCTGCTTTGTTCTACATGATATCCTTATCCATTAGTCAGCCACCTGGGCTGCCTTTTACCCCATTCAGAATGTTCTAATGGAAAGCAACTCTCAAAGAGAATGAGAAATGTGTTAAGGAAAGCATTATATTTGTCATCTATGTTATTTTCACTATAAATATCCTGCCTCTCTTGTTCCTTGACAAGGTTTAAAAAACTCTCTATTGCTGTTGGATTAACTTTCCTACATAGTTTGTAATTACATGTGACAGTTGTTTGAGTACAAAAGCCTTTTAGTGTTAAAATTTGTGCATCATGGTCTGAAAGGCCATTCACCCTTTTACTATCAGAATGCCCATCTAGTAATGAAGAATGAATAAAAATATTGTCTTTGGCTGTGCAACTGTTCTCTTGCACTCTAGTTGGAAAAAACACAATCTGCATCAGATCTACCAACATCCTTTTAATGCACCATCATATAAAAATTTATATTGAAGTCACCACACATAATTAACTTCTGGTACATCCTATAAAGTGAATCAAGAACCCTCTCTAGCTTGAGCAGAAATGCTCTGAAGTCAGAGTTAGGGGACCTATAAACAGCAACAATTAGAAGTTTCATTTCACTAAATTCAACTGCTCCTCCACAACATGCAAATGTGCCGTGATACATTTATGGACTCAAATGGAATACAGATTTTTACGTACATGGCCACTCCTCCACCCTGCAAGGAACAAAAAGTGGCAGCTTTTGTATACAGGACCTCTTGTCATTCTAAGGATTTCAAATCCTTGTGGATATTTACTGGGATACCCGAGTAATCATCAAAGTAAAGGACTTTGTCCTCATCAAGATTTATGGAAATATTATTCTTGGTGGAATTAGTGGGCATAATTTTAGGAACACAGTGTCAACTGGAATTTTTATGTATTGTTGTCTTTAGTAGATAAGTATTATTCTGTGATTTATGTAAATAGAATGTTTCCCATCTGCCAGTCTTAAGATCACCATTTCCTACATCTACATCTTCATAATTTATTTATTTACATCCTGAATCTTTGAGGTACATATACCATTCCTTAGATGTTGGACAAAACGACATTACATTAATATACTGTTACATTGATTGTATACATTACATTAATAAATTTTTACATTGTTATATTGCTATATTGTTACATTACATTTTTATATTGTTATAACCAAAATTAACTTACATTTCAAGATACTGTGTTACTGAGTAAAAACAGTTTTCCAAGAGATATGAAGTTACAGATTTTTTAAAGCTATGGATTTTGTTCATGGCAAGTTGCTTGGCTGCTTATTAAACAAATGTGAGAACCTAAGTGATATACACCTTTCTTGCACAGTATGGTATAAGAATGATGTCTGTGTTTGTCACTATTTGCCCTTGTATGATGTTCACGTACAGATTTATTTTGAATAAATACATTTCCATTTTTTAGCATGCTGTTTTTAGGTACATGACAACTTCTAGTATATAGATACATGGTAGGGGTAGAATCCCCCAGTTCTTTAAAGAATGGTTTGCATGATTTTCGGCTGTTAGCATTTTTCATTATCCTCACAGTATTTATTTGTTTCCAGAATGTTGTTATGCTATGAGGAGAATTTCCCCAGAATATGATGCCATATCTCAATAGGGAGTGTATGCAAGCATAACACACTGCTCTAACTGTTTCAGGACTTGTGTTGTTCCATATAATCCTAAACGCATAAGTCATTTTCGATAGTTTGGAATTTAATGATGTGATGTGGGAATTCCATTTAAGATTATCTTGTAAGTTGACGCCAAGAAATTTTGTTTCAGTGACGCTGTTAATTCTTTGGTTTTCCATAGACATGTTTGGTTTTAATGGGTTTTTATTTTGTTGTGTATGGAAGTGTAAGACGACTGTTTTTTGAGGGTTTATCAGTAATTTATTCCTCATAAACCACACTGTGACATTTTCATTTGTGACTTTAGCATTTAAACTTAGAGCCATTTCATTTTCCCCTTCAATTAATATGCTTGTGTCATCTGCAAATAGCACTGGTTCGGAGTGTTGAACATGTAAGGGGAAGTCGTTTATGAAAATTAAGAAGAGAAAGGGACCTAAAATTGAACCTTGTGGTACACTGTGGACTAACGTGGAAGGTTTCGATTGATAAGCTTGGAGTTCGTTTTTCCCCATATGTTTTACCTCTGTTATCTGAGAGCGATTTTCTAGGTAGGATTTCAGTCACTGGTTTGGCAGGCTTCTTACACCACACCACTCTAACTTTCTTAGGAGAATTTCATGGTCTATTAAATCAAATGCTTTTGTTAAATCCAGGAAAATCTGCGAAACATTTGTGACTATCCACTGAATTTAAAATACGATTTATGAGGCTAAAAGTGGTTGTTTTAGTACTGCACTAAGGCCTGAAGCCATGCTGACATCCTGAGATCTAGGTTTTTTTTTTTTTTTTTTTTTTTTTTTTTTTTTTTTTCAAGAAATAAGTTAATTGTGGCAGAACTAGTTTTTCAATGATTTTTGAAAAACCTGATAGGAGTGACACAGGCCTATAGTTGACCATCTGCTGCCGATTGCCCTTTTTGTAAAGGGATACAACTTTTGCAGTTTTTAATTGTTGTGGGAAAATACCACTTGATAGTGAAGAATTGCATATATCTAGCAGTGGTGCGAGTATCTGTTCAGCTGATACTTCTATAATATAGTATGGCACATTGTCAACTCAGGCTGTTTAGTCTGCAATTCACAGAGGGTTCATCAAACCACTTTCAGGCTATTTCTCTACTGTTCCACTCTCGAACAACACACACGTAACATGGACACTTTCCGTATGAGCTCTAATTTCTCTTATTGTATTTTGATGATCGTTTCTCCCTATGTAGACGGGCAGCAACAAAATATTTTCACACACTGAGGAGAAGGTTAATGATTGAAATTTCATGAAAAGATCATGCCTCAATTGAAAAGGCCTTTGTTTTAACGACTGTCACTCTAATTCACATATGATCTCCCATGGCACTCTCTCCTCTATTTTGTGATTATACAAAATGTTCTGCCCTTCTTTGAACTTTTTCCATGACCTCCGTCAGATCAATATGATGCATATCCCACACCGCACACCAGTACTTTCTAAGTGTTCTGCCAATAAATCAGAGACATTGGGCTTTGCAGGATAGTCATGCGATGTGCAGCACCTTGCCACAGTTCGCACGGCTACCCCCATCGGATTTTCGAGTCCTCCCTCAGGCATGGGTGTGTGTTGTCCTTAGTGTAGGTTAGTTTAATTTAGATTAAGTTGTGTGTAGGTCTAGGGACCAATGACCTTAGCAATTTAGTCCCATAAGCACTTACCACATATCGACCGGGACAAAAAAAGTCTTTGGCTTGCTTTCCCCACAGCATTATTTGTGTGAACAGTCCAATTTAAGCTATTGGTAATAGTAATCCCTAAGTATTTAGTAGAATTGACAGTCTTTAGATTTGTGTGATTTATCATGCAAGGAAAGTGTAGCAGATTCCTTTTAGTACTCTTGTGGGTGATTTCACATTTCGCACTGTTTAGAGTCAGATACCTCTTTTAGCACCATGCATATATCTTGTCTAAATAAGTTTGCAATAAGTTTTGATCATCTGATGACTTTACAGGGTATTAAATGACAACATTATCTGCAAACAATGTCAGAGGTGTTTTCAGATCATCTCCTAAATCTTTTATGTAGATCAGAAACACCAGAGGGCATATAACATTTCCTCAGGGAACAACAGACATTACTTCTAGTTTACTTGATGTCTTTCCATCAATTACCATGAACTTGACCATTCTGACAGGAAACCATGAATCCAGTTACATAACTGGTACGATACTCGATAGGCACAAAATTTGATTAGAAGTTGTCTATGAGAAATGGTGTCAAAAGCCTTCTGAAAATCTAAAAATATAAAGCAGATCAATGAATGCAACAAGCGACTCTAATGTGGAGTACATTTGAATGATGATAATTATTGGTTTAGTAGGTAGTGTAGCTTGTGTGTAAAGCTGCACCAAGCTTGGTACAGGTGGAATTTGTCATAGAGGTTGGTGTGATGTGGTTTGCAGTCTTACATTTGATCTTTCTTCAGAGCCATATACTGAGTTTCTGAATATTGGTCTTAGTGTTTTGCTTAATATGTTTTCCATTGACTAAGATTGAGCTACTTGATCCACACATCAGCTCATTGAACAGAATTCCTGAGGATTCAGGGTGGTACTGTTCAATTATTTTTTATGGAACTGTTATGAGAGAGGTTTATGTAAATATGTGGAGCAACATAGAAAGAGAAAATGTTGCTGATTTTTCAATGCTAAAATGAGCATGCAAGTACAGTTTATGAAGAAGGGTATACAGTAATTGTGCGTGAACTGATTGAAATGACAGTTGACAGATCATAAACGCAGCTTGACAATTGTCCCACAAAGACTATATTGTTGCCACTGAAGTAAAGCTAGTGTGTATAAGAACACTTTTTTCTTTGAATAATTGATGAAATGCACCTTGGACATTCTTTGACTGTGCTATAAGCGCATTAACCAGTTGGCCAGTGAAACTCAAGTTTCAATTGATGGTGTAATGACAACCTAAGGAAAATTTACTGTTACATAATAGTCGATTATGTAATTACAGCTGTCCCAAATCCAATCTCATACAGTGCATGGAAAAAACGAACTCTTTGTATCTTTCCGTGTGAGCTCTGATTTCCCTTATTTTATTATGATGATCGTTTCTCCCTATGTAAGTTGGCATCAAAAAAATATTTTCGCTTTTGGTGGAGAAAATTGGTGATTGAAATTTTGTGAGAAGACTCTGCCGTAATAAAAAATGGCTTTGTTTTAATGATGTCCAACCTAAATCCTGTATCCTTTCAGTGACACCCTCTCTCCTATTTCAAGATAATACAAAATGTGCTGTCCTTCTTTGAACTCTCGTCATGCACTCCAGAAGTCCTATCTAATAAGGATCCCACACCATGCAGTAGTATTCTGAAAGAGGATGGAGAAGTGTAGTGTAGACAGTCACTTCAGTAGATCTGTTACATTTTCTAATTGTCCTTCCAATAAAACACAGTCTTCAGTTAGCCTTTCTCACTTCATTTTCTATGTGTTCCTTCGAATTTAAGTTGTTTGTAATTTTAATTCCTAGGTATTTAGTTGAATTTACAGACTTTAGATTTGACTGATTTATCATGTAACCAAAGTTTAATGGCTTCTTTTTAGCACTCATGTGCATAACCTCACACTGTTCGTTATTTAGTTTCAATTGCCAATTTTTCTACCATTTTCTAAATCATTCTGTAATTTGTTTTGTTCTTCTGATGACTTTACTAGTTGATAAATGACAACATCATCTGCAAACAACCTAAAACAGCGCTCAGATTGTCTCCTAAATTGTTTATGTAGAACAGCAAAGGGCCTATAACACACCTTGGGGCATGCCAGAAATCACATATGTTTTACTTGATGATTTTCCATCAATTACTATGAACTTTGATGTCTCAGACAGGAAATCACAAATCCAGTCACATAACTGAGATGATATTCCATAATCACGCAGTTTCTCTACAAGCTGCTTGTGTGAGACAATATTAAAAGTCTTCAGGAAAACTAGAGATACAGAATCAATTTGAAACCCCTTTTCAATAGCACTCAGCAATTCATGTGAGTAAAGAGCTAGTTGTGTTTCACAAGAATGACGTTTTCTAAATCTGTGTTGACTGAGTGTCAATAGACCGTTATTTCGAGGTAATAGATAATTTTCGAACACAGTATATGTTCGAAAATCCTGTTGCACGTTGATGTTAATGATATGGGTCTGTCATTTAGTGGATTATTCCTACTACCTTTCTTGAATATTGGTGTGACC
Organism: Schistocerca nitens; assembly: GCF_023898315.1. NCBI lineage: Eukaryota > Metazoa > Arthropoda > Insecta > Orthoptera > Acrididae > Schistocerca > Schistocerca nitens. The sequence continues at coordinate 1,272,773,997 of NC_064614.1, read as the reverse complement.
TGTGCAGCTTGGCAGTCTTTGGGTACAGATCTTTCATCAAGCGAATGGTTGTATATGACTGTTAAGTATGGAGCTAAAGTATCAGAAAACTCTGAAAGGAACCTAACTGATGTACAGTGTGGACTGGAAGACTTGCTTTTGTTAAGTAATCTAAGATGCTTCACTACTCTGAGGACATCTGCTTCTACGTTACTCATGTTGGCAGCTGTTCTTGATTCAAATTCTGGAATTTACTTCATCTTCAGTGGTGAAGGAATTTCGGAAGGTTGTGTTTAGTAACTCTGCTTTGGCAGCACTGTCATCTGTAGTTGCATAGAGGATGCATTAATTTTGTATTTCTGGTAGCATACTTCACATACCACCAGAATGTCTTTGGATTTTCTGCCAGTTTTCAATACAAACTTTCGCTGTGGAAACTATTATAAGCGTCTTGCATTGAAGTGCACAATAAATTTCAAGTGTCTTTAAAAGATTTCCAATGTTGGAGATTTTGCACTCATTTGAATTTATCACCTTTTTTTCATTGTTTCTGCAACAGTGTTCTGACATGTTGTGTGTACCAAGGAGACACAGCTTCATCGCTTGTTGATTTATTTAGTATAAATCTCTCAATTGCTGCCAATACCTTTTCTTCGAATTTAAGCCACATCTGGTCTACACATAAATTTTTAATTTGGAAGGATTGGAGATTGTCTCTCACAAAGGAGTCAAGTGAATTTTTATCTGCTTTTTTAAATAGGTATATTTCACCTTTATTTGTGGAGAATTTGTAGGTTACAAAATTCAACCTCGCTGTGACAACCCTGTGTTCGCTAATCCCTGTATCTATTTTGTGCTTGTTATTAGCTCAGAATTATTTGTTGCTAAGAGGTGAAGGTCATTGTTTCTGTTTTTATTGAAATATTGGTGTATTACCTAGACATCCACACAAGAAACTTTTGCAAAAAGTACAGATTGAAAAGTTTTATGTAGCCTAGATTATAAGTATTTGTACATCAAAGCATGCTATGCAAACCAACTGTCCAAAAAAGTGTACAGTACAGAATGTGATTTATACAAGTAACATATGAAGACTATTATGATAACAGACATATCATCTCCAAATACTACAATATTACAAAATATTAATTTTGTAGTTGTTATGTACAACTTGCAATATGTAAAATCAAACAGTGGATACTCCAGGATGGAATAATGACTGTATTATGAGAAGGATTCATTGCTAAACACCATAAAGTGGAGATTTGAGTTGCAGACAAGCACAATAAAAAGACTCCAAAGCATGTAAGCTGTTGACCTAAAGACATTCCTTCAGAAGATGACAATACACACACACACTCTCTCTCTCTCTCTCTCTCTCTCACACACACACACACACACACACACCACACAGACATTCTCACTATCATGACTCTCACACACACGAGACCACTGTCTCTGGCCACTGAGGACAGACTACGAGCAACTGGGTCTGGTGGGAAAAGCAATGTTGGGTGGTGATAGTAAGGAGGAAGCTGGGACAGGAGGAGAAGGGATAACCGGGAAGAGGTGGGGATCATAAAGTACTGGTTCTGGGACCATACAGGGTCATGGTGGGGAGAGAGGCAGCTGGGTGCAGTCAGAAGTTAGATGTTGGGAGGGGGGGGGGGGGATTATTGGAAAAGGGTGAGATGGAAAAAGACTTTGTGTGTACTGGTGGTATAGAAGGCTGTGTATTGATCGAGTGGGAGCAGGGAAGGGGATAGGTGGGTGAAGGACAGTGACTATCGATGGTTGAGTCCAGGAGGCTATAGGAATGTACGATATATTGCAAGGATATCTCCCATCTTTGCAATTCAGAAAACTGGTGTTGGTAGGAAGGATACTGATGACACAGGCTGTGGAGCAGACTTTGAAGTGAAGAACGTTGTGTTCTATAGCATGTTCAGTGACTGGGTGGTCCAACTGTATCCTGACCAAAGTTAGTCAGTGGCTATTCATGTGGACAGAGAGCTTGTTGGTTGTCATGCCCATGTGGAGCACAGCACAGCTGTTGCAGCTTATCATGTGGATCATATAACTGCTTTCATAGGTAGTCTAATTTTTGATGGGGGTAGGTGATGTTTGTGACTGGGCTGGAGTAGATGGAGGTGGGATGATATATGGGACAGGACTTTTTTGCAGGTCTATTGCATGGATATGAACTTTGAGGGAAGGGGCTGGGAGCAGGGGAGGAGTAGGGACAGACAAGGATATTGTGTATGTTTGGTGGGTGGTGGAACACTACCATGGTAGGTGTGAAAAGGATAGTGGATAGGACACTCATTTCAAGCCACAACTAGAGGTAGCTGAAACCCTGATGAAGAATCTGATTCAGTTGTTCCTTTCCTGGGTGGTACTTAGTTATGAGGGAAATACTCCTTTCAAGCCAGATGGTTTAGACTTTAGGAGGTGGTGGGTGACTTGAGAGATAAGGTATGGAAGATATGTTTCAGTACAATTTTGGGAGAGTAATTTTGGTCTGTGAATGCTTCAGTGAGACGCTTGGTGTATTTTGAGAGGGACTGCTTCTCACTAGAGATGTGATAAGACACAGGTGACTAGTCTGTATGGAAGGGACTTGTTAGTATGGAATAGGTAGGAGCTGTCGAAGTGGACATATTGCTGGTGGTTGGTAGGTTACATATGGATGGAGTTCATGATGTCAACATAGAGGAAGGTGGCTTGTTGGGTTGAGGAGAACCCAGTGAAGCATATGGGGGAGAAGGCCTTGAGGCTTTGGAGCAATGTGGATAGGATGTCATCATCCTCAAACCAGATTACGAAGATGTCGTCAGTGAATTCGAACCAGGTCAGGGGTTTGGGATTCTGGGTGGTTAGGAAGGATTCCTCTAGATGGCCTATGAATAGGTTAGTGCAGGGTGATGCCATGTGGGTGCCCATTGCCGTACTTCAAATTTGTTTGTTGGTGATGCCTTCAAAGGTGAAGTAATGATGGGTTAGGATATAGTTGGTTGTGGTGACCTGTAAAGAGGTTGTAGGTTTGGAATCCATCAGACATTGGGAAAGGTAGTGTTCAATAATGGCAAAGCAAAAGGCATTGGGGATATTAGTATAAAGGAAGTGGCATCAATAGTAATGGGCAGGGCATCGTGTGGTAAAGGAACAGGAACTGTGGAGAGTTGGTGGAGGAAATGGTTGGTGTCTTTTTATGGGAGGGAAGGTTGTGGGTGATAGGTGGAACATGTTGCTCTGTGAGAGCAGAGAAAGTTGCAGGTAATAGGCAGAAGGTGTTGGTCTATGAAAGCAGAGACTCTCAAGGGCGGCACAGCATCTGACCACAATGGATGGTTGGGTGTATTGACTTTATGAAGCATTTAGATGGTAGGAGGTTGGGAAGTGGTAAGTGTGAGGAAGGAGAGGGAGAGAGAGAGAGAGAGAGAGAGAGAGAGAGAGATAGAGAGAGGCTCAAGGGAGAGGTTCTGGGATGGGCATAAGGATTTGAAGAGAGGCTGGAATTCCTGTTTGATTCAGTGGGGCCACTATGGCAGGGTTTGTTGATGGACTAATCTGAGAGCTGACGGACACATACCAAGTAACTCTTGTGGTTCAAAATTACAGTGGGGGAGCCTATGTCAGCAGGTAGGATTATAAGATCAAGACACACAGTCTTTTTACTCCTCATGTTTTGACTTGTCTCCTTGTCTGCTCCCTCCTCCCCTCCTTCACTTCTCTCTCTGTTTAACCTTCGGACTGCAGCTAACTGCCCTACACTCTCCCCACCACATCCATGTATGCTCCCAAAAGCAGCACTTGACCATCCCCCATCCCAACCCTGCTATTCCCCCCTCCCCCCCACCCCTCTCCCCTCCCATCATGCACATTGTTCGCAGTCTGCCCTCTCAGCAAAAGACAGTGGTCAGGTGTGGGACAGTTTTGTGTGTGTGTCTGTGTGTGTGCGTGTGTTTGTGTGTGTGTGTGTGTGTTTGTGTGTGTGTGTGCGCGTGCGCTTCTGTATATTTGTGTTGTTAACTTCAGAGAAAGATCTTTTGGCTTAAAAGCTTACTTATTCAAAAGGTTTTTTGTTGTGCCTGTCTACGATGCAACATCACTACTACATTATTATTGAATCAGATGTAATTTCTGTTCTGTCAGCATATCAGAAGTTGAGTTTTTGCATCAACTACTTTTCTGTTGCTGTGAAATGTCATAGGCTGCTATTTTCCCATCAGATCTTTTGCTTTTGCTCTGGAACATCTCTTCTAATGTTTTTCTTTTGCTCTGGGACATTGGAGGTCACAGTTTTTCTATCTGTAATATTGGGAGTCCCATTTTTTATGTTCTCTAGTCTCACCCACATACTTCTTTTATGCTGTGGCTCTGGGTACAAATGAAAGAATTTGTTCTCGATTGTTGATCATCTTGTGAGACAGACAGAAAAGTTGACTTCTTATTACCATTATCGTGACCAATCTTCATAAGTATATGCAGTTTGTGTCTTGCAGGGATCATTGGAAAGAGGATCAGCAACAAGAACCTGCAGTTTTGATCAGGCTCTGTTTGCAAAAATATTTACTTAGCTTCTCAAAATACAAGACAATGGTTGCTGGCCATTAGCCAGTGATAATGTCAAGTCTTGCACAATTGAAAGCCCACCCCCTTTGCCCTCAATCCATAATTCTGTAGAGCTCTAATTTACGTAATATTGAAATCCTGACATTTTATTTACAAGCCTTTGAAAATTCATAAAATTCAACATTGCTTTACAACATTTCCTTAGATCCCTACAACATGACCCTAACAGGTCCTCCACGTACTGCTGGCTCTTCATTATTCCCAAAAAACTGATGACTTGATCATATCCTTCTGGCCGGCAAGAGATGTACCATTGTCGTACTTGACCGATAGGAGTATGTAAGTGAGAGACTGTGCTGGTTGTGTGACACCTCTATGTACAGCATCTGACATTGATAAACCCAGTCACCCTGATCATCCCATAGGTGTATCTCCCTTAGTTGATCAACATTTGCAACCAGTTGTATGAAGACTGCTCCTATATTAAAGACACCAATCATTTCCTAGATCACCTAAAATCTGTGCCTGTCCCATCGTGCCACACATCCTGCTTGTTGCCATTTATTTCACCTCCTTTAATACAAACAAGTGCATGGTCTGTCTGCTGCTGAACATTTCCTCAACCAGCACCCACCTGATTCCAAATCTATGATGCCCTTCCTACTTACCTTAATCAGCTTTAACCTTACACTAATTACTTTACCTTTGAGGGGCAGATATATAAGCAGATCAGGGGCATGGCCATGGGAACCAGGATGGCTCTTCCTATGCCAACCTTTTCATGGGTCACTTGGATGCTTTCCTGGTATCCACAAGCATTCGGCCATTGGTTTGGTTTAGATACAGTGATGACATCTTTGCAATATGGACTCATAGCGAGGCTGGCTTGTTAAAGATTCTCCCAATTAAATTTCACATGGTCCTATTCTGAATCCCACGCCACTTTCTTGATGTTGACCTGATCATCACCAAGGATCAGCTGAACACTTCTGTTCAAACTAAGGGGACCTATACGTCACTTTCGTTCACATTAGGGGACTGAAGCATCATGGTTGTTTTTTACACTAGTATTTTTAAAGATAATAACACAAAAAATTTAATAATAATTGAAATGAAACTTTAACTAAATAATTAGTATATTGTGACCTCTGTGTGACAAAAATTTGAACACTGCTGCATTCAAAATAGTGAGAAGATTGATTTTTCTCTTATATATTGAATTATGTGTGAATTTTATTCCAGGCATACTGTACTTCCACACAATTGAAGTTTAAAGTTCAGAACATATTTTGTTCATTTAAGAATGGAACAGGAATATTTACTAATTTCTTGTTCTATGTATTTGGAAAAAAATGTTTTTTTGGAATCTGCTTTCTTCGCCTAATAATTTATGAACATATGACATGTTCCAGCTGAAAATATTTCATATATTGTTGAATATTCTTGTTCTCTCTATAAGTTAAACTCATTACAAACAGATTTATTGATAGGTGTCACTGGATGCGGATATGGACAGGCTTGTGGTCAGCAGGCTGCTCTCCCCACCGTCCTCAATTTTTGTGAATGGAGCAACTCCTAAAATGGATAAGCTATTTCTTGACATTATAACATATGTCCTGTCAACCTGTCACTTATTTTTTTCAGTCAGTGTTTTCCGTATATCCCTTCCCTCACTAATTCTGCAGAGAACCTTATCAGTCCATACCTTATCAGTGTATCTTATTTCCAATACACTTCTCTAGCACCACATAACAAATTCTTCAATTCTGTCCTGTTCTGGTTTTCCCACGGTCCATGTTTCACTACCAGACAATGCTGTGCTCCAAATGTACATTATCAGATATTTATTTCTCAAATTAAGGCCTATGTTTGATACAAGCAGACTTCTTGTGGCCTCCTAGGCACTACACTGGCTGCAACTTTGTCTTCACTGGATGTTATTACAGCACCAACTCATCTGAAAAGCAGATTTCCTGGGCCACCATATCCAATTATGGTACTGCTGATCCCTCCCAAAAAATCTTAGGAATGCACCTGTTGTCATTCAGTATTTCCTTGTCTTGAAAGTATTAATCAGCTAATTTGACAAGGCTGTTACTTCTTAAATTATGCCCTGAAATGAGGACCATTATGACTGACATTTTGTCCACCACATCTAGAATAGCTCTTCATCTCCCTCTAAATCTCCACAATATCCTTGCCAGACCCTGCACTCCTGCACCCATTTTGCTGCTCTATGTGTCCTACCCTTGTGACCATCTCCACTGTAAGACCTGCCCTATGCAGCCTCCTACCATCACCTATACCAGTTCTGTAGCTGGCACAGCACGTACTACCAAAGGGAAAGCCATCTCTGAAATGACACATCTCCTATACCAGCCATTACATGAACACTGTTCAGCTTTTTACATGGGTGTGACAACCACCACGTTACCAGTTTGTATGAATTGGTATAGACAGAGCGTGTATACTGACAACACACAATATCCTGTAGCAGAGCTTGCTCTAAAACATGTCAGTCTTGAACATGGCACCTGTTTCAGCACATGAGCCATCTTTATTCTGCCCCCAGACACCATTTTCTCAGAACTCTGCAGATGGGAACTGGCATTACAACCTGTCCTTGGTTCTCACCACCCACCTGTTATTAATTTTTGTTAATTTCTTTGCTTTCAGTATTCATTTCTTCACTCCCTTTTAGTTTTCAGTATCGTTTTCTGACCTGTCTATTCCCCCCACCCCTAACACATACTTATCTTTCTTTTCATTTTAACTTGTGCAGGATGTTTTTGTCAGTTATGTCTGTATTGCATATTGCCTTATCTCCCACCTTTAACCTCTCAGATTTTCAAATATCATCTGGTGCTGTCCTCAAAAATCCATCTTTCCTTCTTATCCCATCCAGTAAGTCTCCCTTGACCCGGAGTTCCTCTTCCAAACTCTCCACATTTCCTAAACCTCACTAGTTCTTTCCATTTACACCTCTTCCTTCCCCTTCAAGTCTTCTGCCAGTAGAATGAGCCATGGGCTCCAAAAGCTTGCACATTTCTGTACATTTACATGTGTGGTGTCCTGCCACCACTTGGTGAGTAGCTTGTTTAAGCATCCAATGGCATTGCATTTTCAGAATTTGATTATTTTCATCGATATTTTATTTAATTAATTTGTGACTAAAGTTCAGCCAACATTTTACACAATGTATTACATTTGCTAATAAAGATTATAATATTACAAAAGAATTTCATAATCAAAACTATCAACATCATAAATAATAATGACTGGCTGGTCATGTGCATTATAAATTCCCCCCCCCCCCATTTTCTCTTTTTGCAGAAACCCCCTTCTGTAGCTAAGCACTTTTGTTCCTTTCTTTTTATCTGACTGCAGCTCTTCACATCCATCCCATTGTAGCTCAACAACTAGAATAATCATCATATTATTGTTTCCCATCAATCTTCTAAGGTATTTTTGTTCTGGCTGTAGCAGCATTTGACATTCCAGGCAGGAATCATTGTTCCTCCTTTGAAGTTGTTCTTGCAAACCCCCCCTCCCCCCTTGCCACTCCCCCCCCCACATCTGCACGCACACACACACACACACACACACACACACACACACACACACACACACACACACACACACATACTGGGTTCCAAGCAGGGGACTATCCTGTCATCAGATACTGATTAACATAAGGGGAACCTATATTTTGAATATAAAATGGAGGCTGTTATGCAGGTAAAATAAAATACAGTGGTATTTTGTTGTCTTCCACAATTCTGGAGCCCATCCTGAACGTTGTATTTACCCTGGGTCAGGCATTGGTTTACCTGTTGGTCCACGGGAGGTATTTCATTCAAACCATGTCTGGTAGCCATTCCCCGGTCCGTCAACTGGGGACATGCCTTCTAGGGGTTACAGGCCCCTCCAAGTGAAAAAAATGTTTTACTTACCACCTTGAAAAATCAAAAGTTATGTCATCAGTGTTTTGTGTGTTTGTGGGTACATCTCTGCTGTTCTGGTACATATTGAAATCCCTATGCAATAGTACCACTACACATACTGCATTTGAAGAAGAACAACATTGCCACAGTCCACACTGAGCCAATGGAAATGTATGGGACCAATGCATAAGACACAGTGGTTAGGCAGTGTAAATGCTTCCAGTATTGTGAACAAGTCTGAATCACAAATAACAGTGAAAGCGCCTCTCTTTGTGAAAAACTTGGGATCAATAGATAATTGGAGGCCTTGGTGTACAAAGACCAGGTTTTCTTGATCAAGATAGTAGCAGAAAAAGTAAAAAACAGTATGGATCCGTTTTCAAAAAATTACACAAAATTTTGGATGTGGTAGCTCACAGTCCACTGAGTCCTGCGCCAGATCACACCCATTCAAGTAATCTGTTGAATCAAGGCAGCAGCAGCTGTTGCAGCTGTGTTACATCAATTCAGAGGACATCTTTAGCCACCATATCTTCATGGATAAGAGCTGCAGCCTGTAATTGGAAAAGTGTCATATCTTCATGGATAAGAACTGTGGCCTGTAATTGGAAAAGTGTCATGATGGTCTCTCCGTTGGCAAAAGATTCAAAGCTGGTTCCTCATTCAGATCTCTGGGTGGGGATTGCCAAGGGGGAGGTGATAGTGAGAAAAAGACTGAATAACCAACGAAAGAATAATGTTCTGTTAGATGAGACATGGAATGTCAGATGTTTCACCTAAAAAAAAAAATGACATGTTCCACATCCATGAGGATCTCCTCAGCACGGATCTATGTAACGAAAACTAATCTAATCTAATCTAACTCTTTTTCATACCACATCTTTTCAATATGTGGTGCACAGAGTAACAACCGTCTGGTGCCCTTGTGTAGTGACATAACTAATAATCACATTTTTATGTGTAACAGTTTTCTGTTTTCTTTTCCATTAATACAAATGGCTCTGAGCACTATGGGACTTAACTTCTGAGGTCATCAGTCCCCTAGAACTTAGAACTACTTAAACTTAACTAAGCTAAGGACATCACAAACATCCATGTCCGAGGCAGGATTCGAACCTGCGACCGTAGTGGTCGTGCGGTTCCAGACTGTAGCACCTAGAACCGCTTGGCCACTCCGGACTCCGGCCGGCTCCATTAATACAGTAATATACACAACAAATATGTGTTTTTTTTCATTAAATTCTGTTTTGATATCTTAGAGTGTGGTAGTTTAATCCATCCTAGAACACAGCATTTACTGAGACTTTATAATTCATCAATTGCCAACAGCAGTTTACTAAAATTTGTATTTGTCACATACTGCAATTCCCACTTTCCGTAGCAGTTTACATAGATTTCTGTTATATTTATCACACACTGCAACTCCCTGTTTATGAAACTCTGAAGCTGTACTCATGTTTGTTCATGTGGAATATACTCATTACTGGTAGGTGCCTTCACCATATACGTATTTTTTTTACTTGTAGCTAATAGCTTTGAAGGTCTCAGTGACCATCCCAAATCTTCCATTTACTAACCTTTGGCAATGTAGTCATGGGTAGTTGGAAGCGTGTTTGTGTTGTACTAGAGTCATCATTTGTGAAGGTTCATCTTCTTTCTTCATGTATGGAAATATTCTTTCTTGATTCATGATGTAGTTTCAGAGACTGGTATTTTAGTTCTGTAATGTGTGAAAAATGTGTAAGTGAGTTGTGTGGTGAGGTTGCATTCTGTTGCTCTGTCAGTGTCCAGTTGAGTTGTTTGAAGTGTGTTCATTGAATAGTATTGATCTTGTATATCAGCGACATCTTTCTTCATGTAAGGGTTTCTTTCTTAATTCAGTGTGTTGTTTGAGTGAGTAGTGTGTAAAATGATAGTTTTCAAGTTTATGCTGCTTGGTTATAGAGTGCTTCTATCTCTGTGTCTACTTCTGTTTGTGAGAGTGTTTTTGTTGTGCAGAGTAGCTTTTGTTTTGTAGGGACTTGTTTCTTCTTGAGAAAAAATATTCCTTCTTCATTCCTTATGTAATATTATGGGTAATCTGTTTAACTTGTGCAGTGTCATAATTGATAAAAGTGTTGAATGTAAATATTGGTTGACAGTTGTATGAGGTTGTATGCAGGATATGTGATATAGGTTAGTCTGCCATTTCTAATCTGTCCATTGAGTTCTTGATGATTCCTTAGATATATGGTTGTATCTTCTGCAGCATAGGAATTGCTGAGTGGTTAATAGCATGTAGCACTGTTGCAGACATCTTTTCAATACCGGTACCGTATTTACTCGAATCTCAGCTGCACTCAAATCTAAGCCGCACCTGAAAAATGAGACTCAAAATCAAGGGAAAAAAATAATTCCCGAATCTAAGCCGCACCTGAAATTTGACACTCGAAATTCAAGGGGAGAGAAAAATTTTAGGCTGCACCTCCAAATCAACAAATTTGGTCCATTGTAATATGAGACACAATTTAGGTCGAATGAATGACGATACAGCTACAGTAGTTTGGTTCAAGTCGTAAGCTTGGCAGTTAAGCTTTACCAGGTAGCCATTGCTATGCGTCGGGCGCTCTGTCCCTATTTATATGGGTATCCTTCCTTTTTCACGTGCTTTGTCCGGTTTCAATTGATTGCATATTTTTCTTTGATCTGATAAGTGCTTTTCTCTTTGTTATAGGTGTTTATGTCACTTTAAGCTGAAAATTCATTACTGTACTGTGTCATGCATTGTTTGTCGCATTCTGATAATGAGTGTTTACGACCTGTCGCCGCTCGCAGCATGGCTAGCTTTTGTACGCGCTACCGCCACTAACAATAAAAAAAAAAAGAGAGGTATTGTCTCATTAGTGAAACAATGGCAAGAGACTGCTATTTGTTGTTACTTACACTGCTGCTTTCTTTGATAATGGTCAACAAATAATAGACTGCGTATGATAGAAGATGGTTCTGAACGAGAGTTTAGCGAAAATTTTTCTCCGTTTGAAAATCTTTGCAGACGCCTCTTTTGTACATTACATTCTGCACAGAAATTAGAGTCATCTTAGATTTAAAAATCTCTGACTGTATCACTATTAGGCATAAGAATAATACGAATATAAAAATGACATGATATGTATATTCTTCTGCGTTTGCTGTTGTCTCACTCTAGTTTCGTAGTTTATTAGGCAGACGGGATTTAAATGAGTTAGCAGCAAACACGAAAGAATACGAGGCAAAATGTTTATACTCGTATTATTCTTATGGTGAAGAGAATACTGCACGTGATTCACAATTCATAAAAGTTCCTGTTAGCAACCATCTCTTCTCACAGGTAGGAAAAAATTCAGAACGTAGAGTTGGCTTATGGCAAACATCCCAAACAGTCTTGCCAATCGGATTTTCATAGTACGTTGAAATGCTGCTACATTCGAAGATGAACAATACAGAATTTGTATTTAGTTCGTTGGATAATGTATGAAAATGCAGTGGTCGAAACTTGGGGTGGAGAAAAAAATTTATTTACTGACGCAGAGGTTTTGGCGCCAGTATTCATCTTTATGTCTGCAAAGCATGCCTGTGTAGCGCTACATATATTCGACGGCAGAAGTTAGTTGTGGCGGCACCTACCAACATTTTTCAGAACTTCTGCTTACTTTGCACTTGATTCTGAGCAGCAGTCGGTTTTTTGGGTTACAAAAACCGGAAAAAAGTGCGGCTTAGATTCGAGTAAATACGGTATATGACATCCACAATGACAATTTTGTGGTGCTCTTGGTAATAACAAAATTAGAACACACATTTTAAGATTTAATAGTTTTTTGTTTCCTTTTTTCATCAATACAGCAATTATAAAATAAATAAATTAATTAATTAAAATAAAATATTAATTATTAATTATGTATTATAGTGATTGGTTGTAATTAATATTTGCTTATCTGGAACGTGGGCGTTTAATTATTTGGTATCAGATGCTTGACAATGGCTTTTTCGTAAGTGCAGTGTTATTCATAGTTGACCGTGAAATAAGACTCAAATAATCGGACTTCGTATTTAAATCTTTTCCAAAGACTGCCGCGGTAGGTGTGGACTCAAAATCTGAATCTCAATATTAGAATAATTTGCCAGCCATGTCACTATGTCGTACAGAGGTGACTGTCTGCTAAATATAAAAAAGTTTACACAGTTAGTTAAATCAGATATATTCAACGAATAAGCCTACAGTTAAATAATTCAACTTATTTTCATAAATATAAATTCTTTACAGAATCGAGTGCCTAGTAAGATTGCAACTCGCAGTGTTCTTATATAACATCAAAAATGGCGGTGTGCCAGTTAATAAAATATACGTGCTTCCAGCCTCAGCTATTCTATAAGACCTCCTCCTTCTTAATGAAACATAAGAGTGTCATAATCATATTTTGTTTTATCAGCGGCATAGCGCTGCAGTTCTGTGCCATAGGCTTTATTTATTTGTCAGAGATTAATTATTTAATTAAGATTTCGCGTTTCCGAGGAAACTCACGCACGGCATGCAAATGTGCCTTTATACAATATACACTGAAGAACCAAAGAAACTGGTATAGGCATGCATATTCAAATACAGAGATATGTAAAAAGTCAGAATACGGCTCTGCAGTCGGCAATGACTACATAAGACAGCAAGTGTCTAGTGCAGTTGTTAGATCCGTTACTGCTGCTACAATGGCAGGTTATCAAGATTTAAGTGAATTTGAACATGGTGTTATGGCTGGTACACGAGCGATGGGACACAGCATTTCCAAGGCAGCAATGAAGTGGGATTTTCCTGTATGACCATTTCACGAGTGTGCCGTGAATATCAGGAATCTGGTAAAACATCAAAATTTTCACCATTGCTGCAACCAGAAAGAGATCCTGCAAGAACGGGACCAATGATGACTGAAGAGAATCATTCAAAATGACAGAAGTGCAACCCTTCTACAAATTGCTGCAGATTTCAATGCTGGGTCATCAACAAGTGTCACTGTGTGAACCATAGGGCTTTCGGATTCGAAGGCCCACTTGTGTACCCTTGATGATTACACCACACAATGCTTTGCACCTTGACTGGGCCCATCAACACTGACATTGGACTGTTGATGACTGGAATCATGCTGCCTGGTCAGATAAATCTTTTTGAAAATTGTATAGAGCGGATGGTCGTGTACAGGTATGGAGACAGACTCATGAATCCATGGACCCTGTATATCATCAGGGATCTGTTCAAGCTGGTGGAAGCTCTGTAATAGTGTGAGGCATGTGCAGTTGGAGTGGTATGGAGCCCCTGATATGTCTAGACATGACTCTGACAGGTGATGTGTATGTAATCATCCTGTCTGATCTTATGCATCCATTTATGTCCATCGAGTCTTCCAATGGACTTGGGGAATTGCAGCAAGACAATGCGACTCCCAACACATCCAGAATTGCTACACCGTGACTCCAGGAACACTCTTTTTCAGTTTAAACACTGCTGCTGCCCACCAAACTCCCCACATGTGAACATTATTGAACATATCTTGGATGCCTTGCAGTGTGCTGTTCAGAAGAGACAGAAGTACCTCTTCGTACTCAGGATTCAGGTAGTCAGTTCAGTTCCTCCCAGCACTACTTCAGACATTAATTGAGTCTATACCATGTCATGTTGCGGCACTTCTGCATGCTCATGGGTGCCCTACACGATATTAAGCAGGTTTACCAGTTTCTTTGGCTCTTCATTGCATATGCAAGAAATATGTATCTTTTGCATTAATTCTGTTATGATATCTCAGTGTCCGATGACTTATACCATCCACGAATGTAGCATTTGTTGATTTATATATATTGCCAGTTGTTTATAGCAAGTTTACTTACATTTCTGTCATGCCTGCATCTCCCAGTTTTCATGACTCTGAAGTTGTACCCATGTTTATTCACGCGGAGCACCACGAGGATCATCAATTGCAATTTTTTCTTGCAGCTATTCATCTGACAAGGCTTCAATTATCGTTACAGTATATACATATCTGGAAAACAATTTCCTTCCCTTATTATGCTCTTTGTATAATATGTAAGAGTTCAGTACCATTCTTAACATTATGTTAAAAGCTACCTTCTTCCAGTAATGAAGAGTTCGCCTCTCATCCAAATACGCATACAGCATCATGTCGGATGTGTCTATTCCACCCATATACTTGTTGTACTGGTGTATTATTTCTGGCTTTTTTACTGTTTTATTTTATTTTGGACTTCAATGTCACAAGCACCAACTTTACTTGACAATAAGAGAATATGCTGGGATTTTTTCTCTCCGTACACACATGCTAGTACTGGACCTGACTTACAATACATTCTTTCCCCAATTACAAATTTCTTTCTAAATTGCTCTGGCAAATATTTCCTGTTTTTTTTCTTACAGTGCCAGTAATGTATGTACCTAGTTTGTAGAGACTTTTTACAAGTGGTACTGACATGAAAAATTTGTCCACAAAGATGTGATAGCCCTTGTTCAAATAACTGCCCAAACGCAGTAACTTCTGAACAACACAGTAACCTAAGCCATGTCTTGCAATCTCAGCCTTATCTTCTTGGCTTTTGGCACCTCTGTATGTATAAAATCCAAGACAGTAGTGCCTTATAGAGTCACACAGCATCCAGAATTTGATTCCTCATTGGTGGTGGTGTTTGTTTGGCAAATACTGTAATAGGGAAGTGTGACATTTAGTGCCAACTAGACTCTCATCAATACTAAGTTGTTCATGAGGTGTGTAATGATGTCTAAATATATTATTAGCATGATGTACCAATGGCTGGTACCTGATACATGGGTCATAATGAGGATGGCCTGGTGCTGGACATTTCTCACTATCCACAAGATGAAAGAATTTCATCAGATGCCTAAATTGGTGGGCAGAAAACATTTTACCAAACCATGGAAATACCTGTGACAGTTTTGTGCTCCAGTATGATAGCATTGTGGGCCTTTTATTGAGTCCCATATTTAGTAAGCAAACAATAAAACCTCTTACCTCGGTACTTGTCACATTCTTCCATTTCTTATACGGTTTGGATAATGTAGCATGTTTAGTTATAAACTGTTCAGCTGAGTGATTCGTATCAGTTACAATAAGCTGCAGCAACGTTGTAGTAAAGAATAGATTGAAATATTCTATCACAGGAGATCCTACTGGTGGCATATGTTTTGGCCCTGGCAGCTCTTGAAATGGATGTGGTAATGGCTGTAGTGTTTCAGGCGCACGTACTTCAGTATATTGTACATCTTCCATTTCGTCTTCACTTTCGTTCACAATATCGTCCAGTACATCACTGTCACTTTCTGAACTGTTGCTGCTTTCGCTAAAACACTCTGTATCACTAGTACATTCTAAAAGTTCACGAATTTCTTCGTCGGTAAGTCCTCTGCTGTGGCCTGGTGTAGGTCGCATTTTTCACAAAAAATGGAGAAAATAAACAAACTGTAAACTCTTAGTGTGAAGAAAAACACTCAGAAACAATGATAAATAACAGTACTGCAATAGATCGTTACCTTGACTTTCAAAGGGTTAAATCGCATTGACTGATGTCTGCACAGGGTTCCATACTTTACACTGTAACAACACAACTGTTCAATGCTAAGGCTTCTCGCCAAATGGAGCTGTAGAGAAGAGGCTACGGAACAAACCAGCACGTGCCACATACCAATGCTGCCAGGTGTTGAAGAGTTACAAAGGTGGAGGCATTACTTTTCAGTCAGCCCTCATATTTAGGGTTATCTTTCTTCATGTAAGATTTCCCATCTCAATGCGTAGTGTGTAAAATGATTGGGATCACGTTTATGTGGCTGTGTTGTAGAATGTATGTATTTCTGTGTGCACATCTGTTCCTGTGATTGTGCATGCTTATAGAGTATGGACATGTTTCTTCATGATGCAAAATTTTCTTTCTTGATTCTTCATGTAGCAGTGGGGTAATCAGTTTACCTTGTGCAGTGTTGCTATTGAAAAAAAAAAAAGTATTATAATGTAAATAGCACATAGAGCTCTTCGCAACTCTGGAGATATACAGTTGTACGTTCTCTGCAGTATGACTCTTTCAGAGTTTGAAAGCCATTAGCTTTGTTGCAGATCACAGTGTTTGAATATGTGATGTCCACAATGACAGCTTTTTTGTGTGGTGACATAGTTAGGATTCACATATTTGGATTTATCAGTTATTGTGTTTTCTTTACCAATAATACAATAATATATGTAAGAAAGATGTATGATTTGCATTAATTCTGTTTTGATGTCTCAGTGTGACATATTCCACCCATGAAACCACTTAATGAGTTATACAAGTCACCAGTTGTTTACAGCAAGTTTATGTAAATATTTGTTATATATTATTCTTATAACATTTGCAACTTCCAGATTCACAGGCTCTGAAGCTGTACTTGTGTTTGTTGAAGTGGAAAACACTCATCAGTGTAGGTGTCATTACCATATATACATTAATATTAATTTATAGCTAATGGCTTTGCAGCTCTCAGTGACTGTCTCATAACCTTTATTCATGTCTTTTGTCACTGTACTCGTGTGTGGTTGTAAGAATGTTTGTGTTGTGCTCGAGTCATTATTTGTGTAAGTTCATTTTCTTTCTTTATGTCTTGAAATCTTCCTTCTTGATTCTTCATGTAATTTGAGGTAGCAGTATTTTATTCTATAGTCTGTAAAAAATTGTAATTGAATTACGTTACTTTTTCAGTGTCTACTTGAACTGTTTGATATGTGGTTATTGAATAGTATTGATTTTCTGTATTAGGGACATCTTACTTCTTGTAAAGTCTTTTTCTTTGTTGTTTCATCATCTTGTTTGAGTTGTTAATACTTTACAGCGAGCAGGGTGTTAGATGATAGTCACTAAGTTTATGTGGCGAGGTTGTAGTGTGTCTATGGCTGTGTCCGAATGTGTTGGTGTAAGTGTGTTTGTTGTAGAGGGTAACTTTTCGTTTGAAGGTACATATTTCTTCATGGGACAAGACCTTCTCTCTTGATTCTTCTTGTCATATTTGAGTCACAGCTAAGAAATATGTTTCCAAATGAACTTGATGAAACAACTTGACAATACAAGGTGGAAGCTGTTTGTGCTGAAATGACCAGCGTATCTTGTACTGTCTCCCTCATGAAAAGTAGCATAATGTCCAGATTAACCATTTAATCATTTTGGCCTATTTTCATTTTCTTCAGTGTTCCAACAAATTTCTGCAAGTTTACAACATGGTGTTCACAATGTCCCAGTTTTGGTGTTAATAATCCTGCAAGATGATTTGGTGGACTGTTGGTGGGCAAGCAGAATTCACTAACAATGCATGTAAGATGGAACTTTTGCTTACATATATTTAGGAATCCATAGAGGCTGAGTAGTCGGGTAGCTGGTGGCATTAATTTCTTCACCACTTTGTCTGGTAAACCAGAGTCCTTTAATAACCACCCTCTCTTCATGACTATGGCCTGTGTTGTATCGCAACTGAGCTTTCAGTATGCATCATCTTCTCACAAACGTAGCACATTCAGATTGTAGCCTTCAGTGTTCAGAAGCAAAGTGGTATTTCCTTTGCCAGCTGGCAAGACAACCAAATCAAAATTCTCACACGATAAGCATAAGTCACTTTTTTGCTCATGGCTAATTAAGATTTCAGTGGTTTAGGTTTTGCCAGTATATAGCTGGCACTTAGTGTGATGCTCTTATGTGCGTCATGTGAGAGATGATGAATGCACTACTCTATTCCATTAATAACATAAAAAATTGCCAGACATCTTGGGGCCTGTGAAAAATTAAGGCCATTACTCAATGCTGGCACAGAGCCATTTTCCAGTTCTGGGATGGAGAGATTAACAGCTATTGTATGGGCCTTATCATTCTCCACATCAGATCCTCTGTGAAGTGCTAGGTCAAACTTGTTACATTGCATAGACATCGTCTTGCACAAATTATCATGCTGTTGTTCTGTCCATGGGGGCAGGCTTTTGATGTTGAAAGTAAGTAACAGTGCTTTTAGTGAGGTCGGAGCAGCAGTTTCAAATGTGAAAGGACCCTCATGTACCACCTGACATCACTCTGTCCCACAATGAGCCAGAGCTGCCTATCTCACCTTCTGCACAACATCATTTTGGCCCTCTCTGATTGGTGGCAGAAACTGCACTGGTGGCTATATAAATAGGAAATTGTGCCAGCCCCAGCAGTCAGTAGTTTTACTCCTGATTACAATGGCAAAGATAGCCATTGGAAGCTCATTAATTTTATTTGATTTGATGCTGTTTGAAAACCAAAAAGACATGATGCCGCAAAAGTCTTCGAGCACACTTATGTTTCCTCTGCAGTGAGGACATAATGCACAGTGTGAGACTGCTGGAAAAACTGTGAAAAAAGAAATTACATCTGCTGAGTTCTTTAGCATATTGCAATGCTGCCTGGATAAGGAGGTAATTCCTCACTTCGTTGTAGCTAAGCAACACTTCCAAACTGCTGCAGTGGACAGAATTTTGAAGAGGACAAGTCATACCATAGTGAGACAGTGGACCGGTAGACAAGATATGAGCTTGATCCAGATACCAGAAAGCTGTTTGTCATCAATTTCTGTCATCAGCTTTGTAGCCATTCGATTGGGAGTGCGTGGACATAGCCATGGCATCACAATGGTGTGCCAGTTTGTGCAAGACAGCAAGACAACATCCAAGCAAGTTTGACCACGTGACTCACAGAGGAAATGATGTGAAGAATGATAAGTTTCACAGAATAGTTGTTAATCTCTGCAATCCAGAACTAGTCGACAACTCTGTGGCAGCTCTGGGTAAAGGCCTTAATTTTTCACGTCACACAATATATGTCAGTTTTGGATATTGTTAGTGGAACTGAACAGTGCATCTGGCATCTATTGCATGACACAGCAGAGGATGTCTCACTAGCTGCCGGGCAGGGTTTAAGCTAGTCCACCAAAAACCAGTGTTAACCTAGAAGATTGTCGTGACTTGTCCTTATTGCGTGAGAATTGGTTGTCTTGGTAGCAAACAGAGGAAATGCCACTGTGTTTCAGAACACTGAACCTGAAGGTGCTATACTTATTAGAAGATGGTGCATACTGGGAACTTAGTCACCATCTGACACAGGCCATAGTCATGAAGACAGGGAAGCTATTAAAGGACTGAGTCGTGCAGAAATTAATGCCTTGCGCTGTCAGACCCCCCTGGCCCTATGGACTGCCAGGGAAAGGTTCCTCTTAGCCCCATTGTTAGTGCAATTAGCTTGCCTACCTGCAGACAGGCAAAACATCTTACAGGAATATAAGTGCCAAAACTAGGACATTGTGAACACCATGTTGTAAACTACCAGGCATTTGTTGAAACTCTCAAGAAAATAAAAACAGAACAAAATGACATAATGGTTAGTCTGGACATTGTGTCAGTTTTTACGAGGGTGCCAGTAGAAGACGTGCTGGATCTTTTGGCCCAACTCTTTACATTTGGAATCCTCAAATTGTTATATTATGTTCTTACAACAACACTTCTTATACCATGATGAATATTATGAAATAATGGATGGCACAATGATGGACTCACCACTGCCCCTCGCAGTCACGAATTTCTTCATGGAGCACTTTGAAGAGCAGGCTCCAAACTCCGCGGTGTTGTGTCCACCTTGCTTCCCAAGATATGTTGATGATGCCTTACTGATATGGCCCCATGGTGAAAATACACAGCAGCAGTTAATGGATCAAACAAACGGTGTTCATCCCAACATTAAATTTGCCATCAAGATGGAGCAGGATGGCAAGCTACCGTTCTTGGATGTTTTCATTGGGGGGAAGGCAGGAGGCTGGCTTGGTCATTCAGTGTACAGGGAACCAATGTACACTGATCAATATTTAAACATTGATAATTTTCACTCTTGTACACTATAAAATTGTCCTGAAAACGTTCATACACACAGCAAAATTTATTTCCAATGACAATCACCTACAGTCTGAATTGCAGCACTTGAGGCAAATGTTCAGAGAGGATGATTATAGCAAGAGAGACACTACAAATGCTTTCAGATGTCACCAAAGATGGATGTCTTGTGAATTGGCAGAAGAAACCAAGCCAACAGCTTTCCTGACATACTGTGGGCCAACGAGCAGCAAGTTAGGATGTGTACTGCAGAGACATGGATTGAGACCAGTGCTTTGTCCCACCCCCAAAATACGACATACGCTGTGCCTTGTTAAAGAGAACATAGCTCTTCATTTGTCAGGTGGGCATGGTGTCCCTTGTGAGTGCAGCAGGATTTATGTAGGCCAATCAATTTGCACAGTTGCAGGGTGTTGTACTGAGCACAACAGACATATTAAACGGAGGGAGCTGAACGAGTCAGCCATATCTGAGCACTGCTTGGAAAACAGACACAAAATATGGTTTGAGAACACAAAAGTTTTGGCTCATGTGTCAATATACTTGGACTCCATTATAAAAGAGGTGACGGAGATTAGATTGAACAACAACAATTTCAGTAGAGACCAGGGGCACATTGACTAGGGCATGGGGACAGGCTTCAATGTCAGAAGGAAGCTACAGTGAATGACTAACACTTATAGGGAGGTTGGGAACAGCAGTTTCAAACGTGGCACTGGCCCCTCATGCCACCTCACATCACTCAGTCCCATGTCTGGCTGGAGCTGCTATGAGCTACCCAACTCACCTTCAATGCGTGTATCATTTCTGTCCTCTCTGATAGGTGCCAGTGACTGTAATCATGGCTATATAAGTGGAAAAATGTGCCATGCCCAGCTGTCAGTAATTTTACTCCTGGCAATGATGACAGTGATAATCATTGAACACTTGTGAATTTTTTTTTTTTTAATTGACTCAGCTTGAAAACTGAGAATATTTTATTCATAGATTTGTTTAACATATTTTTCTTTGAGCAACGAGAAACAGAATCTAGCTGTCACAATGTCCTCAAGGGAAAGTCTCTCTGTATTAAAGCACAAATGACACATTTGTATAGCATCATGTTGTGAAGTGGCTCTGAGCCTGAGTGGGCTAAGGAGCTGCCACCAGCCATCATATACTATGATGGCAGAGTGCGCTCGTGATACCAAGCCACGGGATGTGTGACAAAGCTGGCATACATCACTGGGTCTACCAGATCCTGTACGACCATGATCAGCATTCAACAAAAACTTGCAATTCCTTGCCACCTATGATATGCTATAATGTGGTATCAATACTTGATACAACAAATGCTACAACAGAACCAAGACTGTCTTTAGACAATCTGATCCTCAACACACAGAGCTCATAGTTGACATTATGTCTCCTGGAAGCACACAGTTCACACTGATCTCATTAAACATCAGTTATGACAAGAAGTCCAAATTTTACAGCAATGGCACAAATTAGTAGTCTTAGGTAACTCTCCCATAAATGTCATAGTGCTTCACTTTACACACTGGAGTGTTTGTTGTTACTACCTCCCCTCCCGGTTTCTCAGTTGTAAACATCATCATGCTGCCACCATGAAAATATCTTTTTCCTGTGCTGACTAATAGTATATTTATGATCGTATTTGTTATGGTATTGATATTTTTTGGTGTGAACATTATAGTGTTGTTGTCTAGTATGATTGTGTTTTTATGTTCCATGCTCCTACCTCCTCCCTACCCTTTGCCCACACTTGCTATGGTTATTCAAGGAGATAACAGGAAAAAGGAATGACGGGCAAGCACGGCCAAAAAATGTATGGCAGAATAGAATAGAAGAAACATCTCCTTAGGCGAGGGAGGTTGGAACCATGTCTACAGACAGAGAGATGGAAATCCTTTGTGTCCTCTACATGGTGAATATATCTGGACTAGATTCAGAAAGTGCTTTTCAGTGATAACCTTCTATTATTGTTATGATGATGTGCTGTTTTATGCATCATATGTGAGTGATATTGTTGTATCAAGGGATGTCTTGGGGTGTTTATATGCTGAGTTTATTCTTAGGTTTTTATGTGTAGCAATGCCAAGTAAATAATTCATCACTGTTGTTATGATAAGGATCGTGTGCAGTAATCTCTCATTTTCAATCATTATTCAGCGAGCCATTTTTGTGTTGCAGATGTATTGTGAAGTAAATCTAAATTTGATGTTCACAGTAAACTTTTATTTTGTTGGATTACTGGTACAGTGATATGTGTGGCAAATTGGTGAGTTGGTGCTTGCACTTTCAGTCTGTTATGATGTGTCAGTACACCCTGGGTTTCTAATTCACCAGTGTATCTTCCAGTGATTTGTTCTATTACTTCCCATGTTTATCATAGTTCCATTTTCTTTCTGTGATTAATAGTTTATTGGAATTTGAAGCAATAATTAGCACTTCAGTCTATCCTTCACATTTGCAAATGTGGAATAAACTTATTTTCTGGTTAGACTCTCTACTGTTAATGTCTTAGCTATCAGGTAATATAAATGGTTTGGTAGGTTGCAGTAAGTGTCACTTATCTTCCATTAAAGTTTCCTCATGACTGTCCACCTGTGTGTATTTCTTAGGTAGGATGATTTTTGTTTGCGAGTAAAGAAACGAGTTCAGATATCAACTCTGTGTACAGATGAGGTTGTTGAGTGTGCTATATCATACAACTACATATACCTGCACTACAGACATGATCAGTGGGTTGCTGTATCATTGGTCCCCATGCCAGCTCCACAATACAGGCCGGATTGTATGTCAACACAACAGTTGAGCTAAACCCACCAGTCAGTTTACGAGTTAAGATTCCATTGGACTCTATGTGAAGTAGCAGCAAGCACCAGCCTCTTCTCCAAACCACTTGCATTGCCACAAGTGATACTACATGCAGGGCACTACTTGCTTTGCCAGTCAAGTGTCTTCCAATTTGCCGAAACTGTGCCCAAGTGACCTCCTGGCCACAGAGCTGCCAGATCCAAGTGCAACACCAACCATGTAGGATCACCAAGCACCACAGTGAGCAGCCAGCAGTCATAACCAGAGCCATCACCTCCACCAACCTCGGCCTCAGCTAACACTGGGCTCCTTGGAGGTTATACACTGTTTGAATTAATTTGCTGTCACTGCCAGACATCTGACCTGACTTAGAATCAGCCAAGTGTTGTCTATCTCCACCAGTGAACTACGGTCGAGCTACTGTAAAAATATCTGTGACAGTTGCAGTGAACTGGGTGCAGCAGTTCTGCATGCCTACCACAATCAGTCACATTTTGCAGTTGTGTAAACATCTCTGTGGCAAAGCCTCAGTGTTGCTGGAACTGTATAGAAAGCTATTGTTTTGCAGCTGAGCACTGGTAACAGTATTGTCAGCTGTCATCCATCAGATTATGCCGACGTAACTATAAAGTAAACTAAACTATTTTATGACTCCCATCCAGAAAGATTATATATATCAAATGCAAAAAAACTATGCACCGTGAAGGAATTACATGAATGGGATGGAAACTGGTAGACGTGATGTACATTTGAAGAGGAACAATTGATTACAGTTTCAGAAAAATTAAATAATTCATTCAAAAGAAAGAGCCTTACAAATTGAGCAAATCAGTAACACTTTGGCCTACCTCTGGTCCATATACAAGTTGTAATTTGGTGTGGCATTGATTGACAAAATTGTTGGATGCCCTCCTGAGGGATATCATGCCATATTATTTACAGTTAGCACATTAGATTGTCAATATGCTGAACTGGTGAGAGGGACCTGTCCACGATGCTCCAAAAGTCCTCAGTTGGGTAGAGATCCAGCGACCTTGCTGGCTAAGGTGGGTACGACAAGCATGAAGACAAGCAATAAAAACTCTCAAAGTGTATAGAAGGGCATTATCTTGCCAAAATATAAGCCCAGAATGGCTTGGCATGATGGGTAATCCAATGGGGCATAGAATGTTGTCAATGTACTGTAAGGGTACCTCAGATCACAACCAAAGGGATAATGCTATGAAATGAAATGGCACTGCAGACCATCACTTCTCGTTGTCACACCATATAGTCGTTGACAGTCAGGCTGCTATCCCACCACTGTCCCATGCATCTCAAGACACCACTTCGCTGGTCATTGGGACCTGGGACAAATGGTTCAAATGGTTCAAATGGCTCTGAGCACTATGGGACTCAACTGCTGAGGTCATTAGTCCCCTAGAACTTAGAACTAGTTAAACCTAACTAACCTAAGGACATCACAAACATCCATGCCCGAGGCAGGATTCGAACCTGCGACCGTAGCGGTCTTGCGGTTCCAGACTGCAGCGCCTTTAAGACCTGGGACATTTTGACTGGAATAGAATTGTCTTCAGTGATGAGACCTGCTTTGAATTGAGCCCTGATGACTAGCAAAGAGGTGCCTGGACATGCGCTGAATAGCAGTGGAATACCAACCCGACTGTTGCCTGACAATGACCTAACACACGAGAGTGGTGGTTCATAGAAAGAACCAGTTGGTTGCCATTTGTGGCGTCCTTACAGAACAGTATTACATAGATAGTACTCTACACCCCATTGTCTTGCCCTTCTTGCCAAGCCATCGTCGACTTACTTATCACCAGGATAATACCCATCTGCACACGGTGTGTGTTTCTACTGCTTGTTGTCGTGTTTACCAAACCCTACCTTGGGCAACCAGGTATCCAGATCTCTCCTCAGCTGAGAATGTTTGGAGCATTGTGGGCAGGGCCCTCCAATGAGTTTGGAATTTTGATGACGTAAGGTGACAGGTCGATGAAATTCGATACAATATCCCTCAGGAGGACACCCAGAAACTCACTCAATCGATGCCAAACCAAATTACAGCTTGCATAACACCAGTAATGGACCAACATGTTACTGATTTGCTCAGTTTGTAGAGCACTTTCTCTTGAGTACATTGTCACATAGAAGAAGGTGAATGATGAAAACTACCTTCACTTAACGAAGGTTCATTCAGCACTTGCACATACAAGGATGTGGAGTGAACTGCCTCCTGCCAGAACACATGCAGTATATATACAGCTACAGAACATTCCAGTACAATGATTCTTGACATTTGTGGATACTTCTAGAATGTACTCAAACCAAGTATAGAAATTAAAAGTGTACAGTCCAGGTGAGTTTTGAACTCATGACCCTCCATGCAACACTTTAGTATCATAGCCACTACACCATGGTGCGATTCAGCTTCTTCTGTGGCACTGATCTTTCCCTACTAGAACAGCATCTCAGTGTTACATCCTCCTAGTCCAGGAACGAGTCATTTGTCCTGCTTACTCCAACTTCTGATGACTGATGTTCACCCTGGCGGTTATCTTCTTAGAACTTTCTTTGCCACTGTGCTCTTCATCACTTTTCCGCTTGTTACCTGTTGCTGGAGCTTCAAATTTACCCTGGGTTGCAGGATCCTTGTAGGGCTTCATTCGAAGGACATGGACCGTATGTATCTCTGATATTTTGTCTTCTTGTGTCCGGGTCGAAATCATCAACTTCATAAGTAACATCAGACAACTGTCCTACAACCTTATAAGGTCCAAAGTAGCGTCTGAGGAGCTTCTCAGAGAGACCAATCTTCTGAACAGGAGTGAAGATCCAGACGAGGTCACCAGGCTGGTAGACAACAGGGCGGTGGCTCGTGTCATACCTTTGGCGATCATTTTCTTGAGCCCGCTGAATGCGGATGCGAGCTAACTGCTGAGCTTCCTCAGCTCTGGTTAACACCTTGCTGATGTCATCATCGTCCACATCATCAGGATGTAACGGGAAAACAGTGTCCATCATTGTAGTTGCCTCACACCCATGCACCAGGAAAAATGGCGTAAATCCTGGGACGTCTTGTTTGGTAGTGTTGTAGGCAAACGTCACGAAAGGTAGCACCTCATCCTAGTTGCTCAGCTCAACACTGATGAACATTGATAGCATGTCAGCCAAGGTCTTATTAAGGCATTCAGTAAGCCCGTTAGTTTTTTATGGTAAGCAGTCGTCATATGACGAGTAATGTTGCACCAACAGTTTATCTCTGTCACGAGATTCGATTGAGAAACTTTTCCTCTAACTGTAATTAATGATCTTGGGGCAATGTCTTCCACAATGAATTTGGCTACCTCAAATGCTTCGGCTGTTTTCACAGCTTTTGTAATGCTATAGCATGTTAGATAATCAGTGCAAACAATAATCCATCTATTGCCACTAGCAGACGTCGGAAATCATCCGAGGAGGGCAATTCCAACACTCTGGAAAGGCGTTTCAGCTGGTGGAAATGGTATGAGATGGCTAGGTGGTTTCTGAGGAACTGCCTTTCTCCTCCGGCACTCTCAACAGTGCGGCACATAGTGATGCACACTCCTAAATAAACCTGGCCAGAAAAATCTCTTACAGATTCTGTCGTATGTCTTAATAAATCCTAAATGTCCAGCTTCAGGTGTTTCATGGAATTTCTGTAGAACATCTAAGCACATGTGTTTAGAAATCATTGGTAGCCACATCTTTCCAAAGGGATCAAAGTTTTTCTTGCAGCTTTTCGGAGCACATCAAAAGAATCTTGTTGAGCACCACCCCAGATAAATTTAGCATTAGCTTTTAACAACTCTTGGAGCGGCCTGGCTTTCATACAAAAATCTTTGATAAAACAACAGTAATAAGCACATAATCTGAGGAAGCTTCTCACATCTCTAATACTTTTAGGATTAGGAAATTCCATTATAGGTCTCACCTTTTCTGGGTCTGGCCACACACCTTCGTTTGGCACAAGGTGTCCAAGTATTTTGATTTCTTTTGCTCCAAAGAGACACTTTCTTGGATTAAGTTTCAGTCCGTCTTGTTTAAGATACTTCAGAACGGCCCTCAGTCTTTTTATATGTTCATCAAATGTCTCTGAGAACACTATAATATCATCTAAATAACAAAGACACATTGTCCACTTCAGGTGACGTAGAAGATTATCCATCATCTGTTCAAAAGTTGATGGTGCATTACACAAACGAAATGGCATTATCTTAAGCTCATACAGGCCCTCATGGGTGATGAATGCAGCTTTCTCATAATCAGCCTCATCTACTTTAATTTGGCAGTATTCCAAGTACATGTACATGGTTGAGAAAAAGTTAGCCCCCTTCAGACAATCTATCATATCGTCAATTTGTGCATGAGGGTAAATGTCCTTTTTAGTTACCTTATTAAGCTTCCTGTAATCAACGCGAAAGGGCCAAGTGCCATCCTTCTTCCTGACAAGGACAACTGGTGATGACCATGGGCTCTGCGGAGGCTGAATCATGTCATTCTTCATCATTTTCTCTATCTTGTCACGAATTATTCGACGTTCCCATTGCTGACACATGGTATGCTCTCTGGCTTATTGGTTGATGGTCTCCAGGGCTAATCTGGTGCTCCACCATTGATTTGTCTTATTTGCTCTTCACCTGTGGATTGAAGCATTCATAGAACTCTTGAAGAATGGCAGGTAGCTTCTTCTGTTGTTCCTAGTTGAGCTACAAGATCCGCTAATTTCGCCCATAGACTCAGCACGGAAGGTTTCTATGACATTCAGCTGATCTTCAATTAACGGCTGAGCGTTTGCCTTGCATGTGCGTTTTGGAAGGATCTGCAGTTCTCAGTGACAGTTAACTATCCACAATTCACCGAATCCATTCTTAAACAAGACAACAGAGGCTGGGGTGACCAAGTTAGTCTTCAGTGGTATGCTTCTCTTACATTCCACTACAAGATCTAAGGATTGATGCATGTCATGACACGTGACAGCTACCTTTTTAGCACTGACTGCAGGAATGATCCCTTCATCCAGCGCACAAAGTCTCCACACACTCGGATGTGCATCTTCCTTTCCATAGTATCTCATCTCGTCTAGCATAATCTTCGAGCGACCACAATCTATAATTGCCTGTGAAGCTTTGAAAAAGTCCCATCTGAGAATGGCATCATGACTACACTCTTGTAAGATGATGAATTCTAAGGGCTGTGTATGGCCGCTCTTACCCATACGAATAGTACATATTCCTGTAGGTTTTACATATTTCCCATTAGCCACCTTCAGCAGAGACATTATGTTGTTGAAAAATACGGTTTTCTGCAACTGGCGACAGTACTTCTCCGAAATGACTGAATATGATGCCTCAGAGTCCACAAGAGCTAGGGCTGGCCTTCCATCCATGAGGATATTGATGTAGTTTCCTATCATTTTTGTAGTGATCGACAGCAGAGGGTTTTTCTCTTCAGCGGCCTCACCTCCAAGAAAGGTCACACCCTTTAGTTTTCCAGGTTGCAGCGGCTAGGTGATTGGCTGGAGCTTCTAAACGGTGATGGAGACCTTGGTTGGTGTGGGGGAGATTCCTCTCCAGTGGCTATCTTGCAGCTATGGTGACCTTCGTCATCCTGCACCCACATCTTCTTGTTCATCTTTGTCGTCCCGGAGTTGGTGTCGGCTAAGATTGGTCTTCTGGCATGGGCGTCACCAAGTACCTGCCGCCTTTCTCAACAATAGCTCACCACATGTCCTGGTCATCCGCAGTGGAAACATACTAGTTGGTTATCCTGTGTCCTCCAGACATCAGTCTTCCTTGGTGCCCAAACAGGTTCCTCATTCGGCATTGTAGGAACGTAACTCGGCCAGGGTCTTGACTTTTTCACCATTTTAAAGGGAAATGAAGGACGAGAGATTGGGTTCAGTGTGTGTTCCACTTACGACCTCTTGAAGTGTCTCGGTTTTTTGCTCGATGTGCAATCCAAGTGCCTTCTGAACTACCTCTTTTACTATCTGACAAAGAACGCTTGTGAAATCAGTTGCTTCCTCTATCACAGACATTGATATGATGACGTTTGGAAGCCGTTCAAACTTCTTGTGTGTAATTCTTTTTTGATGCATTTTCTTGGCATATTGGCACCATTTCATGAAGTCATCTGCTGTTGAAACCTCCTTCAGGAGTGGGATTAGATACATATCCTCAGCAACACCCTTCATGAGATGTGCAACCTTGTCTTCCTCCTTCATTCTAGAATCCAGTATTTTACACAGATCCAAGATGTCTTGAATGTAGGATGCTGTAGTTTCTCCTGGATACTGTGCCCTGCACTTTAATTTGTCTTCAGCCTTGCACTTCTGTTGTTGTGTGTCACTGAAATACTTGCACAGTTCCACCTGGAATACTTCACAGCTTGTGAACTTCTCCTCGTTATTGTCATACCACTGCTTGGCAGTGCCCTCCAAGTAGAAAAATATGTTAGCCAAACACATGGTGTCATCACATTTGTTAAATTTGGCTATCTGGTCATATACCTTCAGCCACTTGTTTGGATCTTGGCCATAGTCACCAGAGAACCTGGAAGGATGTCTCATGTGGTGGCACACAGTTGCTGTCATCATAACGTCCTATTCTTCTTCTGTCTCTGGTAAATTGTGATCTGTTGAATGTGGCCCAAACTCGGGTTTCTTGCCATGTAAACGGCAGCTCTGTCATGGCCTGATGGGAGATACACAAGGTTGATTTTATTTGAGATTGTATGAGATCTTTGTGCTGTTTCAATTTTTAATTGGTATAAGATTCTACTCTGGTGATACGCAAAATATGGTAAATACTAATTTCAGCCTTAGTGCTTGTTCCTTAGGTTTTGTTCATGCTACAGTCTCACTACTCTCAGTTCACTGGCATGGCACTGATGAAACAAACCCACTGAGTTATCGTGACGCTTGTAATATGCAACATCACTGGTGCTACACTGCTCACAATTATTGTCATCAGGCAAGGACATCGAGATGGTTCCCATTTGGAGATGTGACCATTGCCAACCATTCTGAAACTTGAGCTGTGATTGGCTGCTTCAAGTTCACTCTAAAAGTGCTGTTGCTAGGAGAACTGCTCATTGTTTGTGCTGTTTGACTTACACTATGCATTTATGTCTACATTTCCATCTAAATCCAAACTCTGTAAACCCTTGTCAAGTGTCTGCAAACCACTATCAAGTGCATGGCACCACATATTAAGGTTTCTTCCCATTTCTTTCTGGTATGTAACATGGGAAAAATGACTGATTAAATGCCTCTCAACAGGCAGTAATTAATTTAATCTAGTTTTTCAATCACTGGAAGAGGGATACATAGGGGCTGTAGTGTATTCCTAGATTCATCACTTATTGCTGGTACTTGTAACTTTGTAAATAGTATTTTGTGAGATACTTCGCTTCTGTCTTCAACGATCTGCAGCACAGGTCTTTTTACACTTCCATGGGTTAAACAAATATGCGAACACTGGTGATTATGTCCTATATGTATTGATAGTCCTATTTGGTATGAATCCCAGATATTTGATTTTTTTACCAGGATGGATCAAACAACTGTTTCATAAGCACCTCCATTTGAAGGTTAACCACAGTTTCAGTAATCTTCCACTGAAACCAACACGTGCAGAAGAGGGAAACATTCCACGCGGAATATATATATATATATATATATATATATATATATATATATATATATATATATATATATATATATATAAAAACAAAGATGATGTGACTTACCAAACGAAAGTGCTGGCAGGTCGACAGACACACAAACATACACACCAAATTCTAGCTTTCGCAAGCAACGGTTGCTTTGTCAGGAAAGAGGGAAGGAGAGGGAAAGACGAAAGAATGTGGGTTTTAAGGGAGAGGGTAAGGAGTCATTCCAATCCCTGGAGCGGAAAGACTTACTTTAGGGGGGAAAAAGGACAGGTATACACTTGCACACACACACACATATCCATCCACACATATACAGACACAAGCAGACACATTTAAAGGCAAAGAGTTTGGGCAGAGGTTTGGGCAGAGATGTCAGTCATGGCGGAAGTGCAGAGGCAAAGATGTTGTTGAATGACAGGTGAGGTATGAGTTGCGGCAACTTGAAATTAGTGGAGATTGAGGCCTGGTGGGTAACGGGAAGAGAGGATATATTGAAGAGCAAGTTCCCATCTCCGGAGTTCGGATAGGTTGGTGTTGGTGGGAAGTATCCAGATAACCTGGACGGTGTAACACCATGCCAAGATGTGCTGGCCATGCACCAAGGCATGTTTAGCCACAGGGTGATCCTCATTACCTACAAACACTGTCTGCCTGTGTCCATTCATGCGAATGGACAGTTTGTTGCTGGTCATTCCCACATAGAATGCATCACAGTGTAGGCAGGTCAATTGGTAAATCACGTGGGTGCTTTCACATGTGGCTCTGCCTTTGATCGTGTACACCTTCCGGGTTACAGGAGTGGAGTAGGTGGTGGTGGGAGGGTGCATGGGACAGGTTTTACACCGGGGGCGGTTACAAGGATAGGAGCCAGAGGGTAGGGAAGGTGGTTGGGGGATTTCATAGGGATGAACTAACAGGTTACGAAGGTTAGGTGGATGGCGGAAAGACACTCTTGGTGGAGTGGGGAGGATTTCATGAAGGATGGATCTCATTTCAGGGCAGGATTTGAGGAAGTCGTATCCCTGCTGGAGAGCCACATTCAGACTCTGGTCCAGTCCCGGAAAGTATCGTGTCACAAGTGGGGCACTTTTGTGGTTCTTCTGTGGGAGGTTCTGGGTTTGAGGGGATGAGGAAGTGGCTCTGGTTATTTGCTTCTGTACCAGGTCGGGAGGGTAGTTGAGGGATGCGAAAGCTGTTGTCAGGTTGTTGGTGTAATGGTTCATGGATTCCGGACTGGAGCAGATTCGTTTGCCACAAAGACCTAGGCTGTAGGGAGGAGACCGTTTGATGTGGAATGGGTGGCAGCTGTCATAATGGAGGTACTGTTGCTTGTTGGTGGGTTTGATGTGGACGGACATGTGAAGCTGGCCATTGGATAGATGGAGGTCATCGTCAAGGAAAGTGGCGTGGGATTTGGAGTAGGACCAGGTGAATCTGATGGAACCAATGGAGTTGAGGTTGGAGAGGAAATTCTGGAGTTCTTCTTCACAGTGAGTCCAGATCATGAAGATGTCATCAATAAATCTGTACCAAACTTTGGGTTGGCAGGCCTGGGTAACCAAGAAGGCTTCCTCTAAGCAACCCATGAATAGGTTGGCGTACGAGGGGGCCATCTGGTACCCATGGCTGTTCCCTTTAATTGTTGGTGTGTCTGGCTTTCAAAAGTGAAGAAGTTGTGGGTCAGGATGAAGCTGGCTAAGGTAATGAGGAAAGAGGTTTTAGGTTGGGTGGCAGGTGATCAGCGTGAAAGGAAATGCTCCATTGCAGCGAGGCCCTGGACGTGTGGAATATTTGTGTATAAGGAAGTGGCATCAATGGTTACAAGGATGGTTTCCGGGGGTAACAGATTGGGTAAGGGTTCCAGTCGTTCGAGAAAGTGGTTGATGTCTTTGATGAAGGATGGGAGACTGCATGTAATGGGTTGAAGGTGTTGATCTACATAGGCAGAGATACGTTCTGTGGGGGCTTGATAACCAGCTACAATGGGGCGGCAGGGATGATTGGGTTTGTGAATTTTAGGAAGAAGGTAGAAGGTAGGGGTGCGGGGTGTCGGTGGGCTCAGGAGGTTGATGGAGTCAGGTGAAGGGTTTTGCAGGGAGCCTCAGGTTCTGAGGATTCCTTGAAGCTCCACCTGGACATCGGGAATGGAATTACGTTTGCAAACTTTGTATGTGGTGTTGTCTGAAAGCTGACTTAGTCCCTCAGCCACATACTCCCGACGATCAAGTACCACAGTCGTGGAACCCTTGTCCGCCGGAAGAATGATGATGGATCGGTCAGCCTTTAGATCACGGATAGCCTGGGCTTCAGCAGTGGTGATGTTGGGAGTAGGATTAAGGTATTTTAAGAAGGATTGAGATGCAAGGCTGGAAGTCAGAAATTCCTGGAAGGTTTGGAGAGGGTGATTTTGAGGAAGAGGAAGTGGGTCCCGCTGCGATGGACGGAACTGTTCCAGGCAGGGTTCAATTTGGATAGTGTCTTGGGGAGTTGGATCATTAAGAGTAGGATTAGGATCATTTTTCTTCATGGCAAAGTGATATTTCCAGCAGAGAGTACGAGTGTAGGACAGTAAATCTTTGACGAGGGCTGTTTGGTTGAATCTTTGAGTGGGGCTGAAGGTGAGGCCTTTGGATAGGACAGAGGTTTCGGATTGGTTGAGAGGTTTGGAGGAAAGGTTAACTACTGAATTAGGGAGTTGTGGTTCCAGATTGTGTTGATTGGAATTTTGAGGTTTTGGAGGGAGTGGAGCTGGAAGTGGGAGATTGAGTAGATGGGAGAGACTGGGTTTGTGTGCAATGAGAGGAGGTTGAGGTTTGCTGGAAAGGTTGTGAAGGGTGAGTGAGTTGCCTTTCCGGAGGAGGGAAACTAGGAGATTGGATAGTTTTTTGAGGTGGAGGGTGGCATTCTGTTCTAATTTGCGGTTGGCCTGTAGGAGGATGCTCTGAATAGCCAGTGTGGATGTGGGAGAGGAAAGATTAAGGACTTTTATTAAGGATAGGAGTTGACGGGTGTGTTCATTGGCTGAGTTGATGTGTAGGTGAAGGATCAGGTAGGTATGGGCAATGGATTGTTCAGTTTGGAACTGGTATAGGGAGTGATGGAAAGAAGGGTTGCAGCCAGAGATGGGAACTTTAAGTGTGAGGCCTTTGGGGGTGATGCCAAATGTCAGACAAGCCTGAGAAAATAAAATATGGGAGTGTAATCTGGCTAGGGCGAAGGCATGTTTGCGGAGGGAATGTAAATAAAACTTAATGGGGTCGTTGTGGGGGTGTTGTGAGGGTGACATAGTATTAGAAGGTGGAAAGTGTAACATGAAGCTGAAATGAAAATGAAAATAAAAATATATGGGGAGAGATAAAGGTGAAATGGAAAGTAACTGGAGATCTGGTGTGAAAAAAGGCGAAAAGGTGTTGGTTACAGGTAGGCCATGTTGGACTTGGGTTGGTAGACACCGATGTGCACAAAGGTTAGGTGGTTGTGTTGCCGCCAAAACACGTTAAAGGACGGAGAAATTCGGGATATTTTGGAAAAAACTGCGTGTAATGTATTAAAAGGAGTGGTTTTGTGATGGCAGATTATGAAAATGAGGTTAATAATTGTGTGACGAAGAAATAATGACGTTAAAACCTGTGGGAAGCGGCTAAAAATTATCAGTGATGTGGGAAAAAAGGAAACGGAAATAAAGCGAAAGTTATTAGAACTAGCTGAAATGGTTGTTTAAAAGGTGAAAGGAACTGTTTGTGAACTAGAAACGGTGGATATTATAGTTGCGGTAGTGTTGAAAGTGGCAAATTTTTTTTTTTTTTTCTTTTGGAAGTGGGTTACGTATTATTGAGTATACACAGGCGGGATAAAATTGTATAGCAGATTACGGTAAAAAGGAGAATGTGAACACAAAGTGAAACTACTGGCAAAAACCGAAAGAGAAAATAAGACAGAAAAGATTTCGAAATGCAACAGTGACAATAACAAACGTAATTGTTGGGTTCAAATTAATGATATGAATATAATAGAGGGAAACATTCCACGTGGGAAAAATATATCTAAAAACAAAGATGATGTGACTTACCAAACGAAAGCCCTGGCAGGTCGACAGACACACAAACAAACACAAACATACACACAAAATTCTAGCTTTCGCAACCAACGGTTGCTTCGTCAGGAAAGAGGGAAGGAGAGGGAAAGACGAAAGGATGTGGGTTTTAAGGGGGAGGGTATGGAGTCATTCCAACTCCGGAAGCGGAAAGACTTACCTTAGGAGGAAAAAAGGACGGGTATATACTCGCACACACACACATATCCATCCACACATATAGAGACACAAGCAGACACATTTAAAGACAGAGAGTTTGGGCAGAGATGTCAGTCGAGGCAGAAGTGCAGAGGCAAAGATGTTGTTGAATGACAGGTGAGGTATGAGTGGCGGCAACTTGAAATTAGCGGAGATTGAGGCCTGGTGGGTAACGGGAAGAGAGGATATATTGAAGAGCAAGTTCCCATCTCCGGAGTTCGGAGAGGTTGGTCTTGGTGGGAAGTATCCAGATATCCCGGATGGTGTAACACTGTGCCAAGATGTGCTGGCCGTGCACCAAGGCATGTTTAGCCACAGGGTGATCCTCATTACCTACAAACACTGTCTGCCTGTGTCCATTCATGCGAATGGACAGTTTGTTGCTGGTCATTCCCACATAGAATGCATCACAGTGTAGGCAGTTGGTAAATCACGTGGGTGCTTTAACACGTGGCTCTGCCTTTGAACGTCTTCACCTTCCAGGTTACAGGACTGGAGTAGGTGGTGGTGGGAGGCTGCCACAAATCCCTAATTCAGTAGTTAACCTTTCCTCCAAACCTCTCTCCCAATCCGAAACCTCTGTCCTATCCAAAGGCCTCACCTTCAGCCCCACTCCCAGATTCAACCAAACAGCCCTCGTCAAAGATTTACTGTCCTACACTCATACTCTCTGCTGGAAATATCACTTTGCCACGAAGAAAAATGATCCTAATCCTACTCCTAATGATCCAACTCCCCAAGACACTATCCAAATTGAACCCTGCCTGGAATAGTTCCGTCCTCCGTCGCAGCGGGACCCACCTCCTCTTCCTCAAAATCACCCTCTCCAAACCTTCCAGGAATTTCTGACTTCCAGCCTTGCATCTCAATCCTTCTTAAAATACCTTAATCCTACTCCCAACATCACCACTGCTGAAGCCCAGGCTATCCGTGATCTGAAGGCTGACCGATCCATCGTCATTCTTCCGGCGGACAAGGGTTCCACAACTGTGGTACTTGATCATCGGGAGTATGTGGCTGAGGGACTGCGTCAGCGTTCAGACAACACCACATACAAAGTTTGCAAACGTAATCCCATTCCCGATGTCCAGGCGGAGCTTCAAGGAATCCTCAGAACCTGAGGCTCCCTGCAAAACCTTTCACCTGACTCCATCAACCTCCTGAGCCCACCGACACCCCGCACCCCTACCTCCTACCTTCTTCCTAAAATTCACAAACCCAATCATCCCTGCCGCCCCATTGTAGCTGGTTATCAAGCCCCCACAGAATGTATCTCTGCCTACGTAGATCAACACCTTCAACCCATTACATGCAGTCTCCCACCCTTCATCAAAGACATCAACCACTTTCTCGAATGCCTGGAATCCTTACCCAATCTGTTACCCCCGGAAACCATCCTTGTAACCATTGATGCCACTTCCATATACACAAATATTCCGCACGTCCAGGGCCACTCTGCGATGGAGCATTTCCTTTCACGCTGATCACCTGCCACCCTACCTAAAACCTCTGTCCTCATTACCTCATCCAGCTTCATCCTGACCCACAACTTCTTCACTTTTGAAGGCCAGACATACCAACAATTAAAGGGAACAGCCATTGGTACCAGGATGGCCCCCTCGTACGCCAACCTATTCATGGGTTGCTTAGAGGAAGCCTTCTTGGTTACCCAGGCCTGCCAACCCAAAGTTTGGTACAGATTTATTGATGACATCTTCATGATCTGGACTCACTGTGAAGAAGAACTCCAGAATTTCCTCTCCAACCTCAACTCCATTGGTTCCATCAGATTCACCTGGTCCTACTCCAAATCCCACGCCACTTTCCTTGACGTTGACCTCCATCTATCCAATGGCCAGCTTCACACGTCTGTCCACATCAAACCCACCAACAAGCAACAGTACCTCCATTACGACAGCTGCCACCCATTCCACATCAAACGGTCCCTTCCCTACAGCCTGGGTCTTCGTGGCAAACAAATCTGCTCCAGTCCGGAATCCCTGAACCAATACACCAACAACCTGACAACAGCTTTCGCATCCCGCAACTACCCTCCCGACCTGGTACAGAAGCAAATAACCAGAGCCACTTCCTCATCTCCTCAAACCCAGAACCTCCCACAGAAGAACCACAAAAGTGCCCCACTTGTGACACGATACTTTCCGGGACTGGACCAGACTCTGAATGTGGATATCCAGCAGGGATACGACTTCCTCAAATCCTGCCCTGAAATGAGATCCATCCTTCATGAAATCCTCCCCACTCCACCAAGAGTGTCTTTCCACTGTCCACCTAACCTTCGTAACCTGTTAGTTCATCCCTATGAAATCCCCAAACCACCTTCCCTACCCTCTGGCTCCTATCCTTGTAACCGCCCCCGGTGTAAAACCTGTCCCATGCACCCTCCCACCACCACCTACTCCACTCCTGTAACCCGGAAGGTGTACACGATCAAAGGCAGAGCCACGTGTGAAAGCACCCACGTGATTTACCAATTGACCTGCCTACACTGTGATGCATTCTATGTGGGAATGACCAGCAACAAACTGTCCATTCGCATGAATGGACACAGGCAGACAGTGTTTGTAGGTAATGAGGATCACCCTGTGGCTAAACATGCCTTGGTGCACGGCCAGCACATCTTGGAACAGTGTTACACCGTCCAGGTTATCTGGATACTTCCCACCAACACCAACCTATCCGAACTCCGGAGATGGGAACTTGCTCTTCAATATATCCTCTCTTCCCGTTACCCACCAGGCCTCAATCTCCACTAATTTCAAGTTGCCGCAACTCATACCTCACCTGTCATTCAACACATCTTAGCCTCTGCACTTCCGCCATGACTGACATCTCTGCCCAAACCTCTGCCCAAACTCTTTGCCTTTAAATGTGTCTGCTTGTGTCTGTAAATGTGTGGATGGATATGTGTGTGTGTGCGAGTGTATACCTGTCCTTTTTCCCCCCCTAAGATAAGTCTTTCCGCTCCCGGGATTGGAATGACTCCTTACCCTCTCCCTTAAAACCCCACATTCTTTCGTCTTTCCCTCTCCTTCCCTCTTTCCTGACGAAGCAACAGTTGCTTGCGAAAGCTAGAATTTTGTGTGTATGTTTGTGTTTGTTTGTGTGTCTATCGACCTGCCAGCGCTTTTGTTTGGTAAGTCTCATCATCTTTCTTTTTAGATATATTTTTTCCACGTGGAATGTTTCCCTCTGTTATATATATATATATATATATATATATATATATATATATATATATTTTCCACGTATAAACATAATCAGGCACAGTAAATGAAGCTCAATAATAAGTGTATTTGTACAGAGTTTTATTTAAACATGTAAAGGCTTCCAACTCAATGGCCAAAGATGCAGACACACTGAGAGGCTAAATAAGAAAATGAAAGCTTGCAAAACTGGAATTTAACACAAAAAATTGGGTTTCTGTCTTAAAACAACATTAACTTGTACCACTAACAGCCTCTCTCAGTGTCAATTATTGGTGTTACAAAAACAAAATGACAAGATTTAAATAAGTCCTATCAAGGCTATAAATTTTGTTTTATTTAGTAGTTTCATCCGCACATCACGTTGTTGCTCATTTGTGGTACTGTGCTTTAACATATATTTCTTGGCAAAATATTTCTCCCAAACAAATAAAATTTTGATGTCTATACACTTCAGTTTATGGTTATACTGCAGTAGACAAGAAACTAAAATCCACTGAGATAGAAATTGAAGCATCATATGAGATTGGGCAAAACTCAGTATCAGGGGTGTGTGTAAATTGATAATTGGATCCTTCACTTGCCCACTGGACTCATCTCCTGATGTGACTGAAAACTTCACTTGTACATACATTCCCCAATCATACTGTAATAATTGTTGGAGGCTCCAACAGTTAATTGGGAAAATTACAGTTTTGTTAGTGGTGATCATGATAAGACATCCTGTGAAACTTTATCCAATGCCTTCTCCAAAAATTGCCTAGAATGGATATTTAGGAACCCCACACATGATGGAAATATATTGGATCTAATGGCAGTAACCTGACCTCTTTGAGGGTGTCTACATCAAAATTGGTATCAATGACCATGACACAGTTGTGACAACAGTGATTACCAAAGTACAAAGGATAACTAAAACAAGCAGGAAGATACATATGTTCAGTAAACTAGATAAAATAGTTAGTGTCCCTCCTCCATGAGAAACTTCAAACTTTCAGAACAGGTCAAGAGCATATAGAGGAACTCTGCCTAAAGTTTAAAAGATTTGTTGACCACATACTGGATAGATATGTACCCCATAGAACAGTTCATAAAGTGATGGAATCTCCTTAGAATACAGTCACTGTAAAGAAACTTCTGAAGAAACAGAGTGTACTGCATAACAGGTGAAAGGCAAAGCATAAGGCAGTATAAATGATGATTAATTGAATCCCTCAGCTGCTGACAGGGTACCAGAGCAAAACCTGAAATGCTT
The DNA here is from genome assembly GCF_023898315.1 of Schistocerca nitens. Taxonomy (NCBI): domain Eukaryota; kingdom Metazoa; phylum Arthropoda; class Insecta; order Orthoptera; family Acrididae; genus Schistocerca; species Schistocerca nitens. The sequence goes on along the minus strand of NC_064614.1, from coordinate 1,272,734,269 downwards.
AACTCCATATAATTTTTTTTTTTTTTTTTTTTTTTTTTTTTTAACGAAGGAAAGCCAAGGAGAATTGCCTCAATTTAATCCTCGTACCACTCAAAAGTTGAATGAAATAAGTATTAGTGTCAGTGGTATTGAGAAACAACTGGAATTGTTAAAATTGAACAAAGCTCCAGGCCCCTATGAAATCCCTGACATATTTTATACTGAACATTCTGCTACGTATGCCCCCCCCCCCCCTTCGTTGTAGGGTTTGGGGGGGGGGGGGGCATCACACAGCAGAGACCAAAAGTTGGCACCGCCAGCACAGTTAAGTCAGACTGTGAGCTTATAGCATTGGCCACATTGCACCAATGTTTGTAAGCAAATATGGCAGCCTTCATGAAAATATAATACAGGATCCCAACAATAGGAACAACATGTTTGGTGTCTAGGTTATATCAAAAGTATTTTCATTGCCCTGTGTGCCCAACTTGAGTGAATCCAGCAGTATTAAGGAGCAGAGGTTTCAGATGTGTCCCTGCTGCTGCAACTTCATTGAACGGACCTGCATATAATAGATACTCACACTGACACAAGGCAGAACGTGCTCATGCTTTATGTGTGCAGTGATGGTTTAGTGATTTCAGTGCTCATTAGTATGGTGGGATATGTTGTGATTTCAGTGGCTATCCAAGTGAAGGATTGTGTAGTGCAAAAAATAGTTACTTGTGCGAAGCAATATGTTGTGACCTCAGTTGTCACATGAGTTACAGATTTTGTAGTGCACTAATGCTTGCTTGTATGACAGGATGTGTCAATGAATACAGTGATCACCTGAGAGTTGGATAGTTTGCATTGCTTTTCAATGGTTGCTCTTGCATCAGGCATTCTATGGTGACTAAGTGGTTGCCTCTGGAATGGGTATTTTGTGACATTGTGATCATTTCTGTGAATAGTTTCTTGAACCAACATTGCTGTCAGTAACTTGTAACTTGGTGAGCTATTATGTTTTTCATGTGTCAGAACATGTCCTACATTAATTATCCCAATACCATGTACTTTCATCCATCTGAAATTTAAGAGATCTGTATCCACTGCTCCCTGCTAGCAAGCTAAGATCTCAACTACTTATTTATGACCCACTCCCCTTTATTTCCAGTACTTCAGATGTACCTAGAAGTATTTCATGATCATCTGTGTCAGATGCTTTGCTGAGATATAGGAAAATACCTGTTACATTTTATTCTTTATCTGGGAATTCTGAAACTTTCCTATAGTAGCTTCTTTTCCCTGTCAGATCTGAAACCAAACTGTTCTTTCTACAGAAGTTGATATTTCTTTAAATAATCCATATGTCTATTTTTCATAATAGTTTCTATCATTTTTGAAAATGAAGACAAAAGTGTTGAATCTAGGTTGTAGTTACCTGTATTTTCTTTATCACCTTTTCTTGTGGATAGGAAGAACCTTTGCTTAATTTAAGTAATAGAGAAGCAACTGGATGTGTGTGACCCATTTATAATATCTGTTAGAGGTGCTTCTTTGTTGCTAATACAGTCTCTTGATAGACACACTGGAATCTCATTTAGACCTGTAGACATTTTACTCTTAAATTTATGCACAGTCCCAACAATTTCCTCTCCAATTTCAGTAGCAGCAGTATTACATGAGAGACATAGTTATTTGGAGCTGTGTATTGTATTTTAGTTGTTTTTCTTGCAGTTTGGTTGCTACACTGCTAAAGTAACTGTCTATAAAGGCTTATTTATCAAGTCTCCATTATTTCTGATTTTTTATTTGTCTGTTTTGTCTTTGTTGTGACAGTGCCACGACATTTACAGTGCCGCCACGACAGTACGCACAAATGGCGATAGAGGTGCTCCGCAACTCGGTTGAGCGCAGGAGCGCCACCTAGCTATGAACGGCGCCGGCCGCACGGCACGGCACGGCACGGCACGGCAGTCGAATAAGAGATACTGAGTTGTTATCATGTAACCAGCTATTGTTTCTAAGTGAGTGTGTTTGAATATCCATGCAATTATTGGTGATTAAAGGTTATAACACTTCTGGCAACGAGGATGGGATATTTTCACTGCGTTGTGGATTTGTGTGTTCGTGACGGGGCAGACATGGAACAGCTTATGCAAGCGCTCATTGAACAACAAACACAGCTGATGGCTGCTATTCAGGCACAACAAACACAGCTGACGGCTGGTATTCAGGTGTTGTCGACGTCGCTTACTCATCGTCTGTCTTCCTCTTCTCCGCCTCCATTTCCTCCTTATGACAAGGCCGCTGAAGACTGGGAGGATTATGAGAAATGTTTGCGGCAACACTTCTTGGCTTTCGGCGTTGTCGACGCTCCTATGTGTAAGTCGTTATTTCTATCTTGGATTTCCCCACGGATCTATCAGCTGCTATCTCAGTTAGCCCCTCTGCGGGAACCTGCCTCTCTGTCCTTCCAAGAAATGTGTGACTTATTGTCTAACTATTACCGAAAAAACACCCACGTCGTTGCTGCGCGCGTGGCGTTCTACCGGTGTCGTAAACAGCCCCATCAATCTTACCAGGCTTGGGCGGCGGAATTACACGGTCTGAGTGGGAAATGTCAATTTGTCACGGACACTCATCATGAGTCTCATGCTGATTCAATGGTTAGGGATGCTATTCTATGGCTTGCTCCTGATACAGAAGTTCGGCAACGTGCCCTACAACTGCCAAACCCATCGTTGTCGGAAGTTCTAAGCATCACTCAATCCTTTGAAGTGTCTCACGCTGATGGCGCGCAAATAGACGTGTGGTGTGATGTAGGCGCTGTACAGACAACTTTCGACACAGACAATTTGCCTGTTTCACAGGAGAACGAAGATGTGGTGGCGGTTCACTTGCGTAAACAACGTCGCGTTGGGCCGCAACGCTCGCAGCGAAAACAGCAACCACAGAAGCAGGTTCGTTCCGCACTTCCTTCTTGTCCACGTTGTTTCGTACAGCATGACAGGGCTGCATGTCCAAAACGTTGGGCCACGTGTAATTCCTGTAGGAAAAAAGGCCACATTGCTTCTGTCAGTCCCCTAAAGTTCCTGTTGACGAGGACGAGGCATCAGACATGGATGTTAACTGTGTGTTTTCTCAAACAAATAAGTTGTTTTTTACTGTTCGTGTTCTCGATAAAGACATTCGCATGCAAGTGCACACTGGCTCTGCAGTAACTCTCATTAATTCTCACACATATTTGGAGTTGGGCTCCCCTCCCTTGTCTCCAGTTACGCAAAATCTGAGAACTTATAATAAACAGAAAATTCCTATCACTGGCCAGTTTGATGCTTCCACTGCCTACAAGTCTGTTGTTAGGCCCCTCACGTTTTATGTGGTGGATCATGCGGGCACTGAAAACCTGTTCAGTTATGATGCTTTCTTGTTGTTCGGGTTCTCCATTGATGATGATGTGCACCTCATATCTGAGGATATTCCGTATCAACAGCTGGATGGATTGTGTTCTGAATTTTCGTCCGTGTCCTCTGCTGGTCTGGGTTGTGCCAAGGATTTTGAAGCCCACATTACTCTTAAACCGACAGCTTGCCCTAAGTTTTTCTTGGCACACCCTATTCTGGTGGCGTTGCGTGCACATGTCAAGGCTGAGATAGACAGGTTAACAGCTTCAGGTATTCTCCTTCCTGTTACCTCCAGTGAATGGGCATCGCCCATCATGGTGGTTTCTAAACCAAACGGGAGTCTGCCTGCGATTGTGTGGTGATTTTAAAGCCACTGTCAATGCTCAGAGCCTCATTGACACTTATCCTCTTCCCCATCCTGAGGAGGTATTTACCAAGCTCGCTGGGGGCCAGTTCTTTTCCAAACTTGACTTATCGGAGGCGTACCATCAGTTGCCGTTGGATGCTTCTTCCAAGGAATTTCTCATCATCAACACTCCTTGTGGGTTGTATCAGTACCAGCAGTTACCATTTGGCGTCGCTAGTGTGCCAGCCATTTTTCAGCGGTTTTTGGAACAGCTCACGGCTTCCGTTCCCGGCTGCATAAACTATCTGGATGACATTGTTGTCACGGGGGCCTCCACTGAGGAGCACCTTCGCAATTCCGTCCAGGTCAGCACTTGGTTCTTGCGACTGACGCGTCACAGTATGGCCTAGGGGCTGTTCTCATCCATCGGTATGAGGATGGGTCGGAACGACCCATCGCCTATGCTTCCAAGACCCTCAACGATGCGCAACGGCGTTACTCTCAAATCGAAAATTCAGCGTTTTTTTGGATGGTTCTAAGTTTCACCTCATCACCGACCACAAGCCACTGGTCTCTCTGTTCAGCCCATCGACATCGCTTCTGGATAAGGCAGCTCACTGCCTGCAATGTTAGGCCTTATACTTGTCTCGTTTTCACTATGAGATTCACTATCGCCCCACAGCCCAGCATGCCAACGCTGACGCATTGTCGTGTTTGCCGATGGACCCCGACCCGGTTTTCGATCGTGATGAACTACTCTGTTTCCACATTGATGAGGAAGAACGTCGTGCGGTCGAGGGGTTTCCTCTTACAGGTTCGCAGGTCGCGTCTGCTACTGCGCGGGACCCGGTCCTGCGTCGGGTGATCGGTTTTGTTCAACAGGGTTGGCCGGACAGGACCAAGGGCTGGGCATCGGATCCCCTTTGCAACTGCCATGCCTTGTTCCTTCGTCTGTCTGTTCGTGATGGTGATGTTCTTCTGGCCACGGATGGCGCATCTCCACGGGTCGTGGTGCCAGCCTCTCTTCGCAAAGATGTTCTCAGACTGTTGCATGAAGGCCCTTGGGGGATTTCTCGGACTAAATCCCTGGCCCGCAGGCACGTTCATTGGCCCGGTATTGATTTGGACATCGCCCACATGGTTGCTGCGTGTGGTCAGTGTGCTCCACAACTGGCTGCACCTCGTACAATGCCCTCTCTGTGGCCTGATCCGGCGCAGCCATGGGAACGGGTGCACGCTGACTTTGCCGGCCCCTTCCTCGGTACTTATTGGCTACTGTTGATTGACGCCTTCTTGAAGTTTCCGTTTGTTGTTCGATGTCCGTCTCCCACCACTGCAGCGACGACGCTGGCTTTGTCCAAAATCTTTGCGCTAGAAGGTCTTCCATCCACGATCGTCATGGACAATGGCCCTTAGTTCTCTTCGCAGGCCTTCCGTGATTTTTCTACTGGACAAGGGATTCATCATGTTACAGTACCACCCTTCCATCCGCAATCGAATGGGAAGGTCGAGCGCCTTGTCCGCACTTTCAAAAGCCAGATGAAAAAATTCCTTAGTGATTTTTCCACAGATGATGCTCTGCTGCAGTTTCTGAGTTCTTATCGCTTCACGCCTCTGGGTGATTGCAGCCCTGCTGAACTCTTGCATGGCCGCCAACCGCGCACTCTACTGCACCTTCTTCACCCTGTCAGGCCTAGTGCTGTGTCCCCTAGTGCAGGAAAATACTTGGTGGGCGCCGACGTGTGGGCACGAGGGTATGGATCTCACCCTAAATGGATTCCAGGGGTGGTCAAGGCTCTTCGCGGCCGCCGGCTTTGTGAAATACGTACGGACGACGGCATGGTTGTTCGCCATTATGACCAGATGCACCCACGAGTGGTGGCCACGCCAGTGCCACCGCCCCTTCCTTCGCCTCCACCAGCCCGAGACGCCAGTCCTGTTGCTGCTGCCGATCTACCGTATGTGTTGCTGCAGACGACGTTGCTACTGCTTCCGAGTACGCTGGAACCGGCCCCAGTCGCGACACCGCCTTCTCCGGGACCCATCTCGCTGGAGCACACCCCCAGGTCCACGACACCTATGGATGCTGCTCCGGAGTTTTCACCCATCATCTCGTCCAGAAGGGACGTTCCACGCGTGAGCTTCTGTCCTGGACATTTTCGACCATACTCTCGTGTCTCTCTGTGGGATCTTCTCGGGGCCTCACAAGAGGCCATGGATGTCTCCGCACTGTCCATGTCTCCAAGGAAGTGAGTGTTTTTTTTTTCAAGGGGGGAAAGTGTTGTGACAGTTCCATGAAATTTACAGTGCCGCCACGACAGTACGCGCAAACGTCGATAGAGGCGCTCCGCAACTCGGCTGAGCGCGGGAGCGCCACCTAGCTACGAACGGCGCCGGCCACACGTCATGGTACGGCAGTCGAATAATAGATACTGAGTTGTTATCATGTAACCAGCTATTGTTTCTAAGGGAGTGTGTTTGAATATCCACGCAATTATTGGTGATTAAAGGTTATAACAGTCTTTATGCTACCAGTTCCCTGTTTTACTATATTCATTATTGCTTTGCTTTTATTGTTGAACATCTATATGGCCTTATCATTTTTTAATTGTTTTTGCATCCTGCAGAAGTTTCCTATATATCATTTTGTATTTGACAAAAAACTGTACGAATGCCGGATCACTCTCGTTATCTTTGCTAGAGCTGAGATATTCAGGATTCTGGTACCTTTTTTACATAGTTTTTCTGGTAGATTCTCCAAGAGAATGTTCTATTTTAGGAAATATCTAGTCAAATTTTCTTTTGGATGTAGTCATAAACTTGCTGAAATTTTCATTTAAATATGTACCTGAAAATACTTCTGATGTAGTGTATATTTTTATTTTTTGTCACATATGCACACTTTGCTCCAGATATAACAATCCATATTTGCTGCCTTGGAGCAGACAATGCCACCACCATTTGATGCCATGGCTCTGAGGTGAAAAAAATATTTGCTCTCAACTGTTAATCATCTTGCAAGGTAGACAAAAAGTCTACCTCCTTTCTGATATTATGCAAAATGAGTTGTAATCATTCTAAACTGTCTGGACACTGGTAATATTACTCACAATAGCACTAGTGAGTGTATAGGATTATTTCGTATTTTCTCAAAAATAAAACTCCAAGTGAGATCATTATTTTAGCAACTTTTAATTATCATTGTCTTCACCCATGTTCATAAGTATATGCAGTTTGCAGGTCAGAGGGATAATTGGAAAGTGGATCAGCAACAAGAGCGTTTGGTGAAATTTTGATTTAACTTGTTAAAACACAGTGTGATGGTTGTGGCCATTAGTCAATCATACTGCCACAAGTTGCACAACGTGTAGCCTGCCCACCCAATCCATAATTCTGTAGAACTCTGGTTTATGTAAGATTGAAGTTTTTACATTTTGTTTAAGTAATGTGCAGCTGGAGTGCAGCCTACATTTTACCTAGCATATAATGTAAGCTCATAAATATTTCAATATTAGTAAAGAAGCAGATGAATTTTCTAATCAAAATCATCATCATCGTAAATAATAATCATGTTAAAATCTACATCTTTTAAAATGCATAAACTAAATTCTAATGGAACCCTTTTAAAAATATGTATAAGATAGGTCACTGAGGAGTCAAGACCTTGAATTACATTACTGCACTGTATTGTTAATTTTTTATTTTATATTTTTTTTGCATGTTACGAAAATTTTCTGGTTGGAGATCAGGTGTAGTTGATGCCAAGTCCAGGTCCAGTACAGAGATACCTCACAATTCAGCAGCAAATAAGGTCAGAACATATAACTCTTGCTTTCTTGATTAGACTGAATGTGTACCAAGCTTTAGAGTTTTAGGCAGTCTTGTAGAGTAAATAGCTGGTAAAAATTTTGATCAATCTTTCTACTAGTACTAGGATTTTTATTTGCTTTCAAAATAGTATTCTTCACAATTTATATCAAAGGAAACAATATTTCTGATCTGTTTTTAACACTGATTATTGTTTAGTGTCCTTTGTTTATGAGATGGTATTTTGTGTGTATATGGGTTAGGCAGGTATTACATTACCATATTTCCTTGTCAAAGTTGATATGTCAAAGAAATTTGATGGTGTAATATGGAACTTTGTCAAATCTTGAATGTCATCAAATAAATATGATCAAATCTAGTGCCTCACCATAGAGCATGTAAATGATATTTGTGAAAAGCTATCTACTACCATATATGCCCTAAGAAAACTGACACCTTTTTGTAACATTACCACTCTGAGGCAAATACATTTTGCACTATTTGAATCCCATCTAAGCTATGGCATAGAGGTATGGGCATCCAGCAGTAAAGGTAATATGAAAAGTGTGCTTATCCTACATAAGAAGGCACTTAGAATTATGGGAAAGAAATGTGCCAACTTAGAATTATGGGAAAGAAATGTGCCAGGGAGTCCTGCAGAAATTTGTTTAATGAATTTAAAATACTAACTGTTCACAGCCTGTATGTACTTAAGATAATCATTATGGCAGTAAACAGTAACAAATCGCTTAATAAAGAAATACACGATCACAGCACCAGAGGTAGAGATAGACCCCACAACACTTTATAAGAAAAGCCCTGACTATGTAGGCATAAAACTATTGAATTGTTTCCATCCTATTATCTCCAAATTGCCCATTACAGAACTAAAAAAGAAATTAAAATTATGGCTCCTAAACAATCATGTATATTCAATAGATGAGTTTTTAGATTTGGTACACTCTTGTGATGGAAGACCATCTATCAAAAAATATATGAATCTCAGATCTTAGACTGTGTCACAAACTGTAAATATCTGATCTCAGATCTGAATACTGTGTCACAACCTGTAAATTCCTTAATCTATGTATTACAATAGTAAATTGTTTTTATGTATAGTCCATATGTGAAACATTGTTCTCTCAACTAAATTTAGAAGTTGTGTAGATAATAATGCCAGGCAACAATATGTAGTGCTAGTAACACTCTGACTTATTCAGAAGACTGGGGGAAAAAACGTTTTTTTGTAATCAGTTGATGTTTGGTCAAAATAAATAAATAAAAATAAGGAAATAAATAAATAGATTTGATGATAAGAGTCATTCATTTTCTGTTCATGACAATGCGAAATGTAATGGCTTGTAGTGCTGGAATTGTTACAGCCACTTGCTGTTCACTGGGAGGGGGGGGGGGGGGGGAGGTGCACAGTGCATGCTATTAACTGTACGTTGATGGGCAGGTGGAATATAATATATGCTGCAGGTGACAAATGACCACAATCCATCCACCTTTTCATATGGAAACATCCAGGCAAATTTTCAGCAAGTTGGAATAGCGGATGTGATCACACTCTAAAATAAAAAAAATTCTTTCTTAGCTTTCTACTATTTTTGAACTCTGGATGTCGCAAGTAAAAAAGTGCTTCATCTGTATTGTACTTTTTATTGATTTTGTAGTTGTTGGAACACTAATTCAATTAATAAAAAAATTCAAAAATAGAAATAGTTCTTATTGTCCATATAATGTATTAAACATTTATTTACCCTTACATTTTCCTCCTTCATAGTTTTATAAGCCTCTTCACACATTTCTGGAATTATTTTGGTTAATGTGCAATGTGATATTCAGGTGCTGTATTGTAAACTAGAGTAGCTCTCTTCTGTTTCAAGAAAACCCAGTGTGACATTTTGCCTGTCTTCTGCAGTTATAGCATGTCACAAGACTGTATTCTGTTTTGTAATACTGAGCAAATACTGAAATAAGTTCTCATCCATTCATAAGTAATTTATATATAAGACTTGAAGTTCTCCACTTACAGCTCTCATAACAAATTTTGGTGAGTGCTTTCACTATCTCGATGTAATAGCTATGGCTTCATCCAAGTATGTTTCCTTTACTGAATTAACAGACAAACAGGAAGCCACATTGAAGGAATTAGAAAAGGAGATAATTGAATTGCAAAAACCTCGAGAGCTGAATTCCTGGACCTATGGAGTAGCTACCAACAGAAATGAACGAGATCCATGATAGACTGTAATCCCTAGGTGACATGGTAGACAAACTTTTAAGACTGTGATGGATTTGTCTTTAGATCAAAGAAAATTATGTAAGAATAGTTAACCATGCACAAGTGGCAGGAGCAGGCATAGATGCTTGGGCAAAGTCTAAGGAAGATAAAATCTCATAATCTGTGAATGAGCAAATTCAGACTGCTGTTAGTAACCTGATGACAAAGTTCCCTCCGACAGTGGGCTAAGGAAGGAATTACTCATGATCTAGGAACAAACACAATGAAATTTTTTTCAGTGGAGAAATAAAATAGGAGAATCAGTCAAAAACATGAAAAAACAGTTAATAGATATCGGAGGGACAGTGCAGGATTGGACTATAACAGTCTGAATGTGTGTCAGCCCGTTCAAAATATTTCACCTTCTGCACGTGGCGCACTGTCAGTGACAACACTACACACAACAGTAATGATAGAAGGAAAGATGCTTAAGCATAGAACTTTTCAAAGATATTCTTCAGGTAAGAGACAGTATATCCTGTGCCATTCACTTTACAGGTGTGTTGCCCCTGTCATCAACCAGGCCACAAAATATAATTTGTGTAAACGAATTTATACATGTGACGGACCCATATGAGTAACTGAAATCAATGATTCATGTGAAACATACCCTGAGGTGACAAAAGTCATGGGATAGTGATATGCACATATGCAGATGGTTGTAGCATCATGTACATGTGGTATAAAAGTGCAGTGCATTGGCAGAGCTGTCATTTGTACTCAGCTCCCTGATGTGTCCAACATGGTTATGGCCCCATGATGAAAATTAATAGACATTGAACATGGAGTGATAATTCAAACCTGATGGCATGGGACATTCCATTTTTGAAATCATTAGGGCATTTAATATTCTGAGATCCTCAGTGCCAAGAGTGTGCTGAAAATACCAGATTTCAGGTATTACCTCTCACTGTGGACAATACAGTGGCTGACGGTCTTCATTTAATGGTGAAGAGCAGCAGCATTCGTGAAAAGGTGTCTTTGCTAACAGACAATCAACACTGCAGGAAATACAAAATCACAGAAATTAGTGTGGGACATATGACAAGTGTATCCGTTAGGACAGTGCTGTGAAATTTGGCATTAATCGGCTATGGTAGCAGTCGACCAATACAAGTGCCTTTGCAAAAAGCATGACATCACCTGTTGGGCTTGTGACCTTATCAGTCTAGTGGGAAACTGTTTGCTGGTCATATGAGCTCCAATTTTAGTTGGGGAGAGCTGATGGTAGATTTCAGGTGTGGCACATACGTCACAAGGTCATGGACCCAAGTTGTCAACAAGGCACTGTGCAAGCTGGTGGTGGTTCCATATTGGTGGTGTCTTTGTTTATTTGGAATGGACTAGGTTTTAGTCCAGCTGAACTGATCACTGACTTGAAATCATTATGTTCAGCTACGTGGAGACCATTTGCTGCCATTCATTGACTGTAGATCCCCAAACAACAATATAAATTTTATGGACAACAATGCACCATGTCACTGGGCCACAGTTGTTCACGATTCATTTTAAGAACATTCTGGACAATTTGAATGAATGATATGGCCACCCAGATTGTCCACCATGAATTACATTTATGGGACAGAATCAAGATAGGGCCTGTGATAGAGCTTCAAAATTCTTTCATTATACTAATGGAACTGACATGAGGGAGGAGCTCTGCTCTATTTGATTCAATGTAACCAGGAATAGCTGTTATTACTACAATCTGAAATTTGGACCAGTATTGAGGATGTTCCAGCAACTATTGTTCTAGACTGAGGAGCCTTTGTCAGTGTGATTTCAAGCAGTTCTTTCAATAAAGTATCCACAAAAAAAGCAAAGTTGTGTAGCATTCCTGTACAGAACAGCAAGATTATTGCACATGATCCAGAAATGTTAGAATGATGGAGAAGTTACTAAAACTAGAAAATGTAGCAGTACCATGAACCATTCTTGTAGCTGAAGACTTGATTGTTGATTATATTCTGTGACTTGTGTTTATCCATGAGGACATGAAATTGAGTTCTCTATAGGCCAGGTCTCAAAGGGCTAAAGTTGAGCTGCTGTGGAGGGATGGTAGCCACAGATGGTAGTGCCAAGTTTTCCCGATTAAAGTCATTATAAAGGAATATTGCAGCACAAGAGTATTTCTGAGCCTATAGAACAAATAACTCGGAAGTCACATCGCAAGTATAAAAAAAATTAGAAGAGCCAGTAAACCCAACCAGCAAGCAAATACAGCAGAAGTTAGACCTTTTGCATCAATATGAGGAGATATGTGAACAGAAACCTGATGTAATCCAAGGAAATACATCATCTTAATGAACTTCCACACACAGCGTTGTACAGTAGTTTCTGTCTCATCGCTCAGTCTCAGTGGAAAGCAGTAGACGAAGAAATCAAAAGGATGTTTCAAGAACTTAACAGGTTCATAAGGAAGTATTGTAACCATCGACAAACACTAAGGATTGACTATATAAAATCGTTTGAAGAAATATTGAATCTGCTGTCTCGTCAACACACTACATTACAGCAGAACTAATGTTTCGCAGGAGAGTAAAGAATGCATGGGTGGACCAGATTCCACAGGTTCCCAATGACAGAGACTGGTGGGAAGAAAAGGTTCAGAAACCTTTAATCAGTTTGACAGAAAAAGTGTTCACAAGAAAGCACAACTGTGACAAGAAAGTGGTAAAATTCCTAAGGTATCAAATGGCAAAGAAAGTATTATTAAGAAGCCATCCAACTATTGAACAAAAAGAATGAAAAGTGGTAGTTGTTTTTTATGGTACCTTTTGTCATTCTAAGGGTTCCAAATCTTGGTGCATACCTATTAGGGCACCCAAGTAATCATTAAATTAAAGGACTTTATCCTCATCATGATTCACTGAAATATTGTTCTTTGTGGAATTAGTGTGCATCATTTTAGGAACACAGAGTCAATTGGAATGTTTGAACTGAATATTTATGTTGGTGCAATGCCAAAATTACAATCTTTTTGCTTTACAACATGTTTTGAATTTAGACATAAGATATGTATTTAGTTTTCATACTGTGTGACATGTAATTGTATGTTGTTGTCTGTAGTAGATAAGTATTATCCTGCGAAAGATGCAGGAGCTCATGAATTATTCTTGAATTTTAATTAGTCATATTATGGGAATACTCAAGATCATTTTTGTTAGTAATAAGATCTGCTTACAAATGAAGCATATTATTACAAAATAATGTAAGGCAAAGCTTTATGTTTATGTAGATTGAATGATTCTCACCTGCCAGCCTTAAGATCAGTATTTCCTACATTTGCATCTACATGATTACTCTTTAATTCGCAATTAAATGCCTGGCAGAGGGTTCATCAAACCACGTTCGAGCTATTTCTCAACTGTTCCACTTTCAGACAGCACACAGGAGCAATGGACATTTAACTCTTTGTTTACACGGTCTGATTTTTCTTATATTATTATGATGATCATTTCTCCCTTCCTAGGTGGGTGCCAACAAAATACCTTTACACGCTGAGGAAAAAAAGTTGGTGATTGAAATGTCTCGAGAAGGTCCTACCACAACAAAAAAATACCTTTGTTGTAATGATTGCCACTCTAATTCATGTACCATATCACATGGTACTCTCTCCCTTATTTTATGATAATACAAAATGACCTGCCTTCCTTTGAACTTTATTGATGTCCTCTGTCAGTTCTATCTGTTAAAGATCCCACACTGCACACCAGTACTCCGGAAGAGGGTGGACAAGCATAGTGTAGGCAGTCTGAATACTAGACTCGTTGGAGTTTGTGATGTTTGTCTACTTTATTTCTTTGTTGATAGTTCTCTGTGTTGATGTACTGCATTGTCATACTCGCTGCAAAATGGGGGGGGGGGGGGGGGGGGGTGGAAGTTCAATACTGGCACTGTAAATGATGTAGTTGACAATTGCAGAATTGTGTTTCACAGTCTTTACACCCCTCCCAGTAGTACATAATTATATGCCCGATTCACTATTGGTAAATGTTGAAAAGCCTCATTAACAGGTGGCAGGCAACATCAGCATACTGCTACAATAGTTTACTGTTGAACATGTATGAGAAGTAAAAACCTAAACACACAGTTCACAGTTCTTGCAGAATAATATGGTACCTGTGACACTATTTTTCAAATAAATTAAACAGACATTGTCATTAATTGTTCTAACACGGTTCATATTAGTGTTCCCCTTAACCCACTGTTAAGTTGATGCATTGTTGTTAATCTAACCAATATGTGTTTCACATCTGAAAATTGGCCAGGGGCTGACTCACTGGGGACCAAAAATTGGTCCCTTACATATCCTCACAATAATAGGCACTGAAACTATACACTGTTCAATGTTTAAATTACAGAAATTACAATTAAAACATAACTCATTCAATTAACTGAATACATCAAAAAGTTCCTTCTGTGTACCAGTTCCTTCGACCACAAAGGTTAGGCCAAATTATTGGTTTAAGTAATGAAATTAACAGATATAGTTATACAAACAATACTTTTGACAAACCTGGTAATTATTTTGGAATTAATTAAGGGGTGGGTTTGCTACTATGTTTTCGAATAGAGCCAAATAAATACTTTAAGTAGCTTAGAAGTTCTTCTTCCAAATGTTTGTAATTAGTACAGAATTTATATTTGTTTATAAGTCAACAACACAATCTAAGTTGCAAAAGAATTACTGATTTCAACCTATAATGATCTGTAGCAGAAGATAATAACTAGGAATGATCAAAATAAAATTCGAACTTCATTACGTACACAAAATTAAGCACAAAAATAGACCTGGAGCTATATTCCTTAAGACTGAGGGCCGACCTTTCTCTTTTATGGAAATTCAGATTATACTCATGCATATTAATGGTAATTAAGCAAGAATGAAAATAAAATGAATTTAAGGAGGCAGATGGTGGAACAAGGAAGGAAGTAAAGAAACCCCAGCTTGCTTTGTCACAAGCTGTGCCAATAAATCACAGTCTTTGTTTCACTTTCCCCACAACATTTTCTGTGTGATCATCCCAATTTAAACTACATGTAATTGTGATTCCCAAGTATTTAATTGAATTGACAGCCTTTAGATTTGTGTGATTTATCCTGAACCAAAGTTTAGCAGACTCCTTTTACTACTCATGTGGATGACCTCACGCTTTTTACTATTTAGAGTCAGTAAATTGCTACTTTTTTTCATCCTACAGATATCTTGTTGAAATTATTTTGCAGTTGGTTTTGATCATTTGATAACTTTACACGGCATTAAATGACAGCATCGTCTGCAAAAAATCTCTCAGATCATCTCCTAAGTAGTTTATGTATATCAGAAACAGCAGAGGGCATATAACACTTCCTTGGGGAATGCCAGATATTACTTCTATTTTACATGGTGACTTTCCATCAGTTACAATGATCTGTAACCTTTTTAACAGGATATCATGTATCTAGTCACACAACTGAGACAATACTCCACAGGCACACAATTTGATTAGAAGTTGCATGTGATAAATGGTGTCAAAACCTTTATGGATATCTGAAAATATAAACGTGTGTCTCTAATACGAAGTATATTTGAATCATGATAATTATTGGTTTGCTAGTTTAGCTTGTGTTTAAAGCTGCAGTGAACTTGGTACAGGTGGGATTCCTCATAGTGGTTGGTGTGATGTGTTCTACTCTCTTCTTCAGAGGTGCGTACTTGGCTTCTGAATATTTATCTTGGGAGTGTTGCATAATATATTTTCCATTAACTAAGACTGAAATACTTGTTCCACATATCAGCTCATTAAACTGAATTTGTGAGAATTTGATGGGGTACTGTTCAAATATTGTAGTTGTCATGATTCATGGAACTTTTATATGAGAGGTTTATCTAAATATGTGGGACAATGAACATGAAGAGAAAATATTGTTCATTTTTTGACGATAAAGTGAGCATAGAATCATGAACACATGTGAGTAAATGGCCATGAAAAAGGGTAAACAGTCAATGTGCACAAACTGTATCAATTCACAGCTGATCACTCATGAATGCAACTGGAAAATTGGCTTGCAAGGACTATTGTTGCCACTGAAGTGAAGCTAGTGCTTATAAGGACCTTGTTTTGTTTGAAGGATTTGTGGAATGTACCACAGATATTCTTTGACTGTGCTATAGGGGCATTAACCAGTTCACCAATTAAACTACAGTTTTAAGTGATGGTCTAATGGCAACTAAAGGAAAATTTGCTGTTGCATAATGATCAACCTTGGAATTACACCTCTCCCAAATCCAATGAATTCAGTGCAGCTGATAACTTAAAATTAAACAGAGATTGTGTTGCACTAACTATCATTTCTGATTTAATGGATTCCCTTATAGTTATTCATATCAGTAAAGTTTTCCTCATTTATATTCAACTGTCATACATTCACATGCCCTTGGTGCTGGCATGGTGTAGTGAGCGTCCAAACACCATCATTCTACCATCCTGTGGATCAACCCTGTTTCCTGTCCATCCCACACCCTGGATGATATCAAGAAGGGCTTCAATGCCCATCACCCCAAATTTGTCACAACTTTCCCTTCAGTTTTCTTAGTGTCATAGTGATGTCATTGGCTCTGATAAATATTTTTTCCTTTTTTGGTAAAATGTTGATGTGGTACCTAATAATCGACCTAAGAAACTTTCGCAAAAATTTCACATTAAAAAGTTTTATGTAGCCTAGATTTTAAATATTTGCAAATCAAAGCATAGTATGGAAACTGCTTTTCTAAAAAAGATGTAGAGAAGATGATACATACAGGTAACACACGAAAATTATGAGGTATGTCACAAAGTAAGTTCTTTTGGTTATTTAAAACAAACGTATACAGATACAGAAAAAATATTTATTGTGCAAAGATCTACAACTGTTAAACTACTATTCTACATAGCTTCCAAATTTTGTAGGCACTTGTCATAGCTTGGCACAATTTTTTGTATGCCTTCTTCATAGAAGGTTGCCACCTGTGTATTCAACCACGTGTTAACATGTTCTTTAGCTCATCATCATCATTGAAGTGTCAACCACCAAGGACAGATTTTAGGTGTAAGAAGAGATGAAAGTCACTAGAAACGAGGTCTGGGCTGTATGGTGGATGATCAAATGCATCCAAATGAAATTCCCGTAAGAGTTGTTTGGTCACATTCACCGTGTGTGGTCGGGCATTATTGTGGAAAAAGACACCACCTTTTAACAGTAAGCTTAGGCACTTGTTCTGTATTGTGTGGCACAATTTCTTAATGGTCTCGCAGTAAGCATGTGCAGTGATTGTTTGGCCTCATGGTAAGAAATCAATCAGTAGAATGCCATTGCTGTCCCAAAAAATGGTGCACATGACTTTTTGAGGTGTCAAGATTTGCTTAGGCTAAACCTTCATTGGTGATGAAGTGTGCCTCCATTCCATTGCTTGCCGTTTCATTTCAGGGGTGTGCTACATACCTAAGCTTCATTCCCTATGACTTTCCGAGAATGAAAATCATCGCCTTCTTCATTGTAGCACGTCAAAAACTGAAGCGCACTGCCCATCCATTGTTTTTGTGTTGTTCAATAAGAATTTTGGGTACCCAATGTGAGCGAAGTTCTCGAAATTTCAGTTTTTCAGTAACAATTTCAAGAATTAGTGATTGTGAGATTTGCGGAACTTCCATAGCAAGGGCACTAAGTGTAAATTTATGGTTGTGCTTAATCTTCTCTTCAGTTGTCTGAACCAGTTCATCATTAACCACAGACAGGCGTCCACTTCATTCTTCATTGTGTGCTTGATCACGTCCTTCATTGAACAGTCTGACCATTGAATCACTCATAGCATTTAGTCTATAAACCTCACAAATTTGCTAGTGATTTTGGTTTAGCTTTCTTTGCATTTAGACCTGATTTCACACATGGTGTCATTTTCAGTTATGGAGTTATGGTGTCACTTTCAGTTATGGCTGACATTATAAAGAAGCACTACAAAGCACATGTTGGCAGCAGTAATCTGAAAATGGTGTACATATCTTCTCCTTGAGTCAGAGTAACTGCCACGCATGATTGGAACTGTGATCGTAGCACTGCCATGGATAGAAATAGAAGTGGAACTTAGTTTGTGGATGATCCTCATATTGTGATGACAGACATACCATGTACAACTACTACAGTATTACAAAATATTAATTTTCTAATGATTATGAAGAACTAATGATTATGTAAAATCAAAAGAATGGAAACTCCAGAATCGAATAACGAGAGTATTTCAAAAAGGATACATTGCTACATGCCATATAGTTTAGATGTTGAGTTGCAGAGAGGGACAATAAAAAAATGTAAACAAGTAAGTTTTTGGCCAAAAGACCTTTCCTGTGATGTCAACAATACATAAAAACAGGCACCTACCCATCCATCCACCCAACCACCCACCCACCACACACACACACACACACACACACACACACACACACACACACACACACAAACATGATCATACTCATGAGACCACTGGTTCTGGCCGCCAAGGACAGACTGCGAGCAACTGTATATGAGGGAGAGTGATTGCAGGATAGGATTGGGGATGGTAAAGGACTGTTTCTGATATCATCCAGGGACGTGGTGGGGTGAGGGCAGGACAGCTAGGTGCAGTCAGGAGGTAGACGGATGGTGGTTTGAGACTGGCAGGGGCTTTGGCACTGGAAAAGGGAGAGAAGTAAAAGAAAAAGAAGGAAATCAACTGTAGGTGATTGATGGAGTAGAAGGCTTTGTAGTGCTTGAGTGGGATTGGGGAAGGGGGCAGGTGGGTGAGTGACAGTGCCTAATACAGGCTGATTCAAGAGGAATATGGGAGTGTAGGATATACTGCACGTAGAGTTAGCCCCTGTACAGTTCAGAAAGACTGATGTTGGTAACAAGGATCCATGTAGCACGGTCTGTGAAGCAGTCATTGAAATGAATAGTTCAGATGGTTCAAATGGCTCTGAGCACTATGGGACTTAACTTCTGAGGTCATCAGTCCCCTAGAACTACTTAAACCTAACTAACCTAAGGACATCACACACAGCCATGCCCGAGGCAGGATTCGAACCTGCGACCACAGCGGTCGCGCGGTTCCAGACTGTAGCGCCTAGAACCGCTCGGCCATGAAATGAATAGTGTTGTGGTGAGTAGTGTGCCTAACAACTGGGTGATCCAGCTATTTCTTGGGCACAGTTCGTCAGTGGCCATTCTTGAGGACAGAAACTTGTTGGTTGTCATGCTATTAGATTGCACCACAGTGGTTGCAGCTTACCTTCTAGATAACATGACAGCCTTCACAGGTAGCAATGGTTTTGATGGGATATGTGACATTTGTGACTGTACTGGAGTAGATGGTGGTGGGAGGATATATGTGACAGGTCTTGGGTGTAGGTCTATTACAGTGATATGGACCATGAGGAAAGGGGTTGTGACCAGGGATGGAGTAGGGTTGGACAGTGATGTCTGACAGGTTTGGTATATGGTTGAACATCACTGTGGGAGGGATGGAAGGATAGTGGGTAGGACACTTCTCACTCCAGGGCATGATTAGAGATAGTTGGATAATGTAATTCAGTTGCTCCTCTCCTTGGTATTACTGAGTTACAAGGGGAATGTACCTTTGTGGCTGGATGGTGGGACATTGGGAGATGGTCTGTCACTGGAGAGATAAAGCACAGAACATTTGTTTCAGTACAAATTGTGGAGGACAATATTGGTCTATAATGCTCAGTGAGACCCTTGGTTTTTCTGAGAGGTACTGCTTGCCACTACAAATGCAACAAGTCACAGGTGGCTAGGCTGTATGCAAAGGACTTCTTGGTATGGAATAGAAAGGAACAGCTGAAGTGGAGGTACTGCTTTTGGTTGTTAGGTTTGATATGGATGGAGTTACTGATGTAGCCATCTTTGAGGTGGAGGTCAACATAGAGGAGGGCGTCTTGTTGTGTTGAGGGGAACCGTGAGAATTGTGGAGGAAGGAGGATAGGATTTTCTCACACTTAATCCTGATTATGAAGGTGTCACCAACAAATCTGAACTAGGTGAGGAGTTGGGGATTCTGGGTGGTTACGAAGGATTCCTCTAGACGGCTCATGGCTAGCTGGCATAGGATGCTGCCGTGTGGTTGACCATTGTCATATCTTAGAATTGTTTGAGGTGAGACCTTCATAGGTGAAGTAATTGTGGATTAGGATATAGTTGGTTGTGTTGACCAGAAAGGAGGTTGTAGGTCTGGAATCCATTGGGCCTTGGGAAAGGTAGCATTCAATAGTGGCAAGGCCCTGGGCTTTCGGGATATTAGTGTGAATGGAGGTGGCATCAATATTGATAAGTAGGGCATCGTGTAGTAAAGGAACAGGAACTATGGAGAGTCGGTGGCGGAAATGGTTGATGTCTTTTTATGGGAGGGAAGGTTGTGGGTGATAGGTGGAACATGTGGCTCTGTGAGAGCAGAGATTCTCTCAGTGAGCAACACAGCATCTGGCCACAGAGGATGGTTGGGCGTATAGACTTCATGAAGCATGTAGAAGGTAGGAGTGGGGGGAGTGGTGGAAACGAGGAGAGAGAGAGAGAGAGAGAGAGAGAGAGAGAGAGAGAGAGACTCAGGGGACAGATTCTGGGATGGGTGTAAGGATTTGAAGAGAGACCAGAGATCCTGTTGGATTTCTTGAATGGGCTCACAGTGCCAGGGTTTGTAGGAAGATAAATCTGACAGCTCGCAGAGTCCTTTCACCACATAATCCTTGCAGTTCTAAATGTCGATGTGTGTGTGTGTGTGTGTGTGTGTTATGAACCAAGATTGATCCAACTTCGCTGACAGTTCTCCATAGTTTCCCATTTGGGCTAATGCCCAAATGGGGAAGCTTACAGGAAAGCTAATCCAAAGTAGCACAGGTTGCTAATGAGTAGAAAAAAATGTGCTACTTGCCTAACCTTTGTCAATCTTGGGACCTATTAGGTAGCATATCTGTACCAGCTGCCAATAAAGAATAGTGTGTAATTAATTACCTGCCCATGTGATCTTAACCAGTCAGCAATTTACATTGAACAAAATAACATGAAGCCATAACCTACATATAATTTTAATTTATTGACAATCTACATGAACAAATTGTATAAATATTTCACAGTCAAACAAACAATTTCATACTGAAATTAATGCACACATTTATCTTGTCTCAAGTTCAATTTTATCAAGTGGCTGACTTTAGATGAATCAACAGAGTGGTGATTCCTCTGTAAAAACTTGGAATCCTCATGGAATTACACTATGTGATCAAAAGTATCTGGACATCTGGCTGAAAATTACTTACAAGTTCATGGCACCCTTTATCGGTAATGCTGAAATTCATTATAGTGTTGGCACATCCTTATCCTTGATAACAGGTTCCACTCTTGCAGGCGTACATTCATTAGGTGCTGGAATGTTTCTTGGGGAATGGCAGCCCATTCTTCACAGAATGCTGCACTGTGGAGAGGTATCGATGTTGGTTGGTGAGGCCTGGCATGAAGTCGGCATTCCAAACCGTCTCAAAGGTGTTCTATAGGTTTCAGGTCAGGACTTTGTGCAAGTCAGTCCATTATAGGGATGTTATTGTCGTGTAACCACTCTGCCACAAGTCATGCATTATGAACAGGTGCTCAATCATGTTGAAAGATGCAATTGCCAACCCCGAATTGTTCTTCAACAGTGGGAAGCAAGACGGTGCTTATAACATCAATTTAGATCTGTGCTGTGATAGTGCCACACTAAACAACAAAGGGTGTAAACACCCTCCACAAAAAACATGACCACACTATAACACCACCGCTTCCGAATTTTACTGTTGGCACTACACACGCTGTCAGATGACGTTCACCGGGCATTTGCCATACACACACCCTGCCATCGGATAGCCACATTGTATATCATGATTCTTCACTCCACACAACGTTTTTCCACTGTTTAATTGTCCAATGTCAACACCAACAAGTGAGGTGTCATTTGGTTTTTACCGGCGTGATGTGTGGTTTATGAGCAGCCCCTCGACCACGATATCCAAGTTTTCTCACCTCCCACCTCACTATTATAGTACTTGCAGTGGATCTAGATGCAGTTTGGAATTCCTGTGTGATGATCTGGATAGATGTCTGCCTATTATAGGTTACAAGCTTCTTCAGCTGTCGGTAGTCTCTGTCTGTCAGCAGATGAGATCGGCCTGTACGCTTTTGTGCTGTATGTGTCCCTTCACGTTTCCACTTCACTATCACATTGGAAACAGTGGACCTAGGGATGTTTAGGAGTGTGGAAATCTTGCGTACAGACACCCAATGACCTGATCACTTTCGAAGTCTGTGAGTTCCACGGAGCACCCCATTCTACTCTCTCACATTGTCGAATGACTACTGAGGTCGCTGATATGGAGTATCTGGTAGTAAGTGGCAGCACAAAGCACCTAATGTGAAAAACGTATGTTTTCAGTGGTGTCCAGATACTTTAGATCACATAGTGTAAATTTCACATGGAAAAATCTGGGAAATCTCATGGAATTTCAGGGATCTCATAAAATCTCAGGAAATTGTGAATTTTTAACATATAATTAAAACTGAATTTTATTGAGTTTTGTAAATCACAAATTTTCGAATAACTTGTGGCGTAGAGCACCATAAATATCGATATTTGTTCTGTGCGTAAGTGTGCTATCTTTGAGGAGAGTGCTTTGGGCAGGATGTTGGACGCTAACGGCAGTTAGCCTCTGGACTTGTATCTGTGTAGAAGCTAAGTTCAAAAATGGTTCAAATGGCTCTGAGCACTATGGGACTCAACTGCTGTGGTCATAAGTCCCCTAGAACTTAGAACTACTTAAACCTAACTAACCTAAGGACATCACACACATCCATGCCTGAGGCAGTATTCGAACCTGCGACCGTAGCAGTCGCACTAGAAGCTAAGTGTGAATAAATCTGTATCTGAGAGAATTCTAGTTGTTTACCTACAACTATTCTATATTCCCTCAAAC
This sequence comes from Schistocerca nitens, assembly GCF_023898315.1. Classification (NCBI taxonomy): domain Eukaryota; kingdom Metazoa; phylum Arthropoda; class Insecta; order Orthoptera; family Acrididae; genus Schistocerca; species Schistocerca nitens. Next base: position 1,272,711,451 of record NC_064614.1, on the reverse strand, counting down.
TTTTCAAAGTGTATTCATTAAATGAATATTATTCCATCCAAATTATTGACACCTAAAAATTCCTATTAAACTATTGCTTGTGGCTGGCATATAGCTCAGCTGAGAGGAAAGAAAATTAATTATTGTCATTTGTTGGCCCAACCACCACCACTACCACTTGCCCTTTTCACCAATAATTTCTATTAAATTTATCGGGGGTTTCTGGACACAATTTTGCTCATTGCACCTGGAATTCTCTGGGAATTTTTTTTTCCAAGTTTGAATAGCCACCCTGATGAACAATGACATGAATTTTACGTTTATGGGCATAAAAAAAACTTTAGAGCAGATATTCTGCCCATTTCTCTAATGTTCTGTAACTTCAGTTGGATTTGATGGGATGTATGCAGAACAGTAAACAATTTCACCCTAGCAGTTATTAACAAGGAACGGTAGCAGAAATATTAATGCCTTCACCCTCCAGCCATGAGTGACATGATGTGTGCAGTCATCTCTTTCCAGACCATTTTCCAGGGCCTGTTATTATTGAGTCAAATGTAATTTCTACTCTGCCTGCACACCAGAACTTGCGATTTTTCCACCAGCTACTTTTCTGTCGCTCCGGAACATAATAGGCAGCTATTTTTGCATTGAATCATTTTCTTTTGCTCTGGACCATCATAGGCTGCTCTTTCACGTCAAAGGTTTTTTTTTCTTTTTTTTTCTTTTTAAGTAAACATCTGGAACATTGGAGATCACCATCTTCCTACCTGTAATAGTCAGTCATATTTTTTATGATATCTAGTCTCATCCACATACTTACACACATACCTCAAGTGGCATCAATTTTGTATCTGTATTACTGGGCTTGTGTATGAAACCTTCTATTAAGAAATGAGCTGCTCAGAAAATTTGTCAGTAAGGTTATTCAGCTTTTATAATATTGCATGAACTTTTCACATTTCCTTTATTATTTACAGTGAAACCTCTTTATAACGTTCCTCCATATAATGTTTTCCTCTATATTACATCTATTTTTTTTGGTCCCGACTAAAAGCCCATATAAACAATGTTAAATTTTCCTCTTTACTGAGTTTCCTCTATATTACAATTTCCTCCATGCAATGCTCATATTTTTGGAACCCTCATCAATTATTCACCTCTTTATAACGTTTAAGTGACTGGATGTAGACACACAGTTTTCTGTTCTGTGGATTCACAAGAAAGCCCGTGCTCAGTGTATTTCATAGGTCAGTGGCAGAACCCGGTCACGACATGTGACGCACATTCTGCTTGCAATCTTCTTGGTGCCATTTCAGTCAATGCTTTGGATTCATAGCGTGTTGTGTGAGCTGGGCAACAAACAGTTTGTGTGTCTAGTGAGAGTGTGTCTTCGATATAAACTTTTTTTTTTTTTTTTTTTTTTAAAAAAAAAAAGCTTTCATCAGTATACATGAGTGAAAAGTGAAAGAACATTTCTCTGGAAGAGAAGTTTTCTGTTATTAAAAAAGTGGAGGCATCTCCTTGTGTGAGTCACGTGGAGCTAGCTAAGCAATTTGAACTGGTCCCCTCAACACTCAACACTACTATGGAAACAGATCGTCGATGATGGAAGGGTTTGAGAATTGTGGAAATTCGAAACGTATGCATGTGAAACCATCGACTTGCAATGAAATGGAGGAAGTTTTATTAACTTGGTTTCGGCAAGCACGCACTGCAAACATTCCTATAAACTTAACTATTCTTAAGGAGAAGGTGCTTCAAATATCACTGCAGTTAGGAATGGAAAATTTTACGGCGTCCAATGGACGGATTAATAAATTTTGACAGCATCATGGTGTTGTATACAAAGCAGAATGTGGAGAAAGTAAAAGTGTGGACGAACCAACTGTAACTCAGTGGATGCAGACTCTCCCTAATCTGATACATGGCTACAAACTGCGTGACATTTATAACACTGACGAAACCGGCATGTTTTTCAATTTAATGCTGGATAAGACATTTACTTTTTGTGGGGAAAATTGCCATGACGGTAAGAAGAGCAAGAAACGTCTTACCATTTTGTTGTGTACAAATGCTGATGACAGTGAAAAACTGAAACCTTTGGTTATCGGGAAGCCAAAAACTCCGAGGTGCTTCAAAAACATTTCCACGTTTCCATGCAAATATACAAACAATGCCAAGGCATGGATGACGAGTGATATATTTTTACGTTTTCTCAGAGAATTTGATGCCATAATGGGGAGTGCTGCAAGAAAAGTGCTGCTGTTTGTGGATAGATGTGCGGCACATCCACCAGACGTATCCTTTCTGAGAAATGTGAAAGTAATTTTCCTGCCACCCAACTGCACCAGCCACCTGCAACCTTTGGACTTGGGAATAGTACACACCCTTAAGGTTAAATATAGGACAGCCCTTGTAAAAAAACGCCCTGAATTTGATGAACCAAAGGAAAACCGGGAAGCCAGCAGAGCTCACAACTGAAGCTGAATATTTTACAGGCAATGAATTTAATTATGTACTCGTGGAGGGAAGTCAGTGCTGAAACTATTAAAAACTGTTTCACAAAATCGGATTCTGTGAGAATGAGATGGCAGCTCCTGTGGAAGATGTTGCAAGTGATTTGCAAGAGTCTCAGGAATTAATAGGCAGTGATTCTGTCACTTTTGAGGACTTTGTGACTGTGGATGACAATGTGGCAACCACAGGAGTACAAAGTATTGAGGAGCTGACTGCAGAGAGAAGATTGGGGAATAATAGTGGTAGTGAAAGTGACAGTGACAAGGTAGATGACCCTGTGTCCTCATATTCTAAGGCAGCTGAAGCCTTTGAAACATTCAGGAGATATATGATGGCCCATAGACTTGAGGACAGAACGAGCAATAAATGATTGCCATACAGTCAAGGAGAAATAGAAAACAAACATGCTTGCTTGAATATTTTAAAAAATCATAGGTATGTGATTTTCAGATTGCATAGGTTCCTAGAGTTTTGTTCAAATTTAAGTTCCATTTCATAATTTAATTATTAAAGTAATTTTTTGTAACTAATTCTTTTTTAATCTGTACTACTTACTGTGTTTTTATGTAATATGTGCAGTATATCATAAACAAAATTTGGCTCATATTCTATAAGTAGGTCAACTGAAGAATGGGATACCACCTGTCAGCTTTGGACAATGATGTCATATCTTAAGAATCTGTTATAGCTTTTTACAGTACAAACTGATCCATTTACTTTCACCCATCCACCTACTGGGCCCCATGTTTTAATTACAAAAAACTAGTCATTTGATACATTTATCATTTGCAATGAATATCATATTATGGTATTGTGAAAATTTAAAATGTCATCTATGGCACAATTTGTCAAAGCTGATTAGTGGTATCCCTATCTTCAGTAATGCCCTGTAATTATTATTTGGAAGCCTTCCTCTTTATAGTGTTTTCCTCTATACAGTGTTCAGAATTTGTGGTCCCTTGAAAAACGTTATATAGAGGTTTCACTGTATCTTAAATTTCAATTAAAAGTGAACTCTATAGTAAGCTTCTCGTTTTCTTATTACATTCCTATAATACTAAACTTGGAACTAGTCTAATTATTGAAAACAGAGAAATTTTCATTGGAAAAATCAGAAAATCACTCACTGTTGGAGGGTTAAGGTCCTGCTCTTCTAGGGGAATGGACATTGTGGCATAACTTTTTATGTTTTGTCAATTATGCACATACTGTGTGCCATAAATCGTAGTTCACATCCCCTGCCTGCAAGCATACAATGTGCTTAGAGTTCTGAGATCTGTAGCCATTCTTTAATGGCATGGCTCTGGCGATGAAGAAAAGAATTTGCTCACAGTTGTTAACTGTCTTGTGAGACAGACAAAAAAGTTATGTCTTTTTCTGTAATATTATGTGAAAGGAGTTGTAACCATACTAAACTGCCCAGATTGTGAATGCTACTAATATTATCAACAATAGCAGTAGGCAAGGGAATAGGATTATTGCATTTCCTCAAAAATAAAACTCAAGGTGAGATAGTTATTTTGATGACTTCTTATTACCATTATCTTGACTAATTTTCATAAGTACGTGCAGCTTGTCGGTTGAAGGGATCTCTAGACAGGGGATCAGCAACAAGAAACTGAACTTTGGATTGAGCCATGTTTGGGGAAATTTTCATTTTGATTCACATCACATAACACATAACATAACAATTACTTTAGTTTTAATACAGTTTTCAGCAACACATATGTGTAGTTTATCACACAATTTATGATTGCAATTAAACTAGTTTTTGACATTTTATGATGCAAAATTCTTGAAACGCACCCAAAACAGTAACAACTACTACTTTACAACTAAATACATGCAAAAAGTTTCAGTATAATGAAGTAAACTACTTATATTGTCAGAAGAATCAATTTCAATAAAACCCTGACCACAATCAAATGTTGTTGGCAAAATTAAATAATGAAACAAATATTAACAAAGAGATAGAGGGGCTGGCCAGTACTTACCTCAGCTCAGTACAGCCGATAGATACACAAAACAGAACAGAAAATTTACGTTCCTAGCTTTCAGAACTTTGTTCCTTCGTCAGGGAGGAGAGAGGGGAAAGAAAGGGAAGAAGGGAAAGTGGATTCAGTTACTCACAATCCAGGTTATGAAGCAACAGGGAAAGGTAAACAGGGAGGGTAGCAGGATGGAGGCATGGTTGTCAGAGGGAAGCCAAAGATATTCTCAATATCCTTATATGAGATTTTCCATTAATCATTTAAATTAAATAATGAGACATTTTAGGCAAGGTTCTGTATTTTTCATTTCAGAATAGCACTTGCAACCTATGTCCTCAATTATTTATTGGATGTATTCCAGTCTCTATCTTCTTCTACAGCTTTTACCCTCTACAGCTCCCTCTGCTACCATGGAAGTTATTCCCTGACAATTTAATGTATGTCCTATCTTTCTGTCCCTACTTCTTTTCAGTGAGTCTTTTCCATATATCCCATTCCTCACTAATTCTGCAGAGAACCTCTCCAATTGTTTCCTCATCAATCTACCTAATTATTCTGTAGCAGCACATCTCTAATGTTTCAGTCCACTTCTGTTCTGATTTTCCTACATTCCATGTTTTACTACAGTACAGTGTTGTGCTCCAACATCCTCAGATATTTCTTCCTCGAATTAAGGCCTATGTTTGATACTATCAGACTTCTTCTGGTGTCCTAGGCACATAGAAAACGTTTACCCCATCTGCTTTAAAAAGGCATTTAAACACAAAATTGATGAGGTTATGCACATACAAAGTGCATATTTGAAGAATCTGGAAGAATCACAGAATTTTATTAAATAAAACACTGAATTTCCATTTTTTTACCCCTAATTTTGTCTTGTACGGCATTGGCATTCAAGGCATACACATTTGTTCAGATGCAGGCTCTTTACAGCAGTACACCACTTTTCTAATCCTAGTCTTCTCCAGACATAACTACAGGACCACCTCAGCTTGAAAGCAGATTTCCACGGCCATCGTATCCAATCCTGCTACTGCTGAGTCCTCCAAAAAACAACTTAGGAATACACTTGTCGTTACTCAGTATTACCATGGTCCTGAAAGTGTTTATCAGCTACTTTGACAAGGTTATGACTTCTTAAAATCATGCTCTGAAATGAGGTCCACTCTGTCCAACATTTCGTCCACCACACCTAAAATAGCTTCTCATCTCCCTCCCAGTTTCCGCATTATCCTTGGCAGATCTCATGCATGCATTTCCCTACCCTATGGCTCCTACCCTTGTGACTCTCCGCACTGTAGGACTATCATCACCCATACCAGCTCTGTAGATGACAAAAGGGAGAGCCACGTATCAAATGACCCGTCTCCAGTACCAGCTATTACATAAATACTGTTCAGCACTTTACTACCACAAAGATATCAGTTTGGGTGAATTTTTGTAGGCAAAGAGTATATACTGCCAACACAGTATCCTGTTGCAGAACTTGCTCTATAACATGACAGTCTTGACCTCGGTTACTGTTTCACCATGTGTGTCATCTTGATTGTTCCCCCAGACACAAGTTTATCAGGACCCTGGAGGCAGGAACTGGCATTACATCATGTCCTTGCTTCTCACTGCCATCCTGGCATTCAATTTTGTTAATTTTTTGGTTTCAGCATTCATTGGTTCGCTCCCTTTTCGTTTTCTATATCTTTGTTTTCTGACTTGTCTATTCCCCACAAAACCCCCAACCCATCTCCCCCCCCCCCTGCCACCCTCCTCCACCCGTCTACCACATACTTATCTTTCTGCACTTATTAACTTGTGCACCATGTTATGTCAGTAATGTCTGTATTGCATATTGCCTTATCTTCCACCTTTAAGTGCTCAGAGTTTCAAATCTTGACCAGTGCAATCCTCAAAAATCTATCTTTCCTTCTTATCCTATCCAGAAAGTCCCCATTGACCCTGGGTTCCTCTTCCCAACTCTCTCCATTTTCTAAATGTCACCTGTCCTTTTCCTTCATACCTCTTCCTTTCCCTTTAACCCTTCCCACCAAAAGTAGGATGCACTGGCTCTGACAGCTTCAAAATTTCTGTACTTTATGACTGGTCTCCTGCCACCACTTGGTTAGTAGATTTTTAAGCATCCAATAAAATTATATTTTCATAAATTGATCATTTTCACTGTCTTTTTATTTAAGTAACTTGCAGCTGGAGTGCAGCCAACATTTTACCCAGCACATAACATAAGCTCATGAAGATTCTAATATTATTAAAGACGCAGACAAATTTCAGAGCAAATATATCAACATCATAAATAACAAAAATAGTTAAATCCAGTTCTTTTAAAATGCATAAGCTAATTCTAATGTAGTTGAGATTTGAATTTACATGTTCCCTGAATATACTTATGACCATTTCCGAGTGATCATGTGCATTATAACTTCTAACCTTTTTTAATATAGAATAAACCCTTCTGTATCCAAGCACTATTTTTTTCTTTTTATCTGTCTGCAGTTCTTTGTATCCATGCCATTGTACCTCAGTAAATTTATGATCTTCATATTATTCTTTCCCTTCTCTCTTTTAAGGTATTTTATTTTTGTTGTAACAGTGATTGACATTCCAGGCAGCTACCAATTGTTCTGATACTACAGCTCCAGCTTTCAAGTTTTCACTCCCCCCCCCCCCCCCCCCTCCCCACACCCAAGTTCCAAGCGGGAGACTATCTACCTTTGGATATTTATTTATCATAAGGGTAATCCATATTTTGAACATAAAATGGACACTGCATTATGCAGGGAAAATAAATTACAGTTGGTATTCCATTATCTTGCACAATTGTGGAGACCGTCCTTAAAATGGAATGTATTCCAGGTCAGACACTGATTTGCCTGTTGGTCTGTGGGAACCTCAGAAGCTTCAACATGGTAGGGAAGCAAGAAGATACAAAAACAAAACTACTAAGGCTCAGTCCAGATACAGTGGGCATCAGTTAAGTGAAATGGAAAGGTAACCAAAATTTCTGGTCAGTGTAGAGCAGCAGAATACACTACAACAGAAGTAGGATTTATTATGAATAGGAAGATAGGACAGAGTGTGAGTTATTGTGAATGGTTCAGTGATACGGCAGTTGTAGTGTTTCTTCATGGGAAAAAACATATTCTTTCTTGATTCTTCATGTAATATTGTGGTAGCCAAGTTAACATGTGCACTCTCATAGTTCAAAAAGCATTGTATTGTAGTTATCAGTAGAGAGATGTATGAGTTTGAATGGAGGATATGCGGTATAGGCAACTCAGCAAAAATTCAACAGTGCATAGACTTCTTTATGATTATGGAGATATACAGTTGTATTTTCTCTGCCATAGCACTTTTTCAGTAGTTAATTGCATGTACATCTCTTTCAGATTGCATATTTTCAACATATTACATCCATAAACAGTAATTTTAGTGCACTCTTTAGTGCCACAATTAGAATTCACATTTCAAGCAACATTAGTCATTTTATTTACTATGACATTAAAAAAGTAATATATGCAAGAAAAATGTATCACTTGCATTAATTCTGTTTTGTTATCTCAGTGCATGATCCATGAACATAGCATTCAGTGAGTTATATAAGTCATGAACTGATTATAGCAAGTTGACATACATTTCTGTTATTTACTGTGTTCATTACAGTATGCTACTCCCAGTATTCTTTACTCTGGAACCATACTCATGTTTTTTCATTTGGAAAGCACTCATTAGTGGTAGGTGTCATCATCATATATGTATCAGTTTTAACATGTAGGTATTGGCTTTGTAGGTCTCAGTGACAGTTCCATATCCTCAATCACATGTGTTATGTCAGTGTACTTGAGTGTAGTTGAGGGCATTGTTTGTGTAGTACTAGAGTCTTTGTTTGTGAAAGTTCTTCTTCTGTCTTCATTTTCAGAAATCTTCTTTCTTGATTCTTCATGTAATTTCAGGTACTGGTATTTTTAATTTTGTATTGTGTAAAAATTGTGTAAGAAAATTCTGTCATATGAATCCCTCGTGTTCTTCTGTGAGTGTGCAGTTGAGATATTTGAAATGTGTTTGGTGAATAGTACTGATGTTATATTTCAGTGACATATTTCTTCATGTATGGTTCTCTTCTTTTTTGTCCTTCATGTCATTTAACTGTGTAGTGTGTAAAATAACTGTCAAAGAGTTTACAGTGTTCAGTTGTAGAGTGATTCTAAAGCTGTGTCCTGATTTGCGTATGTGAGTGTGTTTGTTGCATAGGGTATAAATTGTTTTGTAGGGACACCGTTCTTCATGAGCAAAAATCTTCTTCCTTCATTCTTCATGTAATGTTAATGTAAGTTTTTTGACATGTGCACTGTCACAGGTGAAATGTACTGTAGTTATCGGTGTGGTGTAGATTATTCAGCCATTTTTACACAGTACGTAGTGTTCTTAATGTACCTGGAGAAGTACAGTTACATTCTCTCTGTCAGTGGATTTTCTCAGTAGTTAACAGCATGCGCATCTATTTCAGACAACATGGATTCAATATATTATTTCCTTAAAGAGATTTTCAGGTGCACTTGTATAGTTACTTAATTATAATTCACGTTTCTTCCTCAGTTTACCATCCATTCTCAAGTGGATGCACTCCACACACTTGCTGCAGTCTGTAATTTATAATTCTAATTATAGCTTTATTAGTTCTATTTCCGATTTTCATTCATACAGTAATATATGCCAGAATTATGTATAATTTACATTAATTCCATTTTGATATCACCGTGTCCGATACATTAATCTGTCAATGAACTTATCATTTAGTGACCTATATTAGTGATGTATTGTTACTAATAAATCTACATACATTTCAGTTCCTTACTTTATTCGTCTCAGTATGGTATTACATGTGTCAATTATTATGGAGTTGTACTCATGTTCATTCATTTGGAGAACACTCAGTGGTAGGTGTCATCACCATATATGTATTAATTTCAAGATGTAGCTAATGGCTTTGTAGATCTAAGTGACTGTCGTATATCCTCCAATGCATGTGTTATGTCAGTGTACTCAAGTGCAGTTGGAAGCATGTTTGTGTTGTATAGAGTCTTTGTTTGTGAAAGTTCATTATCTATGTTCATATTTGTAAATCTAGTTTCTTCATTTTTCATGTAATAACATTTACTTGTGTTTTTAGTTTTGTATTGTGTAAATGATGTGTAAGAGAGTTCTGTCATATAAATCCATTGTGTTGTTGGGTCTGTGACCAGCTGAGGTATTTGAAGTGTGTTTTCTGAATAGTAATGATGTTGTATTTCAGTGACATATTTCTTCGTGAACGTTTCTTTTCTCTCTTGATTCTTCATGTAATTTGACTGAGTAGTGTTTAAAATGACTGTCATTGAGTTTATAGCTTCAGTTGTAGAGTGATTCTAAAGCTGTGCCCTGATTTGTTTGTGTGAGTGGGATTGTTGTATACTGAATATATTGTTTTGTAGAGACATATTTCTTCATGAGACAAAATCTTCTTTCTGTATTCTTCATGTTGTGTTAATGTAAGTGGTTTAACATGTACTCTGCCACTGTTGAAAAGTTGTTGTATTGCAGTTATCTGTAGAGAGATATATGAGTATGTATGGAGCATATTTGGAGGAGATTATTCAGCTATTTGTACACAGCACATAGAGTTCTTTATGTACCTGCAGATATATATTGCATTTTCTCAGTTATTGGACTTTCTCAGTAGTTAGCAGGATGCACATTTGATTCTGACAAGATGGATTCAATATATATTTTCCACAAGGGGCATTTTCTGGTTCACTTGTATAGTGACATAATTAGAATTCACAGTTTTAAGTTTATTAGCCCTTTTTCCCCATTTTCATTCATAAACTAATACATGTCAGAATTGTATACGATATACATTGATTCCATTTCAATGCCTCGGTGTTCAATGCTTTAATGCACCCATGAACTTAGCATGTAGTGAGCTATATTAGTCATGTTTTATTAATAATGGCTTTTCATCTATTCAAGTTATTTACTTTATTCGTCACAGTAGACAGTTGCATATATCAATTACTGTCAAGCTGCACTCATGTTCGTTCATTTAGAAAACACTGAGTGGTTGGTGTCATCACCTAATATGTATCAATTTTAAGATGTAGCTGATGGCATTGTAGGTCTCAGTGACCGTCCCATATCCTCCGTTGCATATGTTATGCCAGTGTACTTGGAAGTTTGCTTGTTTTGTATAGGGCTTTTATTTGTGAAAGTTCACCTTCTCTCTTCTTGTTTGTAATCTTCTTTCTTGGTTCTTCATGTAATTTCATTTACTAGCATTTTTAGTTTCGTATTGTGTAAATACTGTGTAAAAGAGTTCTGTCGTATAAATCCATTGTGTTGTTGTGTCTGTGACCAGTTGAGATATTTGAAATGTGTTTGTTGAATAGTATTTACGTTGTTTTTTGAAGACATCTTTCTTCATGTATGGTTCTCTTCTATCTTGATTCTTCATGTTATTTAACTGAGTAGTGTGTCAAATAACTAATTGTGTTTATAGTTTCCGTTATAGAGTGATTCTGAAGCTGTATCCTCATTTGCTTGTGTGAGTGTGTTTGCTGTATACAGTATATGGTGTTTTGTAGAGACATATTTCTTCATAAGACAAAATAGTCTTTCTGCATTCTTCATGTAATGTTAATGTAAGTGGTTTAATACGTGCACTGTGACTGCTGAAAAGGTGTGGCATTGTAGTTATCTGTAGAGAAATATACAAGTGTGTATGGAAGATATGTGGTATAGATTATTCAGCCATTTTTACACAGTACATAGAGCTCTTTATGTATCTGTACATATAGAGGTGGATGTAGTCTGTCATTGGACTTTGTCAGTAGTTTGCAGGATTCACATTTGTTTCTGGTAACATGGTATCAGTGTATTATTTCCACATCATATAAGTACACACAGATGAAATTATAAGACAGGATGTAATATGGAATCTCGGTCTCTGTAAATGTCGGAAATAATTTTAAAAGCAAAATAAATAACTAATTAAAAATTAATACTACAATGGCTCACTCGAATGCTTGAAGGCATACAAACCACCGAATACCTTCAAATCTTCTACTAACATTAGGGTCAAGCTATGGTACAAAGCATTTGCATGTGAATCAGTAATGGGTTGACAATCTAAGTATTCAGATATTTTGTGCAATACATGAAACATTTTAAGAAGTAAAAAATCAATAAATACAGGTTATTCACATATTTACTCATGACACAACCATACTAGCATCTTGACATAGAACAGAGTTAAAAAAATAACAATTGTTTCTTAAAAGGTCAAATTCCATTGACAGGCAATGATTCACACAAAGTAGCTTTACTACGAATTGTCCATAGTGCAATAATTTACCTGGAGTTGCTTCATAAAACAGAATTCATCAGACAATAAAATAATATAAGTCAAAACAGACTGAAGGTCTTGACAATTTGTCAACTTTTTAAGTTCAAAGAAAGATTGAATGTATATAACCTCAATGTTGACTCAACGTCTTCCTGGTGTTGGTGGTTTCGCTAAAATGTGCAAAAATTATTGAAATTACATAAAACTATGTAAGACTTGAGTTCTTCTTGCAATGATAGTCAAAGAAACGTCAAAAGTGTAAGGAATTTATATAAACCAAAGTAGACTTGAAGTCTTCTTGTGCTGGTGGTTGCGGAAAATGCCCAACATATAAGGAATTTATATAAACCAAAGTAGACTTGAAGCTTTCTTGTGCTGGATGGCCACTGTATTTTCGGAGAAAAAGAGTGGATACAAACTCAAAGTAGACTCGTGTTCATCTGGTAGAGTTGCATTATGGAAATGTTAAATTATACAATCTAAATGTAGACTTGGTGTTTGTTTGGCTCCGCACAGCTACGGTCGAGTGCACTTGCATAATATCTGCGGGGTAGGGATGTGATCAGCTGACGGCTCCAGTCAGTGACAGCAGGCCGCCCTCCACCATGGAAGCAGCAGGCATGACATCGGACGGCTGGATCTTCAGTGTTAGTGCGAAGGCGCACACTGCTGAGTTCCAGTTTGCTGCCAACTGTTGCCCAGTACTCCACGAGATCATGGAACAAAATTTTTATGTGGCATCAATGCTTAATAGACACACGGCTATGCAATGCTGCCAACTATATGTTCTGAACTAAGATTATGGTGTGGGTTCAGGTTTTATTAACTTTTCGGTCATGAACTGTTATTCTATGAACTCAGTTTATTTACACTGCTCGTAGGTTGGTATGATGCTCTGTCTACCGTCTCTGTATACGATACTGTTCAAAACATTTAACTCTATACACATACATCACATTGCTCTACAGTGTAGTAGTGTTAGAGCATCCTTCTATGGCTTAACAGTACCTTTTCTCAAAACTGCTGCAGCAGAGTTCTGAGGTTCAATAATGTACACAGCATGACAAGAATCAGTTTATAGTGGAGATCGTGTCATTGGCTACTGCATGTGGGCAGGTGACTTTTGAATTCTCACACTAATTAATTCGTCACGTGTGTTTCTGATTCGGTGATAAGTGGTTTGTGAACTGTGGACTACATGCAGCACCACAGGATTACAGTGTCCGGAGCATTCACAACGCAGCAGTATACCATCCGAACAAAGCCAGATAGACGTGAGTAAACACCACTAAGTTATTTGCTTTATAATGTTCTGTGTTTATATGTCCCACATGACGGTGAGAAAGTTTGCTTTGTCGAAGGGTTTGCTAGTTGTGCTCACTCCACAGAGTGTCTTTGCATTATTTATTTATCACACAACTGTTCTTGGAATTTTTGTGCATTGGAACTGTGCACAACATTTACACTTCAGTCTCTAGTTCGTGACAACAGTATTTTCTTAGATTTCCGGTATATAAAAGTATACTTTAGTCAGATACAAATGGTCATTTTTCTAGCTTGGTATATTCTTAGCCACAAAAAGGGACATAAAATCAGCTGTAATTTCCAAATCTGGAATCAGTCATTCAGTCGGGCACTAACAAATGGTCCATGGTGTAATTAATATGCGAACAGAAATAAAGATCAGGACATCATGCCTCCTGAACCCATACATGACAGAAAGTCAAAACAAAATGACCAAAGCCAGCAAAAACAGCAAGGCTTGCGACCGCGAGTGATACACAAAGCATATATATAAATACACTTAAAAACCACACATAATCATAATCCACTTGAGCAAACACAGAAATCATTGCATTTAAAATTTGCGTACTATTTAGGTATCTAAGAATTACTTTCTCATAGTAGAGTTCAGCTCATAGTTCTTGAAAATTGCTATATACAGGTGAAACTTAAGACCAAAATCTCATGAATCATCAGAGAACAGCAATAAACGCTAAGTCCATGTGTGCTATGGTTTGTAGCTTACTTAGAAACTTTGCAAGATTGTCAATATGCATAGTACACAAAGCACAGATATCATTCTCCTTCAGGTAATCATTGTATCCTTTTCATTAACTGATAACACAGTTCATGCAAGGATAAGATTCCCTATGACTAAATGCTACATTACTATTTACATTACTAACAAATGAACATTGCTATAAAAAATGACAAAATAGAAAATATTTAGTAAGCTTTTGCTTACAAAACAAAAGTTTGTAGTGCAGAAGGCACTAACTTGTGTGCAGCAAACACAGTCCTCAGTACATGAATAAACATGACAACATAGTATAAATTATTATGAAATCTCAAACCATTTGCTGGTACACAGCTTATGGCTCTCTTTGAGACTCGTTATCTCTTAGTATTTAGAGCAGCAAGCTTTTTCTTCCAATAATTATACTGTGCCAAATGTTTACATGCAGGTTTACATAGAAATACTTATTCTAGGAACAAAATAAGAAAATCCATCATAGACAAATTAAGTACACCTTTATCTCTCTCTCTTTATAAGAACAAACCAAGATCCTATCTTATAAATTTTCTGAGGTCCAGATTTTGGTAAAGCCCTTTCACTTTACATGGTTTCGGTAATGTAACAAGCAACACCCGTCATGTGGAATTTTAATTATCCTGAATGGGCCAGTATATCTCTCTTTTTAGGAGAGATGGTTTAGAGTGGGACCAAAGTAACACCATTTCACCTAGGCTAAATGAATGTACTCATCCTAATGTTTTGTCGTATACTCATTTTCATCTCTCAGCGCTAGTATTTAATGATACGAGCACCAGCCTAGTCTTCTCTTCCCATGAGATGTTGCATTTCGGGGCAAGTGGAAGGGCAGCTACCCACTCATTCTTCTCAGTTTTATTTAACATTATTTCATTGGGTGTGTGCCCTGTGGATAGATGTGGAAGGTCGTTCATGATTACTTTAAAGAGGGTGACTAAATCAAGTGTAAGTCCGGATAAAACAGTTGAATTCTTTGAATATTCTTTCTTTGCAATCACTTTCTGGGTGGAATAGAGAAATTAAAATCTGTTTGATGTTCTGCTCTCGCAGAAACAAATACCAAACTCGCCCAGTGAAATTAGATGCATTATCAGACAAAATCGCACTCGGCTTACCAAAACAAGGGAAATAATCTTCCTTCAGTCTCTTAACAATGTGTGCGGCATGAGCTGATTTTGTTACATACAAACGGATGTGTTTGGAAAACATATCATGTATAGCCACCAGGTAATCGACACTTCCCCTTCCATGAGGGTATGGTCCAGCCAAGTCAATTGAAGCAATCTCTCCAGGTTTTGATCCAGGATGCGATGCAGCTGAATCTTATTTGGTATGCACATAGGTTTGGTTCTCTTACATACAACGCATGTTCGTAACAAATGATGCATGCGACTGTGCATGTTTGGCAGGTAACAGTAAGTGGCAATTTTCTGCTTACATTTCTATATTCCACAGTGCCCCCAGGACACGTGTGTATACCAGATTAGGTGATCCTGGTACACATGGGGTATGCACGCACACCACAATTCTGTATCGGAATAATTCCTATGGAATAACACGTAATTGTGCACTGTGTAGAATTGACTTAGTTAGTGAGTAGGCTGCTCCGCCAACACACCCTATACTTTTGCCCACTTTGGATCTACGTCTTGCAGGGTTTTCATGTTCTTATACATTTCTAAATAGTACCTGTGATGGACAGGATCAGTCATCAGTAGCACTTTGTAATCGGTGGCCTGCTCGAGAAGTTCACTGAACTCAGGAAGACCACACAGCAACCTGGATAAGGTGTCAGCGATAATATTTTTGCTGCCCTTTATATAGATAATTTCAAAATCGTATTATTGCAAAAATAGGACCCACTGCATCAACCTCTGGTGTAGAAGCCGACAGGTCAAAAGAAAGCTAAGTGCCTTATGGTTGCAGTACACTTTAATGTACCGACAGCAAATAAAATAATTAAACTTCTTCTCAGACCATACAACGCAGAGAGCTTCCAACTCCGTAGCTGAGTTGGACCTTTCACACTCGGTTAATACTCAGCTGGTGAAGCTAATAACTCAAACTTGCATTTGGCCATCAACGACAACCATTTGAAGTAAACAAGAGCCCAAACTCAAATAGGATGCATCTGAGGCAATGAAAAAACCTTCTTGCAATTCGGGATGTTCCAGAATTCTGGCATGAATCAATATATCTTTAATTCCTTTAAACGCTTCCTGGCACTGTGGAGTCCAGGACCAGGGAGCATTTTTGTGGACTGTTCAACAGCTGGTTTGTCACAAATCGTCTAAAGAAAGATGTCATGCGAAGGAAAGCTTTCAATTGTTTTCTCGTCATGGGTGGCAGACACTTAGCTATTGCCTGTATCTTGTCCAGGTCAGTAACAATACCTGACGGAAATATTATGTGGCCTAAAAACTTGATTTGCTGCTTGCCAGATTTCAATTTCTCCAGGTTTGCAGTAACACCTGAGTCCAAAAATAATTGTAATACTTATTTTAACAATTCTAGGTGTTCATTCCAAGAAGCCGTGGTGATTAATAAATCAACATACTTATCCAACAACCCTGGACTGAGAACAGTGTCAAGGGCCATAATAAATATGCCAGAGCTGACGTTTAACCTGAATGGTAGCTCCTTGAACTGGTATGACCATCCAGCAGATACAAAGACGGTATATTTGTTTGATACTTCTGACAGCTGGGTCTGCCAATACGATGATCCAAGATCCAGTGTGGTTAGAAAATTCACACCTGAATATTTTTGCAATTTCCCTTCCAGAGCTTCCAGATGTGTACATGCTGGTACAATAATTTTGTTTATGTTGTGCACATCAAGGACCATGCGCAGTCCACCACCTGGTTTAACAACAGCTAATAATGGACTGCAGTAAGGAGAGAATGAAGTTTCAACTATATTCCACTCTTGCATGTTTCGTAATTCTTGTTTAATGGCATCCCTGCAGGCCCATGGGATTGCATAGGTCTTGTTGCAATAAGTACCATGGGGAACACCATTCATGTGGTATATCTATCCTTTGATAATACCGGGCTTTTTAGAAAAGACATGTACATACTTGGTTAAGAGATGGATAAGATCATTCTTTGTTGTTCACTAAAACACTCAGATTCTCATGACTTAGCATGTATTTTGCTTACTTCAAGTGGATCATCATCTGAATATGCCAACACCGGATCTGATTGGTTGTGGGGTAAGTGACTGTCTGCACCAGTAGATTTACACTCACTACTCGTATAGACATGTCTGTATGAAAACTGACTTGATGTGCCTTTGTATGAATTAAATTTAACTTTATCTCCCTCTCACTAATAGTCAGGGTGCAGGTTCTGTGTTGGATATTGATACACACATTCCTCCATCTTAGGAACTTAATCCCTAACAAGCACGGCACCGTCAATACCTACACTATTAAGAACGTGCACTCCATGGCTCTGCTCTCGAATTCAATTAAGACCAGTGCCTGCTTTTTTACCCTTTGTGTACATGCGCCAGTAGCTCCCGACACAACACAATTCTGTACGGGCAATGTCAGTACTTTTTTGTTTTTCTGTATTCTTTTCAGAAAATGAGTAGCCATCGCACTCATACTCACACCAGTGATGATTACAATGGTAACCAGAATACCGTCAACTACCCCATTTACAGCTGCTTGCACCTGATCTACCCAAGTATCTCTGCAAGATATCAGATCACCTGGTACTTCTTCCCATATATCTACATTGTCATTGTAACAAAGCATGTTCACTACATGAACAGTACTGTTGCCCCCATTAAATCCTGCGGTCATGATGAGGGAGTGCGATGAGACCCCAGTGAGTTTGACGCATACGAAGTTTGCATAGGGTGCTCGTCTACACACTCCACTATTTGTACTGTATCATTTCTGGGATTTTGTGACCATCTGGCTGGTGGAGAATTACCATACGGACTGTAATGTCCAGTATGTTGCGGTGACATATTATTCTGTGTCGCCTCCGTCGGATTATTTTGCAGAAATGGTGGAAGTGAATCTGGCACGCGTGATGACTCTTGCATCTGACAAATCTCGTTTTTTAAATCATTCACTTGTTGCTACCACCCAGGCAACCCATTTTTCAAAATATTTTAAATGTGGCGAAGTTGATGCTGCTACGATTTGCCGGATGTTCCTGGTTCAGACAGTACCTCTGCACCAACAGCTTGTACTGCGGAGCGTATTTCTGTCTCAGTTTTTTGAATTATGCCTTTATTGCATTCTGTTACCCATTCACCAAACTCCCTATTTAATGTTTCACCTTCAGCGTCGAGGTTTTGCTGCAATTTGCACTCTTGCTCAAGAGATAGTTCCGTGAACTGGTCTGTTAAATTTGACATTTTCACTTCCACAGTTGTCTGCGTATCTTTTAAGTCCTTCACATCGTCAGACAACCGCTTAACTTGATCCGGGATCTCACGTTATGCTTCAGTTAAGCTCAAGATTTCAGTTCGGATTTGCGCTAGGTTTCCATCCAGTTGATTGTTCACATCAGTGACTACTGTATCGTCAAATTTCCCACGAACGTTTTTAGATAAGCCTTGAAATTTTGCATCTAATGCAGTGCTTCGCTCACTAAAACTTTCTTGAATATATTTAGTCAAATCTGCAAATTTTGCATTAGACTCAGTCCTTTGTTCATTAAAGCTTTCTCGGATATTTTTAGTCAAATTTTCAAATTTTGCATCAGACACAGTGCATCGCATTTACCTTGTAAATCAGTATGTTGTCCATTAAAGCTTTCTTGTAACTCAATGCGTTGTTCATTGAATTTCTCATCCAGCTTTTTTGACATGTTGGAGGAGATGTTATTGAACGTATCTGTTAAACTTAGAAAGAATCTCCAAACAATGCAATCAACTGTGTCACTTGTGCAGTTACTTCACTTGTTCCCAATTGCATGTCTTCAGATTCCAATACATTTGGAGCATTTGAGCTTCCGGTTTCCAAAACATCAATTTTGGAACCCATTCCCACCATTATCCCATCGGCAGCAGTACCGTCATCCAGGTGCAATTGTCTGTGTGTCTCATCACTGGTATTCATAGTGGAAAATTTTTCGTATTTCGGCATTGACTGATAGTAACAGTAAAATATGGTAATGCTGACTTTGAATAATAATAAAATGAAGCTGGACAACGTACTGAGGTTTTAACACTATGCGCAGCTGCAATATAATTATTAAGCAAGGACAAGATGGCAGCCTGAAGGGCTAAGCAAAACATTAGAAAGATGAGTGTATCATCTTGTGATAGCACAGCACAATGACAGACATGTTTGACAAACTCTTAACAATGGAAGTCAACCTTAAAATGCAAGTTAACACCAATGATGTAGTTAACAGAAAAAATGCCAAAATATGAGTTACTGAACACGCGTTTAAAGTTGCCAAACATGTAAAACAGAGTGAGAATGATGATATCGCTTACCTTTTTACAGATGTGAAGCACAGCGTCGTACTTTCGTAAGTCCAGGATTGTACAATATTTCCTCTTTCACTGGCCATTCGAGCAATTTACCATCAATGTCCCATTACTTTCAGATACAACAGTTCTCCGTAACAGGTTGGCCGTTGTAAGATAGACCATGAAATATAGAACAAAATATATATTAATACAACAGTAATGATGTCTGGCCCACTGTTGGGTGCCAGGATGACACAGTTACTAGCCTAGAAGGGGAATCAAAAAAGTAAATTAGCATTTAAAATTAATGAAGAAGGAGGGAAGTGACATTAGATATCGGTCGTGCGCATTTCCTCGGCCGCAATACAGACGGCACAGAGTGATTTAGAAATTAAATACATTGTAAGGTTAATCTTGACAATAAGCACTTAAGGAACATTTTAACACAGATTCATACAGAGAGTCATGACAATGCGTCAATACCTAATCAGCAAAGGAACAGAACCGAACAAAAACCAGCGGACGGTAGACAAAAGAATTTGATATAAAAATGACTAATGAAATTAAACAGAGGTTGTGCAGCAGCAGATACGTCGATAAGTACACAAAGATGAAACTATAAGACCAGATGTAAAGTTGAATCTTAGACCCTGTCAATGTCGGAAACAATTTTAAAAGCAAAGTAAATACTAATAATTAAAAAGTAATTGTCCCATATCCTCCAATGCATGTGTTTTGTCAGTGTACTCAAGTGTTGTTGGAAGCATGTTTCTGTTGTATAGAGCCTTTGTTTGCGTATGTTCGCTTCCCTCTTCTTGCTTCGAAATCTTCTTTCTTGATTCTTCGTGTAATTTCATTTTTGGTATTTTTAATTTTGTATTGTGTAAAAATTGTGTAAGAAAGATCTGTTGTATGAATGCAATGTTTTGTGCCTGTGTCAAGTTGACATAATTGAAGTGTGTTTGATGAATAGTATTAATGTTGTATTTGGGAGACATATTTCTTCATGTGCGGTTCTCTTCTCTCTTGATTCTTCGTGTCATTTGTCTGAGAAGTATGTAAAATTAGTGTAATTAGGTTTATAGTTTCATATGTAGAGTGATGTAACGTTGTGTTCTGATCTGTTTGTGTGAGTGGGTTTGTTCTATAGCATATATAGTGTTTTGTAGAGACATATTTCTCCATGAGACAAAACCTTTTTACTACATTCTTCATGTAGTGTTAATGTAAATGGTTTGATATGTGGAGTGTGAGTGTTGAAAAGGTGTTGTATTACAGTTATCTGTAGAGAAGTATACGAGTATGTATGGAGGATATGTGGTATAGATGGTTCTGCCATTTTTACATCGTACATAGAGTTCTATATGTATCTGTGGATTTAGAGTTTGATTTAGTCTGTTATTGAAATTTGTCGATAATTAACAGCTTGCACATTTGTTTCTGGAAACATGGTAACAATATATTTTTTATACATAGATTGTTTTCTGTCACACTTGTATACTGACATAATAGGAATTCAGACAATTAGGTTTATTAGGTTTCTTTTCCCATTTTCATTTGTAACTAATACATGCCAGAATTGTATACATTATAAATGGTAATCCGTTTCAATGCCGAGGTGTCCGATAGTTTAATCCATCCATGAACTTAGCATATAGTGGACTACATTAGTCATGTTTTTTGGTAATATCTTTTCATCTGTTTTAGTTATTTACTGTATTCATCACAGTACGCATTTCATATGTCAATTACTCTCGAGATAAATTCAAGTTGTTTCATTTTGAGAACACTCAGTGGTAGGTGTCATCACCTAATAAGTATCAATTTTAAGATGCAGGTAATGGCTTTGTAGGTCTCAGTGACCGTCGCATATCCTCCATTGCATGTTTTATGTCAGTGTACTGAAATGTATTAGGAAGTTTGTTTGTGTTGTATAGAGTCGTTGTTTGTGGAAGTTCATCTTCTCTCATCATGTTTGGAAATCTTTTTTGATTCTTCATGTAACTTCATTTTTGGTATTTTTAATTTTGTATTATGTAAATCCCCCCCATGAACCATGGACCTTGCCGTTGGTGGGGAGGCTTGTGTGCCTCAGTGATACAGATAGCCGTACCGTAGGTACAACCACAACGGAGGAGTATCTGTTTAGAGGCCATACAAACGTGTGGTTCCTGAAGTGGGGCAGCAGCCTTTTCAGTAGTTGCAAGGGCAACAGTCTGGATGATTGACTGATCTGGCCTTGTAACAATAACCAAAACGGCCTTGCTGTGCTGGTACTGCGAACAGCTGAAAGCAAGGGGAAACTACGGCCGTAATTTTTCCTGAGGGCATTCAGCTTTACTGTATGATTAAATGATGATGGCGTCCTCTTGGGTAAAATATTCCGGAGGTAAAATAGTCACCCATTCGGATCTCCGGGCGGGGACTACTCAAGAGGATGTCGTTATCAGGAGAAAGAAAACTGGCGTTCTACGGATCGGAGCGTGGAATGTCAGGTCCCTTAATCGGGCAGGTAGGTTAAAAAATTTGAAAAGGGAAATGGATAGGTTAAAGTTAGATATAGTGGGAATTAGTGAAGTTCGGTGGCAGGAGGAACAAGACTTCTTGTCAGGTGACTACAGGGTTATAAACACAAAGTCAAAAAGGGGTAATGCAGGAGTAGGTTTAATAATGAATAGGAAAATAGGAACACGGGTAAGCTACTACAAACAGCTTCGTGAACGCATTATTGTGGCCAAGATAGATACGAAGCCCACACCTATTACAGTAGTACAAGTTTACATGCCAATTAGCTCTGCAGATGACGAAGAAATTGGAGAAATGTATGATGAAATAAAAGAAATTATTCAGATAGTGAAGGGAGACAAAAATTTAATAGTCATGGGTGACTGGAATTCGAGTGTAGGAAAAGGGAGAGAAGGAAACGTAGTAGGTAAATATGGATTGGGGCTAAGAAATGAAAGAGGAAGCCGCCTGGTAGAATTTTGCACAGAGCACAACTTAATCATAGCTAACAGTTGGTTTAAGAATCATGATAGAGGGTTGTATACATGGAAGAACCCTGGAGATACTAAAAGGTATCAGATAGATTATATAATGGTAAGACAGAGATTTAGGAACCAGGTTTTAAATTGTAAGACATTTCCAGGAGCAGATTTGGACTCTGACCACAATCTATTGGTTATGACCTGTAGATTAAAACTGCAAAAAGGTGGGAATTTAAGGAGATGGGACCTGGATAAACTGAAAGAACTACCGTACTTACTCGAATCTAAGCCGAACTTGAATCTAAGCCGCACCTGAAAAATGAGACTCAAAATCAAGGAAAAAAATTTTTCCCGAATCTAAGCCGCACCTGAAATTTGAGACTCGAAATTCAAGGGGAGAGAAAAGTTTATGGTCGCACCTCCAAATCGAAACAAAGTTCGCTAGTTGTAATATGAGACACAATTTAGGTCGAATGAATGACGATACAGCTGCAGTAGTTTGGTTCGAGTCGTAAGCTTAGCAGTTACGGTTTACCAGGTAGCCATTGCTACGCGCCATGCGCTCCGTCCGTATTTATACTGATATCCTTCCTGCTTATTTTTCTTTGATCTGATAAGTGCCGTTCTCTTTGTTATAGGTGTTTACGTCACTCTAAGCTGAAAATGCATTACTGCACTGTGTCATGCATTGTTTGTCACATTCTGATAGTGCGTGTTTACGGCCTGTCGCCGCTCGTGGCGTGGCTTGCTTTTGTGCGCGCTACCGCCGCTTACAAATAAAAAATAGAGAGGAGTCGTCTCATTAGCAAAACATTTGTTGTTACTTACACTACTGCTTTCTTTGATAATGATCAACAAGAACCAAAGAATAGACTGCGTATGATAGATGATGTTCTGAATGAAATTTTAGCGAAAATTTTTCTCCGTTCCAAAATATTTGCAGGCGCCTCTTTAATTCATTACATTCTGCACAGAAATTAGTCATCTTAGATTTAAAAATCTAGTCAGTTTCCGTGCTTCATTTCTGACTGTATCACTATCAGGCATAAGAATAATACGAATATAAACATGACATGATATGTATATTCTTCCGCATTTGCTGTTGTCTCACTCTAGTTTCGTAGTTTATTAGGCAGACGGGATTTAAATGAGATAGTAGCAACACGAAACAATACATGGCAAAATGTTTATATTTGTATTAATCTTATGGCAAAGAGAATACTAAATGTGATTCACAATTCATAAAAGCTCCTATAGCGACCATCTCTTCTCACAGGTAGGAAAAAATTCAGAACGTAGAGTTGGCCATATTGACAAACATCCCAAACAGTCTTGCCAGTCGGATTTTCGTAGTACATTGAAATGCTGCTACATTCCAAGATCAACAATACAGAATTTGTATTTACTTCATTGGATAATGTACCAAAATGCAGTGGTCGAAACTCCGGGCGGAGGAAAAAGGCTCGTCTTCCACTTTTTTTTTTTTTTTTAATTTATTTACTGACGCAGAGATTTTGGTGCCAGTATTTATCTTTGTGCCTACAAAGCATGCCTGTGTGGCGCTACATATATTCGACGGCAGAAGTTAGTTGTGGTGTCACCCACCAACATTTTTCAGAACTCCCGCTTGCTTTGCACTCGATTCTAAGCCGCAGGCGGTTTTTTGGATTACAAAAACCGGAAAAAAAGTGCGGCTTAGATTCGAGTAAATACGGTAGAGGTTGTACAGAGTTTCATGGAGAGCATAAGGGAACAATTGACAGGAATGGGGGAAAGAAATACAGTAGAAGAAGAATGGGTAGCTTTGAGGGATGAAGTAGTGAAGGCAGCAGAGGATCAAGTAGGTAAAAAGACGAGGGCTGGTAGAAATCCTTGGGTAACAGAAGAAATATTGAATTTAATTGATGAAAGGAGAAAATATAAAAATGCAGTAAATGAAGCAGGCAAAAAGGAATACAAACGTCTCAAAAATGAGATCGACAGGAAGTGCAAAATGGCTAAGCAGGGATGGCTAGAGGACAAATGTAAGGATGTAGAGGCTTATCTCACTAGGGGTAAGATAGATACTGCCTACAGGAAAATTAAAGAGATCTTTGGAGAGAAGAGAACCACTTTTATGAATATCAAGAGCTCAGATGGCAACCTTGTTCTGAGCAAAGAAGGGAAGGCAGAAAGGTGGAAGGAGTATATAGAGGGTCTATACAAGGGCGATATACTTGAGGACAATATTATGGAAATGGAAGAGGATGTAGATGAAGATGAAATGGGAGATACGATACTGCGTGAAGAGTTTGACAGAGCACTGAAAGACCTGAGTCGAAACAAGGCCCCTGGAGTAGACAACATTCCATTGGAACTACTGACGGCCTTGGGAAAGCCAGTCCTGACAAAACTCTACCATCTGGTGAGCAAGATGTATGAAACAGGCGAAATACCCTCAGACTTCAAGATGAATATAATAATTCCAATCCCAAAGAAAGCAGGTGTTGACAGATGTGAGAATTACCGAGCAATCAGTTTAATAAGCCACAGCTGCAAAATACTAACACGAATTCTTTACAGACGAATGGAAAAACTAGTAGAAGCCGACCTCGGGGAAGATCAGTTTGGATTCCGTAGAAATACTGGAACGCGTGAGGCAATACTGACCTTACGACTTATCTTAGAAGAAAGATGAAGAAAAGGCAAACCTACGTTTCTAGCATTTGTAGACTTAGAGAAAGCTTTTGACAATGTTGACTGGATTACTCTCTTTCAAATTCTAAAGGTGGCAGGGGTAAAATACAGGGAGCAAAAGGCTATTTACAATTTGTACAGAAACCAGATGGCAGTTATAAGAGTCGAGGGCTATGAAAGGGAAGCAGTGGCTGGGAAGGGAGTGAGACAGGGTTGTAGCCTCTGCCCGATGTTATTCAATCTGTATATTGAGCAACCAGTAAAGGAAACAAAAGAAAAACTTGGAGTAGATATTAAAATCCATGGAGAAGAAATAAAGACTTTGAGGTTCACCGATGACATTGTAATTCTGTCAGAGACAGCAAAGGACTTGGAAGAGCGGTTCAACGTAATGGATGGTGTCTTGAAGGGAGGATATAAGATAAACATCAACAAAAGCAAAAAACGAGGATAATGGAATGTAGTCGAATTAAGTCGGGTGATGTTGAGGGCATTAGATTAGGAAATGACACACTTAAAGTAGTAAAGGAGTTTTGCTATTTGGGGAGCAAAATAACTGATGATGGTCGAAGTAAAGAAGATATAAAATGTAGACTGGCAATGGCAAGGAAAGCGTTTCTGAAGAAGAGAAATTTGTTAACATCGAGTATAGATTTAAGTATCAGGAAGTCATTTCTGAAAGTATTTGTATGGAGCGTAGCCATGTATGGAAGTGAAATATAGATGGTAAATAGTTTGGACAGGAAGAGAATAGAAGCTTTCGAAATGTGGTGCTACAGAAGAATGCTGAAGATTAGATGGGTAGATCACATAACTAATGAGGAGGTACTGAATAGGATTGGGGAGAAGAGGAGTTTGTGGCACAACTTGACCAGAAGAAGGGATTGGTTGGTAGGACATGTTCTAAGGCATCAAGGGATCACCAATTTAGTATTGGAGGGCAGCGTGGAGGGTAAAAATCGTAGGGGGACACCAAGAGATGAATACACTAAGCAGATTCAGAAGGATGTAGGTTGCAGTAGGTACAGGGAGATGAAGAAGCTTGCACAGGATAGAGTAGCATGGAGAGCTGCAACAAACCAGTCTCAGAACTGAAGACCACAACAACAACAACATTATGTAAATACTGTGTAAGAGAGATCTGTTGTATGAATGCAATGTGTTGTTGTGCCTGTGCCAAGTTGAGATAACTGAAGTGTGTTTGATGAATAATATTAATGTTGTATTTTGGTGACATATTTCTTCATGTGCGGTTCTCTTCTCTCTTGATTCTTCATGTTATTTGTCTGAGAAGTATGTAAAATTAGTGTAATTGGGTTTATAGTTTCATATGTAGAGTGATGTAACATTGTGTTCGGATCTGTTTGTGTGAGTGGGTTTGTTGTATAGCATATATAGTGTTTTGTAGAGACATATTTCTCTATGAGACAAAATCTTCTTTCTTCATTCTTCATGTAGTGTTAATGTAAATGGTTTGATATGTGGAGTGTGAGTGTCGAAAAGGTGTTGTATTACAGTTATCTGTAGAGAAGTATACGAGTATGTATGGAGGATGTGTGGTATAGATGGTTCTGTCATTTTTACTTCATACATAGAGTTCTATATGCATCTGGAAATTTAGAGGTTGATTTATTCTGTCATTGAAATTTGTCGATAATTAACAGGTTGCACATTTGTTACCGACAACATGGTAACAATGTATTTTTCACACACAGAGAGTTATCTGTCACACTTGTATACTGACATAATAGGAATTCAGATGTTTAGGTTTATTAGGTTTTTTTTCCCATTTTCATTTCTAACTAATACATGCCAGAATTGTATACATCATAAATGGTAATCCGTTTCAATGCCGAGGTGTCCGATACTTTAATCCATCCATGAACATAGCATATAGTGCGCTACATTAGTCATGTTTCTTTGGTAATATCTTTTCATCTGTTTCAGTTATTTATTGTATACATCACAGTATGCAATTGCATATGTCAGTTACTCTCTAGATAAATTTATGTTGGTTCATTCAGAGAGCACCCAGTGGTAGGTGTCATAACCTAATATGTATCAATTTTAAGATGCAGCTATTGGCTTTGTAGGTCTCAGTGACTGTCACATATCCTCCATTGCATGATTTATGTCAGTGTACTGAAATGTATTAGGTAGTTTGTTTGTGTTGTATAGAGTCATTGTTTGTGGAAGTTCATCTTCTGTCTTCATGTTTGGAAATCTTCTTTCTTGATTCTTCATGTAATTTCATTTTTGGTATTTTTAATTTTGTATTGTGTAAATACAGTGTAAGAAAGATCTGTTGTACGAATGCAATGTGTTGTTGTGCCTGTGTCAAGTTGAGATAATTGAAGTGTGTTTTATGAATAGTTTTAATGTTCTATTTTGGGGACATATTACTTCATGTGCGGTTCTCTTCTCTCTTGATTCTTCATGTCATTTGTCTGAGAAGTATGTAAAATTAGTGTAATTGGGATTATAGATTCTTATGTAGAGTGATGTAACATTGTGTTCTGATCTGTTTGTGTGAGTGGGTTTGTTGTATAGCATATATAATGTTTTCTAGAGACATATTTCTCCATGAGACAAAACCTTCTGTCTTCATTCTTCATGTAGTGTTAATGTAAATGGTATGATATGTGGAGTGTGTGTGTCGACACGGTGTTGAATTACAGTTATCTGTAGAGCAGTATAGCAGTATGGAGGATATGTGGTATAGATGGTTCTGCCATTTTTACATCGTACATAGAGTTCTATAGGCATCTGGAGATTTAGAGTTTGATTTAGTCTGTCATTGGATTTCTCGATAATTAGCAGCTTGCACATTTATTTCTGGAAATATGGTAACAATGTACACTCCTGGAAATGGAAAAAAGAACACATTGACACCGGTGTGTCAGACCCACCATACTTGCTCCGGACACTGCGAGAGGGCTGTACAAGCAATGATCACACGCACGGCACAGCGGACACACCAGGAACCGCAGTGTTGGCCGTCGAATTTCGCTAGCTGCGCAGCATTTGTGCACCGCCGCCGTCAGTGTCAGCCAGTTTGCCGTGGCATACAGAGCTCCTTCGCAGTCTTTAACACTGGTAGCATGGCCTGACAGCGTGGACGTGAAGCGTATGTGCAGTTGACGGACTTTGAGCGAGGGCGTATAGTGGGCATGCGGGAGGCCGGGTGGACGTACCGCCGAATTGCTCAACACATGGGGCGTGAGGTCTCCACAGTACATCGATGTTGTCGCCAGTGGTGGCGGAAGGTGCACGTGCCCGTCGACCGGGGACCGGACCGCAGCGACGCACGGATGCACGCCAACACCCACGCAGTGCCGTAGGGGATCGCAGCGCCACTTCCCAGCAAATTAGGGACACTGTTGCTCCTTGGGTATCGGCGAGGGCCATTCGCAACCGTCTCCATGAAGCTGGGCTAAGATCCCGCACACCGTTAGGCCGTCTTCCGCTCACGCCCCAACATCGTGCAGCCCGCCTCCAGTGGTGTCGCGACAGGCGTGAATGGAGGGACGAATGGAGACGTGTCGTCTTCAGCGATGAGAGTCGCTTCTGCCTTGGTGCCAATGATGGTCGTATGCGTGTTTGGCGCCGTGTAGGTGAGCGCCACAATCAGGACTGCATACGACCGAGGCACACAGGGCCAACACCCGGCATCATGGTGTGGGGAGCGATCTCCTACACTGGCCGTACACCACTGGTGATCGTCGAGGGGACACTGAATAGTGCACGGTACATCCCAACCGTCATCGAACCCATCGTTCTACCATTCCTAGACCGGCAAGGGAACTTGCGGTTCCAACAGGACAATGCACGTCCGCATGTATCCCGTGCCACCGAACGTGCTCTAGAAGGTGTAAGTCAACTACCCTGGCCAGCAAGATCTCCAGATCTGTCCCCCATTGAGCATGTTTGGGACTGGATGAAGCGTCGTCTCACGCGGTCTGCACGTCCAGCACGAACGCTGGTCCAACTGAGGCGCCAGGTGGAAATGGCATGGCAAGCCGTTCCACAGGACTACATCCAGGATCTCTACGATCGTCTCCATGGGAGAATAGCAGCGTGCATTGCTGCGAAAGGTGGATATACACTGTACTAGTGCCGACATTGTGCATGCTCTGTTGCCTGTGTCTATGTGCCTGTGGTTCTGTCAGTGTGATCATGTGATGTATCTGACCCCAGGAATGTGTCAATAAAGTTTCCCCTTCCTGGGACAATGAATTCACGGTGTTCTTATTTCAATTTCCAGGACTGTATTTTTTACACATAGAGTGTTTTCTGTCACACTTGTATACTGACATAATAGGAATTGAGATGTTTAGTACGTTTATTAGGTTTTTTCCCTTTTTCATTTGTAACTAATACATGCCAGAATTGTATACATCATAAATGGTAATCAGTTTCAATGCCGATGTGTCCGATACTTTAATCCATCCATGAACTTAGCATATAGTGCGCTACATTTGTCATGTTTTTTTGGTAATATCTTTTCATCTGTTTCAGTTATTTACTGTATTCATCACAGTACGCAATTGCATATGTCAATTACTCTCGAGAAAAATTCAAGTTGTTTCATTTAGAGAACACTCAGTGGTAGGTGTCATCACCTAATATGTATCAATTTTAAGATGCAGCTAATGGCTTTGTAGGTCTCAATGACCGTCACATATCCTCCATTGCATGTTTTATGTCAGTGTACTGAAATGAATTAGGAAGTTTGTTTGTGTTGTATAGGGTAATTGTTTGTGGAAGTTCATCTTCTCTCTTGATGTTTTGAAATCTTCTTTCTTGATTCTTCATGTAATTTCATTTTTCTTATTTTTAATTTTGTATTGTGTAAATACTGTGTAAGAGAGATCTGTTGTATGAATGCAATGTGTTGTTGTGCCTGTGTCAAGTTAAGATGATTGAAGTGTGTTTGATGAATAGTATTAAAGTTGTATTTCGGAGACATATTTCTTCATGTGGGGTTCTCTTCTCTCTTGATTCTTCATGTCATTTGCCTGAGAAGTATGTAAAGTGAGTGTAATTGGGTTTATAGTTGCATATGTAGAGTGATGTAACGTTGTGTTCTGATCTGTTTGTGTGAGTGGGTTTGTTGTATATGATATATAGTGTTTTGTAGAGACATATTTCTCCATGAGACAAAATCTTCTTTCTTCATTCTTCAAGTAGTGTTAATGTAAATGGTTTGATATATTGAGTGCGAGTGTCGAAACGGTGTTGTATTACAGTTATCTGTAGAGAAGTATACGGGTATGTATGGAGGATATGTGGAATAGATGGTTCTGCCATTTTCATATCGTACATAGAGTTCTATATGCATCTGGAGATTTAGAGTTGGATTTATTCTGTCATTGAAATTTGTCGATAATTAACAGCTTGCACATTTATTTCTGGAAACATGGTATCAATGTATTTTTTACACATAGAGTGTTTTCTGTCACACTTGTATACTGACATAATAGGAATTGAGATGTTTACGTTTATTAGGTTTTTTTCCCTTTTTCGTTTGTAACTAATACATGCCAGAATTGTATACATCATAAATGGTAATCAGTTTCAATGCCGATGTGTCCGATACTTTAATCCATCCATGAACTTAGCATATAGTGCGCTACATTTGTCATGTTTTTTTGGTAATATCTTTTCATCTGTTTCATGTTATTTTCTGTATTCATCACAGTACGCAATTGCATATGTCAATTACTCTTAAGAAAAATTCAAGTTGTTTCATTTAGAGAACACTCAGTGGTAGGTGTCATTACATAATATGTATCAATTTTAAGATGCAGCTAATGGCTTTGTAGGTCTCAATGACCGTCACATATCCTCCATTGCATGTTTTATGTCAGTGTACTGAAATGTATTAGGAAGTTTGTTTGTGTTGTATGGGGTCATTGTTTGTGAAAGTTCATCTTCTCTCTTGATGTTTTGAAATCTTCTATCTTGATTCTTCACGTAATTTCATTTTTGGTATTTTTAATTTTGTATTGTGTAAATACTGTGTAAGAGAGATCTGTTGTATGAATGCAATGTGTTGTTGTGCCTGTGTCAAGTTAAGATGATTGAAGTGTGTTTGATGAATAGTATTAATGTTGTATTTCGGAGACATATTTCTTCATGTGGGGTTCTCTTCTCTCTTGATTCTTCATGTCATTTGCCTGAGAAGTATGTAAAGTGAGTGTAATTGGGTTTATAGTTTCATATGTAGAGTGATGTAACGTTGTGTTCCGATCTGTTTGTGTGAGTGGGTTTGTTGTATAGGATATATAGTAGAGACATATTCTTCATGTAGCGGTAATGTAAATGGTTTGATGTGTTGAGTGTGAGTGTCGAAAAGGTGTTGTATTACAGTTATCTGTAGAGGAGTATACGGGTATGTATGGAGGATATGCGGTATAGATGGTTCTGCCATTTTTACATCGTACATAGAGTTCTATATGCATCTGGAGATTTAGAGTTGGATTTATTCTGGCATTGAAATTTGTCGATAATTAACAGCTTGCACATTTATTTCTGGAAACATGGTAACAATGTATTTTTTACACATAGAGTGTTTTCTGTCACACTTGTATTCTGACATAATAGGAATTGTGATGTTTACGTTTATTAGGTTTTTTTCCCTTTTTCATTTGTTGTGGAAGTTCATCTTCTCTCTTGATGTTTTGAAATCTTCTTTCTTGATTCTTCATGTAATTTCATTTTTGGTATTTTTAATTTTGTATTGTGTAAATACTGTGTAAGAGAGATCTGTTGTATGAATGCAATGTGTTGTTTTGCCTGTGTCAAGTTAAGATGATTGAAGTGTGTTTGATGAATAGTATTAATGTTGTATTTCGGAGACATATTTCTTCATGTGGGGTTCTCTTCTCTCTTGATTCTACATGTCATTTGCCTGAGAAGTATGTAAAGTGAGTGTAATTGGGTTTATAGTTTCATATATAGAGTGATGTAACGTTGTGTTCTGATCTGTATGTGTGAGTCGGTTTGTTGTATAGGATATATAATGTTTTGTAGAGACATATTTCTCCATGAGACAAAATCTTCTTTCTTCATTCTTCAAGTAGTGTTAATGTAAATGGTTTGATATGTGGAGTGTGAGTGTCGAAAAGGTGTTGTATTACAGTTATCTGTAGAGAAGTATAGGGGTATGTATGGAGGATATGTGGTATGGATGGTTCTGCCATTTTTACATCGTACATAGAGTTCTATATGCATCTGGAGATTTAGAGTTTGATTTATTCTGTCACTGAAATTTGTCGATAATAAACAGCTTGCACATTTATTTCTGGAAACATGGTAACAATGTATTTTTTACACATAGAGTGTTTTCTGTCACACTTGAATACTGACATAATAGGAATTGTGATGTTTACGTTTATTAGGTTTTTTTCCTTTTTTCATTTGTAACTAATACATGCCAGAATTATATACATCATAAATGGTAATCAGTTTCAATGCCGATGTGTCCGATACTTTAATCCATCCATGAACTTAGCATATAGTGCGCTACATTTGTCATGTTTTTTTGGTAATATCTTTTCATCTGTTTCAGGTATTTAATGTATTCATCACAGTACACAATTGCATATGTTAATTACTCTCGAGATAAATTCAAGTTGTTTCATTTAGAGAACACTCAGTGGTAGGTGTCATCACCCAATATGTATCAATTTTAAGATGCAGCTAATGGCTTTGTAGGTCTCAATGACCGCCACATATCCTCCATTGCATGTTTTATGTCAGTGTACTGAAATGTATTAGGAAGTTTGTTTGTGTTGTATAAGGTCATTGTTTGTGGAAGTTCATATTCTCTCTTGATGTTTTGAAATCTTCTTTCTTGATTCTTCATGTAATTTCCTTTTTGGTATTTTTAATTTTGTATTGTGTAAATACTGTGTAAGAGAAATCTGTTGTATGAATGCAATGTGTTGTTTTGCCTGTGTCAAGTTAAGATGATTGAAGTGTGTTTGATGAATAGTATTAATGTTGTATTTCGGAGACATATTTCTTCATGTGGGGTTCTCTTCTCTCTTGATTCATCATGTCATTTGCCTGAGAAGTATGGAAAGTGAGTGTAATTGGGTTTATAGTTGCATATGTAGAGTGATGTAACGTTGTGTTCTGATCTGTTTGTGTGAGTGGGTTTGTTGTATAGGATATATAGTGTTTTGTAGAGACATATTTCTCCATGAGACAAAATCTTCTTTCTTCATTCTTCAAGTAGTGTTAATGTAAATGGTTTGATATGTGGAGTGTGAGTGTCGAAAAGGTGTTGTATTACAGTTATCTGTAGAGAGGTATACGGGTATGTATGGAGGATATGTGGTATGGATGGTTCTGCCATTTTTACATCGTACATAGAGTTCTATATGCATCTGGAGATTTAGAGTTTGATTTATTCTGTCACTGAAATTTGTCGATAATAAACAGCTTGCACATTTATTTCTGGAAACATGGTAACAATGTATTTTTTACACATAGAGTGTTTTCTGTCACACTTGAATACTGACATAATAGGAATTGTGATGTTTACGTTTATTAGGTTTTTTTCCCTTTTTCATTTGTAACTAATACATGCCAGAATTGTATACATCATAAATGGTAATCAGTTTCAATGCCGATGTGTCCGATACTTTAATCCATCCATGAACTTAGCATATAGTGCGCTAGATTTGTCATGTTTTTTTGGTAATATCTTTTCATCTGTTTCAGGTATTTACTGTATTCATCACAGTACACAATTGCATATGTCAATTACTCTCGAGATAAATTCAAGTTGTTTCATTTTGAGAACACTCAGTGGTAGGTGTCATCACCTAATATGTATCAATTTTAAGATGCAGCTAATGGCTTTGTAGGTCTCACTGACCGCCACATATCCTCCATCGCATGTTTTATGTCAGTGTACTGAAATGTATTAGGAAGTTTGTTTGTATTGTATAAGGTCATTGTTTGTGGAAGTTCATCTTCTCTCTTGATGTTTTGAAATCTTCTTTCTTGATTCTTCATGTAATTTCATTTTTGGTATTTTTAATTTTGTATTGTGTAAATACTTTGTAAGAGAGATCTGTTGTATGAATGCAATGTGTTGTTTTGCCTGTGTCAAGTTAAGATGATTGAAGTGTGTTTGATGAATAGTATTAATGTTGTATTTCGGAGACATATTTCTTCATGTGGGGTTCTCTTCTCTCTTGATTCTACATGTCATTTGCCTGAGAAGTATGTAAAGTGAGTGTAATTGGGTTTATAGTTTCATATGTAGAGTGATGTAACGTTGTGTTCTGATCTGTTTGTGTGAGTGGGTTTGTTGTATAGGATATATAATGTTTTGTAAAGACATATTTCTCCATGAGACAACATCTTCTTTCTTCATTCTTCAAGTAGTGTTAATGTAAATGGTTTGATATGTGGAGTGTGAGTGTCGAAAAGGTGTTGTATTACAGTTATCTGTAGAGAAGTATACGGGTATGTATGGAGGATATGTGGTATGGTTGGTTCTGCCATTTTTACATCGTACATAGAGTTCTATATGCATCTGGAGATTTAGAGTTTGATTTATTCTGTCACTGAAATTTGTCGATAATAAACAGCTTGCACATTTATTTCTGGAAACATGGTAACAATGTATTTTTTACACATAGAGTGTTTTCTGTCACACTTGAATACTGACATAATAGGAATTGTGATGTTTACGTTTATTAGGTTTTTTTCCCTTTTTCATTTGTAACTAATACATGCCAGAATTATATACATCATAAATGGTAATCAGTTTCAATGCCGATGTGTCCGATACTTTAATCCATCCATGAACTTAGCATATAGTGCGCTACATTTGTCATGTTTCTTTGGTAATATCTTTTCATCTGTTTCAGGTATTTAATGTATTCATCACAGTACACAATTGCATATGTCAATTACTCTCGAGATAAATTCAAGTTGTTTCATTTAGAGAACACTCAGTGGTAGGTGTCATCACCTAATATGTATCAATTTTAAGATGCAGCTAATGGCTTTGTAGGTCTCAATGACCGCCACATATCCTCCATTGCATGTTTTATGTCAGTGTACTGAAATGTATTAGGAAGTTTGTTTGTGTTGTATAAGGTCATTGTTTGTGGAAGTTCATATTCTCTCTTGATGTTTTGAAATCTTCTTTCTTGATTCTTCATGTAATTTCATTTTTGGTATTTTTAATTTTGTATTGTGTAAATACTGTGTAAGAGAAATCTGTTGTATGAATGCAATGTGTTGTTTTGCCTGTGTCAAGTTAAGATGATTGAAGTGTGTTTGATGAATAGTATTAATGTTGTATTTCGGAGACATATTTCTTCATGTGGGGTTTTCTTCTCTCTTGATTCATCATGTCATTTGCCTGAGAAGTATGGAAAGTGAGTGTAATTGGGTTTATATTTGCATATGTAGAGTGATGTAACGTTGTGTTCTGATCTGTTTGTGTGAGTGGGTTTGTTGTATAGGATATATAGTGTTTTGTAGAGACATATTTCTCCATGAGACAAAATCTTCTTTCTTCATTCTTCAAGTAGTGTTAATGTAAATAGTTTGATATGTGGAGCGTGAGTGTCGAAAAGGTGTTATATTACAGTTATCTGTAGAGAAGTGTACGAGTATGTATGGAGGATATGTGGTATAGATGGTTCTGCCATTTTTACATCGTACATAGAGTTCTATATGCATCTGGAGATTTAGAGTTTGATTTATTGTGTCATTGAAATTTGTCGATAATTAACAGCTTGCACATTTATTTCTGGAAACATGGTAACAATGTATTTTTTACACATAGAGTGTTTTCTGTCACACTTGTATACTGACATAATAGGAATTGTGATGTTTACGTTTATTAGGTTTTTTTCCCTTTTTCATTTGTAACTAATACATGCCAGAATTGTATACATCATAAATGGTAATCAGTTTCAATGCCGATGTGTCCGATACTTTAATCCATCCATGAACTTAGCATATACTGCGGTACATTTGTCATGTTTTTTGGTAATATCTTTTCATCTGTTTCAGTTATTTACTGTATTCATCACAGTACGCAATTGCATATGTCAATTACTCTCGAGATAAATTCAAGTTGTTTCATTTAGAGAACACTCAGTGGTAGGTGTCATCACCTAATATGTATCAATTTTAAGATGCAGCTAATGGCTTTGTAGGTCTCAATGACCGTCACATATCCTCCATTGCATGTTTTATGTCAGTGTACTGAAATGTATTAGGAAGTTTGTTTGTGTTGTATAGGGTAATTGTTTGTGGAAGTTCATCTTCTCTCTTGATGTTTGGAAATCTTCTTTCTTGATTCTTCATGTAATTTCCTTTTTTGGTATTTTTAATTTTGTATTGTGTAAATACTGTGTAAGAGTGATCTGTTGTATGGATGCAATGTGTTGTTGTGCCTGTGTCAAGTTAAGATGATTGAAGTGTGTTTGATGAATAGTATTAATGTTGTATTTCGGAGACATATTTCTTCATGTGGGTTTCTCTTCTCTCTTGATTCTACATGTCATTTGCCTGAGAAGTATGTAAAGTGAGTGTAATTGGGTTTATAGTTTCATATGTAGAGTGATGTAACGTTGTGTTCTGATCTGTTTGTGTGAGTGGGTTTGTTGTATAGGATATATAGTGTTTTGTAGAGACATATTTCTCGATGAGACAAAATATTCATTCTTCATTCTTCAAGTAGTGTTAATGTAAATGGTTTGATATGTGGAGTGTGAGTGTCTAAAAGGTGTTGTATTACAGTTATCTGTAGAGAAGTATATGGGTATGTATGGAGGGTATGTGGTATGGATGGTTCTGCCATTTTTACATCGTACATAGAGTTCTATATGCATCTGGAGATTTAGAGTTGGATTTATTCTGTCATTGAAATTTGTCGATAATTAACAGCTTGCACATTTATTTCTGGAAACATGGTAACAATGTATTTTTTACACATAGAGTGTTTTCTGTCACACTTGTATACTGACATAATAGGAATTGTGATGTTTACGTTTATTAGGTTTTTTTCCCTTTTTCATTTGTAACTAATACATGCCAGAATTGTATACATCATAAATGGTAATCAGTTTCAATGCCGATGTGTCCGATACTTTAATCCATCCATGAACTTAGCATGTAGTGCGCTAGATTTGTCATTTTTTTTGGTAATATCTTTTCATCTGTTTCAGGTATTTAATGTATTCATCACAGTACACAATTGCATATGTCAGTTACTCTCGAGATAAATTCAAGTTGTTTCATTTAGAGAACACTCAGTGGTAGGTGTCATCACCTAATATGTATCAATTTTAAGATGCAGCTAATGGCTTTGTAGGTCTCAATGACCGTCACATATCCTCCATTGCATGTTTTATGTCAGTGTACTGAAATGTATTAGAAAGTTTGTTTGTGTTGTATAGGGTAATTGTTTGTGGAAGTTCATTTTCTCTCTTAATGTTTGGAAATCTTCTTTCTTGATTCTTCATGTAATTTCCTTTTTTGGTATTTTTAATTTTGTGTTGTGTAAATACTGTGTAAGAGTGATGTATTGTATGAATGCAATGTGTTGTTGTGCCTGTGCCAAGTTAAGATGATTGAAGTGTGTTTGATGAATAGTATTAATGTTGTATTTCGGAGACATATTTCTTCATGTGGGGTTCTCTTCTCTCTTGATTCTTCATGTCATTTGCCTGAGAAGTATGTAAAGTGAGTGTAATTGGGTTTATAGTTGCATATGTAGAGTGATGTAACGTTGTGTTCTGATCTGTTTGTGTGAGTGGGTTTGTTGTATAGGATATATAGTGTTTTGTAGAGACATATTTCTCCATGAGACAAAATCTTCTTTCTTCATTCTTCAAGTAGTGTTAATGTAAATGGTTTGATATGTGGAGTGTGAGTGTTGAAAAGGTGTTGTATTACAGTTATCTGTAGAGAAGTAAACGGGTATGTATGGAGGATATGTGGAATAGATGGTTCTGCCATTTTTACATCGTACATAGAGTTCTATATGCATCTGGAGATTTAGAGTTTGATTTATTCTGTCATTGAAATTTGTCGATAATTAACAGCTTGCACATTTATTTCTGGAAACATGATAACAATGTATTTTTCACACATAGAGTGTTTTCTGTCACACTTGTATACTGACATAATAGGAATTGAGATGTTTACGTTTATTAGGTTTTTTTCCCTTTTTCATTTGTAACTAATACATGCCAGAATTTTATACATCATAAATGGTAATCAGTTTCAATGCCTATGTGTCCGATACTTTAATCCATCCATGAACTTAGCATATAGTGCGCTTTATTTGTCATGTTTTTTTGGTAATATGTTTTCATCTGTTTCAGTTATTTACTGTATTCATCACACTACGCAATTGCATATGTCAATTACTCTCGAGAAAAATTCAAGTTGTTTCATTTAGAGAACACTCAGTGGTAGGTGTCATCACCTAATATGTATCAATTTTAAGATGCAGCTAATGGCTTTGTAGGTCTCAATGACCGTCACATATCCTCCATTGCATGTTTTATGTCAGTGTACTGAAATGTATTAGGAAGTTTGTTTGTGTTGTATAGGGTCATTGTTTGTGGAAGTTCATCTTCTGTCTTGATGTTTGGAAATCTTCTTTCTTGATTATCCAAGTAATTTCATTTTTGGTATTTTTAATTTTGTATTGTGTAAATACTGTGTAAGAGAGATCTGTTGTATGAATGCAATGTGTTGTGCCTGTGTCAAGTTAAGATGATTGAAGTGTGTTTGATGAATAGTATTAATGTTGTATTTCGGAGACATATTTCTTCATGTGGGGTTCTCTTCTCTCTTGATTCTTCATGTCATTTGCCTGAGAAGTATGTAAAGTGAGTGTAATTGGGTTTATAGTTTCATATGAAGAGTGATGTAACGTTGTGTTCTGATCTGTATGTGTGAGTGGGTTTGTTGTATAGGATATATAGTGTTTTGTAGAGACATATTACTCCATAAGACAAAATCTTCATTCGTCATGTAGTGTTAATGTAAATGGTTTGATATGTGGAGTGTGAGTGTTGAAAATGTGTTGTATTACAGTCATATGTAGAGAAGTATACGGGTATGTATGGAGGATATGTGGTATAGATGGTTCTGCCACTTTTACATCGTACATAGAGTTCTATACGCATCTGGAGATTTAGAGTTGGATTTATTCTGTCATTCAAATTTGTCGATAATTAACAGCTTGCACATTTATTTCTTGAAATATGGTAACAATGTACACTCCTGGAAATGGAAAAAAGAACACATTGACACCGGTGTTTCAGACCCACCATACTTGCTCCGGACACTGCGAGAGGGCTGTACAAGCAATGATCACACGCACGGCACAGCGGACACATCAGGAACCGCAGTGTTGGCCGTCGAATGGCGCTAGCAGCGCAGCATTTGTGCACCGCCGCCGTCAGTGTCAGCCAGTTTGTCGTGGCATACGGAGCTCCATCGCAGTCTTTAACACTGGTAGCATGCCCCGACAGAGTGGACGTGAAGCGTATGTGCAGTTGACGGACTTTGAGCGAGGGCGTATAGTGGGCATGCGGGAGGCCGGGTGGACATACCGCCGAATTGCTCAACACGTGGGGCGTGAGGTCTCCACAGTACATCGATGTTGTCGCCAGTGGTCGGCGGAAGGTGCACGTGCCCGTCGACCGGGGACCGGACCGCTGCGACGCACGGATGCACGCCTAGACCGTAGGATCCCACGCAGTGCCGTAGGGGATCGCAGCGCCACTTCCCAGCAAATTAGGGACACTGTTGCTCCTGGGGTATCGGCGAGGACCATTCGCACCCTCTCCATGAAGCTGGGCTAAGATCCCGCACACCGTTAGGCCGTCTTCCGCTCACGCCCCAACATCGTGCAGCCCGCCTCCAGTGGTGTCGCGACAGGCGTGACTGGAGGGACGAATGGAGATGTGTCGTCTTCAGCGATGAGAGTCGCTTCTGCCTTGGTGCCAATGATGGTCGTATGCGTGTTTGGCGCCGTGTAGGTGAGCGCCACAATCAGGACTGCATATGACCGAGGCACACAGGGCCAACAGCCGGCATCATGGTGTGGGGAGCGATCTCCTACACTGGCCGTACACCACTGGTGATCGTCGAGGGGACACTGAATAGTGCACGGTACATCCCAACCGTCATCGAACCCATCGTTCTACCATTCCTAGACTGGCAAGGGAACTTGCTGTTCCAACAGGACAATGCACGTCCGCATGTATCCCGTGCCACCCAACGTGCTCTAGAAGGTGTAAGTCAACTACCCTGGCCAGCAAGATCTCCAGATCTGTCCCCCATTGAGCATGTTTGGGACTGGATGAAGCGTCGTCTCACGCGGTCTGCACGTCCAGCACGAACGCTGGTCCAACTGAGGCGCCAGGTGGAAATGGCATGGCAAGCCGTTCCACAGGACTACATCCAGCATCTCTACGATCGTGTCCATGGAAGAATAGCAGCGTGCATTGCTGCGAAAGGTGGATATACACTGTACTAGTGCCGACATTGTGCATGCTCTGTTGCCTGTGTCTATGTGCCTGTGGTTCTGTCAGTGTGATCATGTGATGTATCTGACCCCAGGAATGTGTCAATAAAGTTTCCCCTTCCTGGGACAATGAATTCACGGTGTTCTTATTTCAATTTCCAGGAGTGTATTTTTTACACATAGAGTGTTTTCTGTCACATTGTATACTGACATAATAGGAATTGAGATGTTTACGTTTATTAGGTTTTTTTCCCTTTTTCATTTGTAACTAATACATGCCAGAATTTTATACATCATAAATGGTAATCAGTTTCAATGCCGATGTGTCCGATACTTTAATCCATCCATGAACTTAGCATGTAGTGTGCTACATTTGTCATGTTTTTTTGGTAATATCTTTTCATCTGTTTCAGTTATTTACTGTATTCGTCACAGTACGCAATTGCATATGTCAATTACTCTCGAGAAAAATTCAAGTTGTTTCATTTAGAGAACACTCAGTGGTAGGTGTCATTACATAATATGAATCAATTTTAAGATGCAGCTAATGGCTTTGTAGGTCTCAATGACCGTCGCATATCCTCCATTGCATGTTTTATGTCAGTGTACTGAAATGTATTAGGAAGTTTGTTTGTGTTGTATAGGGTAATTGTTTGTGGAAGTTCATCTTCTCTCTTGATGTTTTGAAATCTTCTTTCTTGATTCTTCATGTAATTTCATTTTTGGTATTTTTAATTTTGTATTGTGTAAATACTGTGTAAGAGAGATCTGTTGTATGAATGCAATGTGTTGTTGTGCCTGTGTCAAGTTAAGATGATTGAAGTGTGTTTGATGACTAGTATTAATGTTGTATTTCGGAAACATATTTCTTCATGTGGGGTTCTCTTCTCGCTTGATTCTTCATGTCATTTGCCTGAGAAGTATGTAAAGTGAGTGTAATTGGGTTTATAGTTGCATATGTAGAGTGATGTAACGTTGTGTTCTGATCTGTTTGTGTGAGTGGGTTTGTTGTATAGGATATATAGTGTTTTGTAGAGACATATTTCTCCATGAGACAGACTCTTCTTTCTTCATTCTTCATGTAGTGTTAATGTAAATGGTTTGATATGTGGAGTGTGAGTGTCGAAAAGGTGTTGTATTACAGTTATCTGTAGAGAAGTATACGGGTATGTATGGAGGATATGTGGTATGGATGGTTCTGCCATTTTTACATCGTACATAGAGTTCTATATGCATCTGGAGATTTAGAGTTTGATTTATTGTGTCATTGAAATTTGTCGATAATTAACAGCTTGCACATTTATTTCTGGAAACATGGTAACAATGTATTTTTTACACATAGAGTGTTTTCTGTCACACTTGTATACTGACATAATAGGAATTGTGATGTTTGCGTTTATTAGGTTTTTTCCCTTTTTCATTTGTAACTAATACATGCCAGAATTGTATACATCATAAATGGTAATCAGTTTCATTGCCGATGTGTCCGATACTTTAATCCATCCATGAACTTAGCATATAGTGCGCTACATTTGTCATGTTTTTTTGGTAATATCTTTTCATCTGTTTCAGGTATTTACTGTATTCATCACAGTACACAATTGCATATGTCAATTACTCTCGAGATAAATTCAAGTTGTTTCATTTAGAGAACA
This sequence comes from Schistocerca nitens, assembly GCF_023898315.1. Lineage (NCBI taxonomy): Eukaryota > Metazoa > Arthropoda > Insecta > Orthoptera > Acrididae > Schistocerca > Schistocerca nitens. Next base: position 1,272,669,223 of record NC_064614.1, on the reverse strand, counting down.
CTCAGTGGTAGGTGTCATCACCTAATATGTACCAATTTTAAGATGCAGCTAATGGCTTTGTAGGTCTCAATGACCGTCACATATCCTCCATTGCATGTTTGATGTCAGTGTACTGAAATGTATTAGGAAGTTTGTTTGTGTTGTATAGGGTCATTGTTTGTGGAAGTTCATCTTCTCTCTTGATGTTTGGAAATCTTCTTTCTTGATTCTTCATGTAATTTCCTTTTTTGGTATTTTTAATTTTGTATTGTGTAAATACTGTGTAAGAGTGATCTGTTGTATGGATGCAATGTGTTGTTGTGCCTGTGTCAAGTTAAGATGATTGAAGTGTGTTTGATGAATAGTATTAATGTTGTATTTCGGAGACATATTTCTTCATGTGGGGTTCTCTTCTCTCTTGATTCTTCATGTCATTTGCCTGAGAAGTATGTAAAGTGAGTGTAATTGGGTTTATAGTTGCATATGTAGAGTGATGTAACGTTGTGTTCTGATCTGTTTGTGTGAGTGGGTTTGTTGTATAGGATATATAGTGTTTTGTAGAGACATATTTCTCCATGAGACAAAATCTTCTTTCTTCATTCTTCAAGTAGTGTTAATGTAAATTGTTTGATATGTTGAGTGCGAGTGTCGAAAAGGTGTTGTATTACAGTTATCTGTAGAGAAGTATACGGGTATGTATGGAGGATATGTTGAATAGATGGTTCTGCCATTTTTACATCGTACATAGAGTTCTATATGCATCTGGAGATTTAGAGTTTGATTTATTGTGTCATTGAAATTTGTCGATAATTAACAGCTTGCACATTTATTTCTGGAAACATGGTAACAATGTATTTTTTACACATAGAGTGTTTTCTGTCACACTTGTATACTGACATAATAGGAATTGTGATGTTTACGTTTATTAGGTTTTTTTCCCTTTTTCATTTGTAACTACTACATGCCAGAATTGTATACATCATAAACGGTAATCAGTTTCAATGCCGATGTGTCCGATACTTTAATCCATCCATGAACTTAGCATATAGTGCGCTACATTTGTCATGTTTTTTTGGTAATATCTTTTCATCTGTTTCAGTTATTTACTGTATTCTTCACAGTACGCAATTGCATATGTCAATTATTCTCGAGATAAATTCAAGTTGTTTAATTTAGAGAACACTCATGGTAGGTGTCATCACCCAATATGTATCATTTTTTAAGATGCAGCTAATGGCTTTGCAGGTCGCAATGACCGTCACATATCCTCCATTGCATGTTTTATGTCAGTGTACCGAAATGTATTAGGAAGTTTGTTTGTGTTGAATAGAATCGTTGTTTGTGGATGCTCATCTTCTCTCTTGATGTTTGGAAATCTTCTTTCTTGATTCTTCATGTATTTTCATTTATGGTATTTTTAATTTTGTATTGTGTAAATACTGTGTAAGAGAGATCTGTTGTATGAATGCAATGTGTTGTTTTGCCTGTGTCAAGTTAAGATGATTGAAGTGTGTTTGATGAATAGTATTAATGTTGTATTTCGGAGACATATTTCTTCATGTGGGGTTCTCTTCTCTCTTGATTCATCATGTCATTTGCCTGAGAAGTATGTAAAGTGAGTGTAATTGGGTTTATAGTTGCATATGTAGAGTGATGTAACGTTGTGTTCTGATCTGTTTGTGTGAGTGGGTTTGTTGTATAGGATATATAGTGTTTTGTAGAGACATATTTCTCCATGAGACAAAAACTTCTTTCTTCATTCTTCAAGTAGTGTTAATGTAAATAGTTTGATATGTGGAGCGTGAGTGTCGAAAAGGTGTTATATTACAGTTATCTGTAGAGAAGTGTACGAGTATGTATGGAGGATATGTGGTATAGATGGTTCTGCCATTTTTACATCGTACATAGAGTTCTATATGCATCTGGAGATTTAGAGTTTGATTTATTGTGTCATTGAAATTTGTCGATAATTAACAGCTTGCACATTTATTTCTGGAAACATGGTAACAATATATTTTTTACACAGAGTGTTTTCTGTCACACTTGTATACTGACATAATAGGAATTGAGATGTTTACGTTTATTAGGTTTTTTTTCCCTTTTTCATTTGTAACTAATACATGCCAGAATTGTATACATCATAAACGGTAATCAGTTTCAATGCCGATGTGTCCGATACTTCAATCAATCCATGAACTTAGCATGTAGAGTGCTACATTTGTCATGTTTTTCTGGTAATATCTTTTCATCTGTTTCAGTTATTTACTGTATTCGTCACAGTACGCAATTGCGTATGTTAACTACTCTCGAGAAAAATTCAAGTTGTTTCATTTAGAGAACACTCAGTGGTAGGTGTCATTACATAATATGTATCAATTTTAAGATGCAGCTAATGGCTTTGTAGGTCTCAATGACCGTCACATATCCTCCATTGCATGTTTTATGTCAGTGTACTGAAATGTATTAGGAAGTTTGTTTGTGTTGTATAGGGTAATTGTTTGTGGAAGTTCATCTTCTCTCTTGATGTTTGGAAATCTTCTTTCTTGATTCTTCATGTCATTTCATTTTTGGTATTTTTAATTTTGTATTGTGTAAATACTGTGTAAGAGAGATCTGTTGTATGAATGCAATGTGTTGTTGTGCCTGTGTCAAGTTAAGATGATTGAAGTGTGTTTGATGAATAGTATTAATGTTGTATTTCGGAGACATATTTCTTCATGTGGGGTTCTCTTCTCGCTTGATTCTTCATGTCATTTGCCTGAGAAGTATGTAAAGTGAGTGTAATTGGGTTTATAGTTTCATATGAAGAGTGATGTAACGTAGTGTTCTGATCTGTTTGTGTGAGTGGGTTTGTTGTATAGGATATATAGTGTTTTGTAGAGACATATTTCTCCATGAGACAAAATCTTCTTTCTTCATTCTTCAAGTAGTGTTAATGTAAATGGTTTGATATGTGGAGTGTGAGTGTCGAAAAGGTGTTGTATTACAGTTATCTGTAGAGAAGTATACGGGTATGAATGGAGGATATGTGGAATAGATGGTTCTGCCATTTTTACATCGTACATAGAGTTCTATATGCATCTGGAGATTTAGAGTTGGATTTATTCTGTCACTGAAATTTGTCGATAATTAACAGCTTGCACATTTATTTCTGGAAACATGGTAACAATGTATTTATTACACAGAGTGTTTTCTGTCACACTTGTATACTGACATAATAGGAATTGAGATGTTTACGTTTATTAGGTTCTTTTCCCTTTTTCATTTGTAACTAATACATGCCAGAATTGTATACATCATTAATGGTAATCAGTTTCAATGCCGATGTGTCCGATACTTTAATCCATCCATGAACTTAGCATATAGTGCGCTACTTTGTCATGTTTTTTCGGTAATATCTTTTCATCTGTTTCAGTTATTTACTGTATTCATCACAGTACGCAATTGCATATGTCAATTACTCTCGAGAAAAATTCAAGTTGTTTCATTTAGAGAACACTCAGTGGTAGGTGTCATCACCTAATATGTATCAATTTTAAGATGCAGCTAATGGCTTTGTAGGTCTCAATGACCGTCACATATCCTCCATTGCATGTTTTATGTCAGTGTACTGAAATGTAATAGGAAGTTTGTTTGTGTTGTATAGGGTCATTGTTTGTGGAAGTTCATCTTCTCTCTTGATGTTTGGAAATCTTCTTTCTCGATTCTTCATGTCATTTCATTTTTGTTTTTTTTTTATTTTGTATTGTGTAAATACTGTGTAAGAGAGATCTGTTGTATGAATGCAATGTGTTGTTGTGCCTATGTCAAGTTAAGATGATTGAAGTGTGGTTGATGAATAGTATTAATGTTGTATTTCGGAGACATATTTCTTCATGTGGGGTTCTCTTCTCTCTTGATTCTTCATGTCATTTGCCTGAGAGGTATGTAAAGTGAGTGTAATTGGGTTCATAGTTTCATATGTAGAGTGATGTAACGTTGTGTTCCGATCTGTTTGTGTGAGTGGGTTTGTTGTATAGGATATATAGTGTTTTGTAGAGACATATTTCTCCATGAGACAGACTCCTCTTTGTTCATTCTTCATGTAGTGTTAATGTAAATGGTTTGATATGTGGAGTGTGAGTGTCGAAAAGGTGTTGTATTACAGTTATCTGTAGAGAAGTATACGGGTATGTATGGAGGATATGTGGTATGGATGGTTCTGCCATTTTTACATCGTACATAGAGTTCTATATGCATCTGGAGATTTAGAGTTTGATTTATTGTGTCATTGAAATTTGTCGATAATTAACAGCTTGCACATTTATTTCTGGAAACATGGTAACAATGTATTTTTTACACATAGAGTGTTTTCTGTCACACTTGTATACTGACATAATAGGAATTGTGATGTTTGCGTTTATTAGGTTTTTTCCCTTTTTCATTTGTAACTAATACATGCCAGAATTGTATACATCATAAATGGTAATCAGTTTCATTGCCGATGTGTCCGATACTTTAATCCATCCATGAACTTAGCATATAGTGCGCTAGATTTGTCATGTTTTTTTGGTAATATCTTTTCATCTGTTTCAGGTATTTACTGTATTCATCACAGTACACAATTGCATATGTCAATTACTCTCGAGATAAATTCAAGTTGTTTCATTTAGAGAACACTCAGTGGTAGGTGTCATCACCTAATATGTACCAATTTTAAGATGCAGCTAATGGCTTTGTAGGTCTCAATGACCGTCACATATCCTCCATTGCATGTTTGATGTCAGTGTACTGAAATGTATTAGGAAGTTTGTTTGTGTTGTATAAGGTCATTGTTTGTGGAAGTTCATCTTCTCTCTTGATGTTTGGAAATCTTCTTTCTTGATTCTTCATGTAATTTCCTTTTTTGGTATTTTTAATTTTGTATTGTGTAAATACTGTGTAAGAGTGATCTGTTGTATGGATGCAATGTGTTGTTGTGCCTGTGTCAAGTTAAGATGATTGAAGTGTGTTTGATGAATAGTATTAATGTTGTATTTCAGAGACTTATTTCTTCATGTGGGGTTCTCTTCTCTCTTGATTCTTCATGTCATTTGCCTGAGAAGTATGTAAAGTGAGTGTAATTGGGTTTATAGTTGCATATGTAGAGTGATGTAACGTTGTGTTCTGATCTGTTTGTGTGAGTGGGTTTGTTGTATAGGATATATAGTGTTTTGTAGAGACATATTTCTCCATGAGACAAAATCTTCTTTCTTCATTCTTCAAGTAGTGTTAATGTAAATTGTTTGATATGTTGAGTGCGAGTGTCGAAAAGGTGTTGTATTACAGTTATCTGTAGAGAAGTATACGGGTATGTATGGAGGATATGTTGAATAGATGGTTCTGCCATTTTTACATCGTACATAGAGTTCTATATGCATCTGGAGATTTAGAGTTTGATTTATTGTGTCATTGAAATTTGTCGATAATTAACAGCTTGCACATTTATTTCTGGAAACATGGTAACAATGTATTTTTTACACATAGAGTGTTTTCTGTCACACTTGTATACTGACATAATAGGAATTGTGATGTTTACGTTTATTAGGTTTTTTTCCCTTTTTCATTTGTAACTACTACATGCCAGAATTGTATACATCATAAACGGTAATCAGTTTCAATGCCGATGTGTCCGATACTTTAATCCATCCATGAACTTAGCATATAGTGCGCTACATTTGTCATGTTTTTTTGGTAATATCTTTTCATCTGTTTCAGTTATTTACTGTATTCTTCACAGTACGCAATTGCATATGTCAATTATTCTCGAGATAAATTCAAGTTGTTTAATTTAGAGAACACTCATGGTAGGTGTCATCACCCAATATGTATCATTTTTTAAGATGCAGCTAATAGCTTTGCAGGTCGCAATGACCGTCACATATCCTCCATTGCATGTTTGATGTCAGTGTACTGAAATGTATTAGGAAGTTTGTTTGTGTTGTATAAGGTCATTGTTTGTGGAAGTTCATCTTCTCTCTTGATGTTTTGAAATCTTCTTTCTTGATTCTTCATGTAATTTCATTTTTGGTATTTTTAATTTTGTATTGTGTAAATACTGTGTAAGAGAGATCTGTTGTATGAATGCAATGTGTTGTTTTGCCTGTGTCAAGTTAAGATGATTGAAGTGTGTTTGATGAATAGTATTAATGTTGTATTTCGGAGACATATTTCTTCATGTGGGGTTCTCTTCTCTCTTGATTCATCATGTCATTTGCTTGAGAAGTATGTAAAGTGAGTGTAATTGGGTTTATAGTTGCATATGTAGAGTGATGTAACGTTGTGTTCTGATCTGTTTGTGTGAGTGGGTTTGTTGTATAGGATATATAGTGTTTTGTAGAGACATATTTCTCCATGAGACAAAAACTTCTTTCTTCATTCTTCAAGTAGTGTTAATGTAAATAGTTTGATATGTGGAGCGTGAGTGTCGAAAAGGTGTTATATTACAGTTATCTGTAGAGAAGTGTACGAGTATGTATGGAGGATATGTGGTATAGATGGTTCTGCCATTTTTACATCGTACATAGAGTTCTATATGCATCTGGAGATTTAGAGTTTGATTTATTGTGTCATTGAAATTTGTCGATAATTAACAGCTTGCACATTTATTTCTGGAAACATGGTAACAATGTATTTTTTACACATAGAGTGTTTTCTGTCACACTTGTATACTGACATAATAGGAATTGAGATGTTTACGTTTATTAGGTTTTTTTCCCTTTTTCATTTGTAACTAATACATGCCAGAATTGTATACATCATAAATGGTAATCAGTTTCAATGCCGATGTGTCCGATACTTTAATCCATCCATGAACTTAGCATATACTGCGGTACATTTGTCATGTTTTTTGGTAACATCTTTTCATCTGTTTCAGTTATTTACTGTATTCATCACAGTACGCAATTGCATATGTCAATTACTCTCGAGATAAATTCAAGTTGTTTCATTTAGAGAACACTCAGTGGTAGGTGTCATCACCTAATATGTATCAATTTTAAGATGCAGCTAATGGCTTTGTAGGTCTCAATGACCGTCACATATCCTCCATTGCATGTTTTATGTCAGTGTACTGAAATGTATTAGGAAGTTTGTTTGTGTTGTATAGGGTAATTGTTTGTGGAAGTTCATCTTCTCTCTTAATGTTTGGAAATCTTCTTTCTTGATTCTTCATGTAATTTCCTTTTTTGGTATTTTTAATTTTGTATTGTGTAAATACTGTGTAAGAGTGATCTGTTGTATGGATGCATTGTGTTGTTGTGCCTGTGTCAAGTTAAGATGATTGAAGTGTGTTTGATGAATAGTATTAATGTTGTATTTCGGAGACATATTTCTTCATGTGGGGTTCTCTTCTCTCTTGATTCTACATGTCATTTGCCTGAGAAGTATGTAAAGCGAGTGTAATTGGGTTTATAGTTTCATATGTAGAGTGATGTAACGTTGTGTTCTGATCTGTTTGTGTGAGTGGGTTTGTTGTATAGGATATATAGTGTTTTGTAGAGACATATTTCTCCATGAGACAAAATCTTCTTTCTTCATTTTTCAAGTAGTGTTAATGTAAATGGTTTGATATGTGGAGTGTGAGTGTCTAAAAGGTGTTGTATTACAGTTATCTGTAGAGAAGTATACGGGTATGTATGGAGGATATGTGGTATGGATGGTTCTGCCATTTTTACATCGTACATAGAGTTCTATATGCATCTGGAGATTTAGAGTTGGATTTATTCTGTCATTGAAATTTGTCGATAATTAACAGCTTGCACATTTATTTCTGGAAACATGGTAACAATGTATTTTTTACACATAGAGTGTTTTCTGTCACACTTGTATACTGACATAATAGGAATTGAGATGTTTACGTATATTAGGTTTTTTTCCCTTTTTCATTTGTAACTAATACATGCCAGAATTGTATACATCATAAATGGTAATCAGTTTCAATGCCGATGTGTCCGATACTTTAATCCATCCATGAACTTAGCATATAGTGCGCTAGATTTGTCATGTTTTTTTGGTAATATCTTTTCATCTGTTTCAGGTATTTACTGTATTCATCACAGTACACAATTGCATATGTCAATTACTCTCGAGATAAATTCAAGTTGTTTCATTTAGAGAACACTCAGTGGTAGGTGTCATCACCTAATATGTATCAATTTTAAGATGCAGCTAATGGCTTTGTAGGTCTCACTGACCGCCACATATCCTCCATTGCATGTTTTATGTCAGTGTACTGAAATGTATTAGGAAGTTTGTTTGTGTTGTATAAGGTCATTGTTTGTGGAAGTTCATCTTCTCTCTTGATGTTTGGAAATCTTCTTTCTTGATTCTTCATGTAATTTCATTTTTGGTATTTTTAATTTTGTATTGTGTAAATACTGTGTAAGAGAGATCTGTTGTATGAATGCAATGTGTTGTTTTGCCTGTGTCAAGTTAAGATGATTGAAGTGTGTTTGATGAATAGTATTAATGTTGTATTTCGGAGACATATTTCTTCATGTGGGGTTCTCTTCTCTCTTGATTCTACATGTCATTTGCCTGAGAAGTATGTAAAGTGAGTGTAATTGGGTTTATAGTTTCATATGTAGAGTGATGTAACGTGTTCTGATCTGTTTGTGTGAGTCGGTTTGTTGTATAGGATATATAATGTTTTGTAGAGACATATTTCTCCATGAGACAAAATCTTCTTTCTTCATTCTTCAAGTAGTGTTAATGTAAATGGTTTGATATGTGGAGTGTGAGTGTCGAAAAGGTGTTGTATTACAGTTATCTGTAGAGAAGTATACGGGTATGTATGGAGGATATGTGGTATGGATGGTTCTGCCATTTTTACATCGTACATAGAATTCTATATGCATCTGGATATTTAGAGTTTGATTTATGCTGTCACTGAAATTTGTCGATAATAAACAGCTTGCACATTTATTTCTGGAAACATGGTAACAATGTATTTTTTACACATAGAGTGTTTTCTGTCACACTTGAATACTGACATAATAGGAATTGTGATGTTTACGCTTATTAGATTTTTTTCCCTTTTTCATTTGTAACTAATACATGCCAGAATTATATACATCATAAATGGTAATCAGTTTCAATGCCGATGTGTCCGATACTTTAATCCATCCATGAACTTAGCATATAGTGCGCTACATTTGTCATGTTTTTTTGGTAATATCTTTTCATCTGTTTCAGGTATTTAATGGATTCATCACAGTACACAATTGCATATGTCAATTACTCTCGAGATAAATTCAAGTTGTTTCATTTAGAGAACACTCAGTGGTAGGTGTCATCACCTAATATGTATCAATTTTAAGATGCAGCTAATGGCTTTGTAGGTCTCAATGACCGCCACATATCCTCCATTGCATGTTTTATGTCAGTGTACTGAAATGTAGTAGGAAGTTTGTTTGTGTTGTATAAGGTCATTGTTTGTGGAAGTTCATATTCTCTCTTGATTCTTTGAAATCTTCTTTCTTGATTCTTCATGTAATTTCATTTTTGGTATTTTTAATTTTGTATTGTGTAAATACTGTGTAAGAGAAATCTGTTGTATGAATGCAATGTGTTGTTTTGCCTGTGTCAAGTTAAGATGATTGAAGTGTGTTTGATGAATAGTATTAATGTTGTATTTTGGAGACATATTTCTTCATGTGGGGTTCTCTTCTCTCTTGATTCATCATGTCATTTGCCTGAGAAGTATGTAAAGTGAGTGTAATTGGGTTTATAGTTGCATATGTAGAGTGATGTAACGTTGTGTTCTGATCTGTTTGTGTGAGTGGGTTTGTTGTATAGGATATATAGTGTTTTGTAGAGACATATTTCTCCATGAGACAAAATCTTCTTTCTTCATTCTTCAAGTAGTGTTAATGTAAATAGTTTGATATGTGGAGCGTGAGTGTCGAAAAGGTGTTATATTACAGTTATCTGTAGAGAAGTGTACGAGTATGTATGGAGGATATGTGGTATAGATGGTTCTGCCATTTTTACATCGTACATAGAGTTCTATATGCATCTGGAGATTTAGAGTTTGATTTATTGTGTCATTGAAATTTGTCGATAATTAACAGCTTGCACATTTATTTCTGGAAACATGGTAACAATGTATTTTTTACACATAGAGTGTTTTCTGTCACACTTGTATACTGACATAATAGGAATTGTGATGTTTACGTTTATTAGGTTTTTTTCCCTTTTTCATTTGTAACTAATACATGCCAGAATTGTATACATCATAAATGGTAATCAGTTTCAATGCCGATGTGTCCGATACTTTAATCCATCCATGAACTTAGCATATACTGCGGTACATTTGTCATGTTTTTTGGTAATATCTTTTCATCTGTTTCAGTTATTTACTGTATTCATCACAGTACGCAATTGCATATGTCAATTACTCTCGAGATAAATTCAAGTTGTTTCATTTAGAGAACACTCAGTGGTAGGTGTCATAACCTAATATGTATAAATTTTTAGATGCAGCTAATGGCTTTGTAGGTCTCAATGACCGTCACATATCCTCCATTGCATGTTTTATGTCAGTGTACTGAAATGTATTAGGAAGTTTGTTTGTGTTGTATAGGGTAATTGTTTGTGGAACTTCATCTTCTCTCTTAATGTTTGGAAATCTTCTTTCTTGATTCTTCATGTAATTTCCTTTTTTGGTATTTTTAATTTTGTATTGTGTAAATACTGTGTAAGAGTGATCTGTTGTATGGATGCAATGTGTTGTTGTGCCTGTGTCAAGTTAAGATGATTGAAGTGTGTTTGATGAATAGTATTAATGTTGTATTTCGGAGACATATTTCTTCATGTGGGGTTCTCTTCTCTCTTGATTCTACATGTCATTTGCCTGAGAAGTATGTAAAGTGAGTGTAATTGGGTTTATAGTTTCATATGTAGAGTGATGTAACGTTGTGTTCTGATCTGTTTGTGTGAGTGGGTTTGTTGTATAGGATATATAGTGTTTTGTAGAGACATATTTCTCGATGAGACAAAATATTCATTCTTCATTCTTCAAGTAGTGTTAATGTAAATGGTTTGATATGTGGAGTGTGAGTGTCTAAAAGGTGTTGTATTACAGTTATCTGTAGAGAAGTATATGGGTATGTATGGAGGATATGTGGTATGGATGGTTCTGCCATTTTTACATCGTACATAGAGTTCTATATGCATCTGGAGATTTAGAGTTGGATTTATTCTGTCATTGAAATTTGTCGATAATTAACAGCTTGCACATTTATTTCTGGAAACATGGTAACAATGTATTTTTTACACATCGAGTGTTTTCTGTCACACTTGTATACTGACATAATAGGAATTGTGATGTTTACGTTTATTAGGTTTTTTTCCCTTTTTCATTTGTAACTAATACATGCCAGAATTGTATACATCATAAATGGTAATCAGTTTCAATGCCGATGTGTCCGATACTTTAATCCATCCATGAACTTAGCATGTTGTGCGCTAGATTTGTCATGTTTTTTTGGTAATATCTTTTCATCTGTTTCAGGTATTTAGTGTATTCATCACAGTACACAATTGCATATGTCAATTACTCTCGAGATAAATTCAAGTTGTTTCATTTAGAGAACACTCAGTGGTAGGTGTCATCACCTAATATGTATCAATTTTAAGATGCAGCTAATGGCTTTGTAGGTCTCAATGACCGTCACATATCCTCCATTGCATGTTTTATGTCAGTGTACTGAAATGTATTAGAAAGTTTGTTTGTGTTGTATAGGGTAATTGTTTGTGGAAGTTCATCTTCTCTCTTAATGTTTGGAAATCTTCTTTCTTGATTCTTCATGTAATTTCCTTTTTTGGTATTTTTAATTTTGTGTTGTGTAAATACTGTGTAAGAGTGATGTGTTGTATGAATGCAATGTGTTGTTGTGCCTGTGTCAAGTTAAGATGATTGAAGTGTGTTTGATGAATAGTATTAATGTTGTATTTCGGAGACATATTTCTTCATGTGGGGTTCTCTTCTCTCTTGATTCTTCATGTTATTTGCCTGAGAAGTATGTAAAGTGAGTGTAATTGGGTTTATAGTTTCATATGAAGAGTGATGTAACGTTGTTTTCTGATCTGTTTGTGTGAGTGGGTTTGTTGTATAGGATATATAGTGTTTTGTAGAGACATATTTCTCCATGAGAAAATCTTTTTTCTTCGTTTTTCAAGTAGTGTTAATGTAAATGGTTTGATATGTGGAGTGTGAGTGTCGATAAGGTGTTGTATTACAGTTATCTGTAGAGAAGTATACGGGTATGTATGGAGGATATGTGGTATAGATGGTTCTGCTATTTTTACATCGTACATAGATTTCTCTATGCATCTGGAGATTTAGAGTTTGATTTATTCTGTCATTGAAATTTGTCGATAATTAACAGCTTGCACATTTATTTCTGGAAACATGATAACAATGTATTTTTTACACATAGAGTGTTTTCTGTCACACTTGGATACTGACATAATAGGAAATGAGATGTGTACGTTTATTAGGTTTTTTTTTCCATATTTCATTTGTAACCAATTCATGCCAGAATTGTATACATCATAAATGGTAATCAGTTTCAATGCCGATGTGACCGATACTTTAATCCATCCATGAACTTAGCATATAGTGCGCTACATTTGTCTTGTTTTTTTGGTAATATCTTTTCATCTGTTTCAGTTATTTACTGTATTCATCACAGTACGCAATTGCATATGTCAATTACTCTCGAGATAAATTCAAGTTGTTTCATTTAGAGAACACTCAGTGGTAGGTGTCATCACCTAATATGTATCAATTTTAAGATGCAGCTAATGGCTTTGTAGGTCTCAATGACCGTCACATATCCTCCATTGCATGTTTTATGTCAGTGTACTGAAATGTATTAGGAAGTTTGTTTGTGTTGTATAGGGTCATTGTTTGTGGAAGTTCATTTTCTGTCTTGATGTTTGGAAATCTTCTTTCTTGATTCTTCATGTAATTTCATTTTTGGTATTTTTAATTTTGTATTGTGTAAATACTGTGTAAGAGTGATCTGTTGTATGGATGCAATGTTTTGTTGTGCCTGTGTCAAGTTAAGATGATTGAAGTGTGTTTGATGAATAGTATTAATGTTGTATTTCGGAGACATATTTCTTCATGTGGGGTTCTTTTCTCTCTTGATTCTTCATGTCATTTGCCTGAGAAGTATGTAAAGGGAGTGTAATTGGGTTTATAGTTTCATATGAAGAGTGATGTAACGTTGTGTTCTGATCTGTATGTGTGAGTGGGTTTGTTGTATAGGATATATAGTGTTTTGTAGAGACATATTACTCCATAAGACAAAATCTTCATTCGTCATGTAGTGTTAATGTAAATGGTTTGATATGTGGAGTGTGAGTGTTGAAAATGTGTTGTATTACAGTTATATGTAGAGAAGTATACGGGTATGTATGGAGGATATGTGGTATAGATGGTTCTGCCATTTTTACATCGTACATAGAGTTCTATATGCATCTGGAGATTTAGAGTTGGATTTATTCTGTCATTCAAATTTGTCGATAATTAACAGCTTGCACATTTATTTCTTGAAATATGGTAACAATGTACACTCCTGGAAATGGAAAAAAGAACACATTGACACCGGTGTGTCAGACCCACCATACTTGCTCCGGACACTGCGAGAGGGCTGTACAAGCAATGATCACACGCACGGCACAGCGGACACACCAGGAACCGCAGTGTTGGCCGTCGAATGGCGCTAGCAGCACAGCATTTGTGCACCGCCGCCGTCAGTGTCAGCCAGTTTGTCGTGGCATACGGAGCTCCATCGCAGTCTTTAACACTGGTAGCATGCCCCGACAGCGTGGACGTGAAGCGTATGTGCAGTTGACGGACTTTGAGCGAGGGCGTATAGTGGGCATGCGGGAGGCCGGGTGGACGTACCGCCGAATTGCTCAACATGTGGGGCGTGAGGTCTCCACAGTACATCGATGTTGTCGCCAGTGGTCGGCGGAAGGTGCACGTGCCCGTCGACCGGGGACCGGACCGCTGCGACGCACGGATGCACGCCAAGACCGTAGGATCCCACGCAGTGCCGTAGGGGATCGCAGCGCCACTTCCCAGCAAATTAGGGACACTGTTGCTCCTGGGGTATCGGCGAGGACCATTCGCACCCTCTCCATGAAGCTGGGCTAAGATCCCGCACACCGTTAGGCCGTCTTCCGCTCACGCCCCAACATCGTGCAGCCCGCCTCCAGTGGTGTCGCGACAGGCGTGACTGGAGGGACGAATGGAGATGTGTCGTCTTCAGCGATGAGAGTCGCTTCTGCCTTGGTGCCAATGATGGTCGTATGCGTGTTTGGCGCCGTGTAGGTGAGCGCCACAATCAGGACTGCATACGACCGAGGCACACAGGGCCAACACCCGGCATCATGGTGTGGGGAGCGATCTCCTACACTGGCCGTACACCACTGGTGATCGTCGAGGGGACACTGAATAGTGCACGGTACATCCCAACCGTCATCGAACCCATCGTTCTACCATTCCTAGACTGGCAAGGGAACTTGCTGTTCCAACAGGACAATGCACGTCCGCATGTATCCCGTGCCACCCAACGTGCTCTAGAAGGTGTAAGTCAACTACCCTGGCCAGCAAGATCTCCAGATCTGTCCCCCATTGAGCATGTTTGGGACTGGATGAAGCGTCGTCTCACGCGGTCTGCACGTCCAGCACGAACGCTGGTCCAACTGAGGCGCCAGGTGGAAATGGCATGGCAAGCCGTTCCACAGGACTACATCCAGCATCTCTACGATCGTGTCCATGGAAGAATAGCAGCGTGCATTGCTGCGAAAGGTGGATATACACTGTACTAGTGCCGACATTGTGCATGCTCTGTTGCCTGTGTCTATGTGCCTGTGGTTCTGTCAGTGTGATCATGTGATGTATCTGACCCCAGGAATGTGTCAATAAAGTTTCCCCTTCCTGGGACAATGAATTCACGGTGTTCTTATTTCAATTTCCAGGAGTGTATTTTTTACACATAGAGTGTTTTCTGTCACACTTGTATACTGACATAATAGGAATTCTGATGTTTACGTTTATTAGGTTTTTTTCCCTTTTTCATTTGTAACTAATACATGCCAGAATTTTATACATCATAAATGGTAATCAGTTTCAATGCCTATGTGTCCGATACTTTAATCCATCCATGAACTTAGCATATAGTGCGCTTTATTTGTCATGTTTTTTTGGTAATATGTTTTCATCTGTTTCAGTTATTTACTGTATTCATCACAGTACGCAATTGCATATGTCAATTACTCTCGAGATAAATTCAAGTTGTTTCATTTAGAGAACACTCAGTGGTAGGTGTCATCACCTAATATGTATCAATTTTAAGATGCAGCTAATGGCTTTGTAGGTCTCAATGACCGTCACATATCCTCCATTGCATGTTTTATGTCAGTGTACTGAAATGTATTAGGAAGTTTGTTTGTGTTGTATAGGGTCATTGTTTGTGGAAGTTCATCTTCTGTCTTGATGTTTGGAAATCTTCTTTCTTGATTCTTCATGTAATTTCATTTTTGGTATTTTTAATTTTGTATTGTGTAAATACTGTGTAAGAGTGATCTGTTGTATGGATGCAATGTTTTGTTGTGCCTGTGTCAAGTTAAGATGATTGAAGTGTGTTTGATGAATAGTATTAATGTTGTATTTCGGAGACATATTTCTTCATGTGGGGTTCTTTTCTCTCTTGATTCTTCATGTCATTTGCCTGAGAAGTATGTAAAGGGAGTGTAATTGGGTTTATAGTTTCATATGAAGAGTGATGTAACGTTGTGTTCTGATCTGTATGTGTGAGTGGGTTTGTTGTATAGGATATATAGTGTTTTGTAGAGACATATTACTCCATAAGACAAAATCTTCATTCGTCATGTAGTGTTAATGTAAATGGTTTGATATGTGGAGTGTGAGTGTTGAAAATGTGTTGTATTACAGTTATATGTAGAGAAGTATACGGGTATGTATGGAGGATATGTGGTATAGATGGTTCTGCCATTTTTACATCGTACATAGAGTTCTATATGCATCTGGAGATTTAGAGTTGGATTTATTCTGTCATTGAAATTTGTCGATAATTAACAGCTTGCACATTTATTTCTTGAAATATGGTAACAATGTACACTCCTGGAAATGGAAAAAAGAACACATTGACACCGGTGTGTCAGACCCACCATACTTGCTCCGGACACTGCGAGAGGGCTGTACAAGCAATGATCACACGCACGGCACAGCGGACACATCAGGAACCGCAGTGTTGGCCGTCGAATGGCGCTAGCAGCGCAGCATTTGTGCACCGGCGCCGTCAGTGTCAGCCAGTTTGTCGTGGCATACGGAGCTCCATCGCAGTCTTTAACACTGGTAGCATGCCCCGACAGCGTGGACGTGAAGCGTATGTGCAGTTGACGGACTTTGAGCGAGGGCGTATGGTGGGCATGCGGGAGGCCGGGTGGACGTACCGCCGAATTGCTCAACACGTGGGGTGTGAGGTCTCCACAGTACATCGATGTTGTCGCCAGTGGTCGGCGGAAGGTGCACGTGCCCGTCGACCGGGGACCGGACCGCTGCGACGCACGGATGCACGCCAAGACCGTAGGATCCCACGCAGTGCCGTAGGGGATCGCAGCG
Organism: Schistocerca nitens; assembly: GCF_023898315.1. Lineage (NCBI taxonomy): Eukaryota > Metazoa > Arthropoda > Insecta > Orthoptera > Acrididae > Schistocerca > Schistocerca nitens. The sequence continues at coordinate 1,272,652,560 of NC_064614.1, read as the reverse complement.
CCACTTCCCAGCAAATTAGGGACACTGTTGCTCCTGGGGTATCGGCGAGGACCATTCGCACCCTCTCCATGATGCTGGGCTAAGATCCCGCACACCGTTAGGCCGTCTTCCGCTCACGCCTCAACATCGTGCAGCCCGCCTCCAGTGGTGTCGCGACAGGCGTGACTGGAGGGACGAATGGAGATGTGTCGTCTTCAGCGATGAGAGTCGCTTCTGCCTTGGTGCCAATGATGGTCGTATGCGTGTTTGGCGCCGTGTAGGTGAGCGCCACAATCAGGACTGCATACGACCGAGGCACACAGGGCCAACACCCGGCATCATGGTGTGGGGAGCGATCTCCTACACTGGCCGTACACCACTGGTGATCGTCGAGGGGACACTGAATAGTGCACGGTACATCCCAACCGTCATCGAACCCATCGTTCTACCATTCCTAGACTGGCAAGGGAACTTGCTGTTCCAACAGGACAATGCACGTCCGCATGTATCCCGTGCCACCCAACGTGCTCTAGAAGGTGTAAGTCAACTACCCTGGCCAGCAAGATCTCGAGATCTGTCCCCCTTTGAGCATGTTTGGGACTGGATGAAGCGTCGTCTCACGCGGTCTGCACGTCCAGCACGAACGCTGGTCCAACTGAGGCGCCAGGTGGAAATGGCATGGCAAGCCGTTCCACAGGACTACATCCAGCATCTCTACGATCGTGTCCATGGAAGAATAGCAGCGTGCATTGCTGCGAAAGGTGGATATACACTGTACTAGTGCCGACATTGTGCATGCTCTGTTGCCTGTGTCTATGTGCCTGTGGTTCTGTCAGTGTGATCATGTGATGTATCTGACCCCAGGAATGTGTCAATAAAGTTTCCCCTTGCTGGGACAATGAATTCACGGTGTTCTTATTTCAATTTCCAGGAGTGTATTTTTTACACATAGAGTGTTTTCTGTCACACTTGTATACTGACATAATAGGAATTGAGATGTTTACGTTTATTAGGTTTTTTTCCCTTTTTCATTTGTAACTAATACATGCCAGAATTTTATACATCATAAATGGTAATCAGTTTCAATGCCTATGTGTCCGATACTTTAATCCATCCATGAACTTAGCATATAGTGCGCTTTATTTGTCATGTTTTTTTGGTAATATGTTTTCATCTGTTTCAGTTATTTACTGTATTCATCACAGTACGCAATTGCATATGTCAATTACTCTCGAGAAAAATTCAAGTTGTTTCATTTAGAGAACACTCAGTGGTAGGTGTCATCACCTAATATGTATCAATTTTATGATGCAGCTAATGGCTTTGTAGGTCTCAATGACCGTCACATATCCTCCATTGCATGTTTTATGTCAGTGTACTGAAATGTATTAAGAAGTTTGTTTGTGTTGTATAGGGTCATTGTTTGTGGAAGTTCATCTTCTCTCTTGATGTTTGGAAATCTTCTTTCTTGATTCTTCATGTCATTTCATTTTTGGTATTTTTAATTTTGTATTGTGTAAATACTGTGTAAGAGAGATCTGTTGTATGAATGCAATGTGTTGTGCCTGTGTCAAGTTAAGATGATTGAAGTGTGTTTGATGAATAGTATTAATGTTGTATTTCGGAGACATATTTCTTCATGTGGGGTTCTCTTCTCTCTTGATTCTTCATGTCATTTGCCTGAGAAGTATGTAAAGGGAGTGTAATTGGGTTTATAGTTTCATATGAAGAGTGATGTAACGTTGTGTTCTGATCTGTATGTGTGAGTGGGTTTGTTGTATAGGATATATAGTGTTTTGTAGAGACATATTACTCCATAAGACAAAATCTTCATTCGTCATGTAGTGTTAATGTAAATGGTTTGATATGTGGAGTGTGAGTGTTGAAAATGTGTTGTATTACAGTTATATGTAGAGAAGTATACGGGTATGTATGGAGGATATGTGGTATAGATGGTTCTGCCATTTTTACATCGTACATAGAGTTCTATATGCATCTGGAGATTTAGAGTTGGATTTATTCTGTCATTCAAATTTGTCGATAATTAACAGCTTGCACATTTATTTCTTGAAATATGGTAACAATGTACACTCCTGGATATGGAAAAAAGAACACATTGACACCGGTGTGTCAGACCCACCATACTTGCTCCGGACACTGCGAGAGGGCTGTACAAGCAATGATCACACGCACGGCACAGCGGACACATCAGGAACCGCAGTGTTGGCCGTCGAATGGCGCTAGCAGCGCAGCATTTGTGCACCGGCGCCGTCAGTGTCAGCCAGTTTGTCGTGGCATACGGAGCTCCATCGCAGTCTTTAACACTGGTAGCATGCCCCGACAGCGTGGACGTGAAGCGTATGTGCAGTTGACGGACTTTGAGCGAGGGCGTATGGTGGGCATGCGGGAGGCCGGGTGGACGTACCGCCGAATTGCTCAACACGTGGGGTGTGAGGTCTCCACAGTACATCGATGTTGTCGCCAGTGGTCGGCGGAAGGTGCACGTGCCCGTCGACCGGGGACCGGACCGCTGCGACGCACGGATGCACGCCAAGACCGTAGGATCCCACGCAGTGCCGTAGGGGATCGCAGCGCCACTTCCCAGCAAATTAGGGACACTGTTGCTCCTGGGGTATCGGCGAGGACCATTCGCACCCTCTCCATGAAGCTGGGCTAAGATCCCGCACACCGTTAGGCCGTCTTCCGCTCACGCCTCAACATCGTGCAGCCCGCCTCCAGTGGTGTCGCGACAGGCGTGACTGGAGGGACGAATGGAGATGTGTCGTCTTCAGCGATGAGAGTCGCTTCTGCCTTGGTGCCAATGATGGTCGTATGCGTGTTTGGCGCCGTGTAGGTGAGCGCCACAATCAGGACTGCATACGACCGAGGCACACAGGGCCAACACCCGGCATCATGGTGTGGGGAGCGATCTCCTACACTGGCCGTACACCACTGGTGATCGTCGAGGGGACACTGAATAGTGCACGGTACATCCCAACCGTCATCGAACCCATCGTTCTACCATTCCTAGACTGGCAAGGGAACTTGCTGTTCCAACAGGACAATGCACGTCCGCATGTATCCCGTGCCACCCAACGTGCTCTAGAAGGTGTAAGTCAACTACCCTGGCCAGCAAGATCTCCAGATCTGTCCCCCATTGAGCATGTTTGGGACTGGATGAAGCGTCGTCTCACGCGGTCTGCACGTCCAGCACGAACGCTGGTCCAACTGAGGCGCCAGGTGGAAATGGCATGGCAAGCCGTTCCACAGGACTACATCCAGCATCTCTACGATCGTGTCCATGGAAGAATAGCAGCGTGCATTGCTGCGAAAGGTGGATATACACTGTACTAGTGCCGACATTGTGCATGCTCTGTTGCCTGTGTCTATGTGCCTGTGGTTCTGTCAGTGTGATCATGTGATGTATCTGACCCCAGGAATGTGTCAATAAAGTTTCCCCTTCCTGGGACAATGAATTCACGGTGTTCTTATTTCAATTTCCAGGAGTGTATTTTTTACACATAGAGTGTTTTCTGTCACACTTGTATACTGACATAATAGGAATTGAGATGTTTACGTTTATTAGGTTTTTTTCCCTTTTTCATTTGTAACTAATACATGCCAGAATTTTATACATCATAAATGGTAATCAGTTTCAATGCCTATGTGTCCGATACTTTAATCCATCCATGAACTTAGCATATAGTGCGCTTTATTTGTCATGTTTTTTTGGTAATATGTTTTCATCTGTTTCAGTTATTTACTGTATTCATCACAGTACGCAATTGCATATGTCAATTACTCTCGAGAAAAATTCAAGTTGTTTCATTTAGAGAACACTCAGTGGTAGGTGTCATCACCTAATATGTATCAATTTTATGATGCAGCTAATGGCTTTGTAGGTCTCAATGACCGTCACATATCCTCCATTGCATGTTTTATGTCAGTGTACTGAAATGTATTAAGAAGTTTGTTTGTGTTGTATAGGGTCATTGTTTGTGGAAGTTCATCTTCTCTCTTGATGTTTGGAAATCTTCTTTCTTGATTATCCAAGTAATTTCATTTTTGGTATTTTTAATTTTGTATTGTGTAAATACTGTGTAAGAGAGATCTGTTGTATGAATGCAATGTGTTGTGCCTGTGTCAAGTTAAGATGATTGAAGTGTGTTTGATGAATAGTATTAATGTTGTATTTCGGAGACATATTTCTTCATGTGGGGTTCTCTTCTCTCTTGATTCTTCATGTCATTTGCCTGAGAAGTATGTAAAGGGAGTGTAATTGGGTTTATAGTTTCATATGAAGAGTGATGTAACGTTGTGTTCTGATCTGTATGTGTGAGTGGGTTTGTTGTATAGGATATATAGTGTTTTGTAGAGACATATTACTCCATAAGACAAAATCTTCATTCGTCATGTAGTGTTAATGTAAATGGTTTGATATGTGGAGTGTGAGTGTTGAAAATGTGTTGTATTACAGTTATATGTAGAGAAGTATACGGGTATGTATGGAGGATATGTGGTATAGATGGTTCTGCCATTTTTACATCGTACATAGAGTTCTATATGCATCTGGAGATTTAGAGTTGGATTTATTCTGTCATTCAAATTTGTCGATAATTAACAGCTTGCACATTTATTTCTTGAAATATGGTAACAATGTACACTCCTGGATATGGAAAAAAGAACACATTGACACCGGTGTGTCAGACCCACCATACTTGCTCCGGACACTGCGAGAGGGCTGTACAAGCAATGATCACACGCACGGCACAGCGGACACATCAGGAACCGCAGTGTTGGCCGTCGAATGGCGCTAGCAGCGCAGCATTTGTGCACCGCCGCCGTCAGTGTCAGCCAGTTTGTCGTGGCATACGGAGCTCCATCGCAGTCTTTAACACTGGTAGCATGCCCCGACAGCGTGGACGTGAAGCGTATGTGCAGTTGACGGACTTTGAGCGAGGGCGTATAGTGGGCATGCGGGAGGCCGGGTGGACATACCGCCGAATTGCTCAACACGTGGGGCGTGAGGTCTCCACAGTACATCGATGTTGTCGCCAGTGGTCGGCGGAAGGTGCACGTGCCCGTCGACCGGGGACCGGACCGCTGCGACGCACGGATGCACGCCAAGACCGTAGGATCCCACGCAGTGCCGTAGGGGATCGCAGCGCCACTTCCCAGCAAATTAGGGACACTGTTGCTCCTGGGGTATCGGCGAGGACCATTCGCACCCTCTCCATGAAGCTGGGCTAAGATCCCGCACACCGTTAGGCCGTCTTCCGCTCACGCCCCAACATCGTGTAGCCCGCCTCCAGTGGTGTCGCGACAAGCGTGACTGGAGGGACGAATGGAGATGTGTCATCCTCAGCGATGAGAGTCGCTTCTGCCTTGGTGCCAATGATGGTCATATGCGTGTTTGGCGCCGTGTAGGTGAGCGCCACAATCAGGACTGCATACGACCGAGGCACACAGGGCCAACACCCGGCATCATGGTGTGGGGAGCGATCTCCTACACTGGCCGTACACCACTGGTGATCGTCGAGGGGACACTGAATAGTGCACGGTACATCCCAACCGTCATCGAACCCATCGTTCTACCATTCCTAGACTGGCAAGGGAACTTGCTGTTCCAACAGGACAATGCACGTCCGCATGTATCCCGTGCCACCCAATGTGCTCTAGAAGGTGTAAGTCAACTACCCTGGCCAGCAAGATCTCGAGATCTGTCCCCCATTGAGCATGTTTGGGACTGGATGAAGCGTCGTCTCACGCGGTCTGCACGTCCAGCACGAACACTGGTCCAACTGAGGCGCCAGGTGGAAATGGCATGGCAAGCCGTTCCACAGGACTACATCCAGCATCTCTACGATCGTGTCCATGGAAGAATAGCAGCGTGCATTGCTGCGAAAGGTGGATATACACTGTACTAGTGCCGACATTGTGCATGCTCTGTTGCCTGTGTCTATGTGCCTGTGGTTCTGTCAGTGTGATCATGTGATGTATCTGACCCCAGGAATGTGTCAATAAAGTTTCCCCTTCCTGGGACAATGAATTCACGGTGTTCTTATTTCAATTTCCAGGAGTGTATTTTTTACACATAGAGTGTTTTCTGTCACACTTGTATACTGACATAATAGGAATTGAGATGTTTACGTTTATTAGGTTTTTTTCCCTTTTTCATTTGTAACTAATACATGCCAGAATTTTATACATCATAAATGGTAATCAGTTTCAATGCCTATGTGTCCGATACTTTAATCCATCCATGAACTTAGCATATAGTGCGCTTTATTTGTCATGTTTTTTTGGTAATATGTTTTCATCTGTTTCAGTTATTTACTGTATTCATCACAGTACGCAATTGCATATGTCAATTACTCTCGAGATAAATTCAAGTTGTTTCATTTAGAGAACACTCAGTGGTAGGTGTCATCACCTAATATGTATCAATTTTAAGATGCAGCTAATGGCTTTGTAGGTCTCAATGACCGTCACATATCCTCCATTGCATGTTTTATGTCAGTGTACTGAAATGTATTAGGAAGTTTGTTTGTGTTGTATAGGGTCATTGTTTGTGGAAGTTCATCTTCTCTCTTGATGTTTGGAAATCTTCTTTCTTGATTCTTCATGTAATTTAATTTTTGGTATTTTTAATTTTGTATTGTGTAAATACTGTGTAAGAGAGATCTGTTGTATGAATGCAATGTGTTGTTGTGCCTGTGTCAAGTTAAGATGATTAAAGTGTGTTTGATGAATAGTATTAATGTTGTATTTCGGAGACATATTTCTTCATGTGGGGTTCTCTTCTCTCTTGATTCTTCATGTCATTTGCCTGAGAAGTATGTAAAGTGAGTGTAATTGGGTTTATAGTTTCATATGTAGAGTGATGTAACGTAGTGTTCTGATCTGTTTGTGTGAGTGGGTTTGTTGTATAGGATATATAGTGTTTTGTAGAGACATATTTCTCCATGAGACAAAATCTTCTTTCTTCATTCTTCAAGTAGTGTTAATGTAAATGGTTTGATATGTGGAGTGTGAGTGTCGAAAAGGTGTTGTATTACAGTTATCTGTAGAGAAGTATACGGGTATGTATGGAGGATATGTGGAATAGATGGTTCTGCCATTTTTACATCGTACATAGAGTTCTATATGCATCTGGAGATTTAGAGTTGGATTTATTCTGTCATTGAAATTTGTCGATAATTAACAGCTTGCACATTTATTTCTGGAAACATGGTAACAATGTATTTTTTACACAGAGTGTTTTCTGTCACACTTGTATACTGACATAATAGGAATTGAGATGTTTACGTTTATTAGGTTTTTTTCCCTTTTTCATTTGTAACTAATACATGCCAGAATTGTATACATCATAAACGGTAATCAGTTTCAATGCCGATGTGTCCGATACTTCAATCAATCCATGAACTTAGCATGTAGTGCGCTACATTTGTCATGTTTTTTTGGTAATATCTTTTCATCTGTTTCAGTTATTTACTGTGTTCGTCACAGTACGCAATTGCATATGTTAACTACTCTCGAGAAAAATTCAAGTTGTTTCATTTAGAGAACACTCAGTGATAGGTGTCATTACATAATATGTATCAATTTTAAGATGCAGCTAATGGCTTTGTAGGTCTCAATGACCGTCACATATCCTCCATTGCATGTTTTATGTCAGTGTACTGAAATGTATTAGGAAGTTTGTTTGTGTTGTATAGGGTCATTGTTTGTGGAAGTTCATCTTCTCTCTTGATGTTTGGAAATCTTCTTTCTTGATTCTTCATGTCATTTCATTTTTGGTATTTTTAATTTTGTATTGTGTAAATACTGTGTAAGAGAGATCTGTTGTATGAATGCAATGTGTTGTTGTGCCTGTGTCAAGTTAAGATGATTGAAGTGTGTTTGATGAATAGTATTAATGTTGTATTTCGGAGACATATTTCTTCATGTGGGGTTCTCTTCTCGCTTGATTCTTCATGAAATTTGCCTGAGAAGTATGTAAAGTGAGTGTAATTGGGTTTATAGTTTCATATGTAGAGTGATGTAACGTAGTGTTCTGATCTGTTTGTGTGAGTGGGTTTGTTGTATAGGATATATAGTGTTTTGTAGAGACATATTTCTCCATGAGACAAAATCTTCTTTCTTCATTCTTCAAGTAGTGTTAATGTAAATGGTTTGATATGTGGAGTGTGAGTGTCGAAAAGGTGTTGTATTACAGTTATCTGTAGAGAAGTATACGGGTATGTATGGAGGATATGTGGAATAGATGGTTGTGCCATTTTTAAATCGTACATAGAGTTCTATATGCATCTGGAGATTTAGAGTTGGATTTATTCTGTCATTGAAATTTGTCGATAATTAACAGCTTGCACATTTATTTCTGGAAACATGGTAACAATGTATTTTTTACACAGAGTGTTTTCTGTCACACTTGTATACTGACATAATAGGAATTGAGATGTTTACGTTTATTAGGTTCTTTTCCCTTTTTCATTTGTAACTAATACATGCCAGAATTGTATACATCATTAATGGTAATCAGTTTCAATGCCGATGTGTCCGATACTTTAATCCATCCATGAACTTAGCATATAGTGCGCTACTTTGTCATGTTTTTTCGGTAATATCTTTTCATCTGTTTCAGTTATTTACTGTATTCATCACAGTACGCAATTGCATATGTCAATTACTCTCGAGAAAAATTCAAGTTGTTTCATTTAGAGAACACTCAGTGGTAGGTGTCATCACCTAATATGTATCAATTTTAAGATGCAGCTAATGGCTTTGTAGGTCTCAATGACCGTCACATATCCTCCATTGCATGTTTTATGTCAGTGTACTGAAATGTATTAGGAAGTTTGTTTGTGTTGTATAGGGTCATTGTTTGTGGAAGTTCATCTTCTCTCTTGATGTTTGGAAATCTTCTTTCTTGATTCTTCATGTCATTTCATTTTTGTTTTTTTTTATTTTGTATTGTGTAAATACTGTGTAAGAGAGATCTGTTGTATGAATGCAATGTGTTGTTGTGCCTATGTCAAGTTAAGATGATTGAAGTGTGTTTGATGAATAGTATTAATGTTGTATTTCGGAGACATATTTCTTCATGTGGGGTTCTCTTCTCTCTTGATTCTTCATGTCATTTGCCTGAGAAGTATGTAAAGTGAGTGTAATTGGGTTTATTGTTTCATATGTAGAGTGATGTAACGTTGTGTTCTGATCTGTTTGTGTGAGTGGGTTTGTTGTATAGGATATATAGTGTTTTGTAGAGACATATTTCCCCATGAGACAAAATCTTCTTTCTTCATTCTTCAAGTAGTGTTAATGTAAATGGTTTGATATGTGGAGTGTGAGTGTCGAAAAGGTGTTGTATTACAGTTATCTGTGGAGAAGTATACGGGTATGTATGGAGGATATGTGGAATAGATGGTTCTGCCATTTTTACATCGTACATAGAGTTCTATATGCATCTGGAGATTTAGAGTTGGATTTATTCTGTCATTGAAATTTGTCGATAATTAACAACTTGCACATTTATTTCTGGAAACATGGTAACAATGTATTTTTTACACAGAGTGTTTTCTGTCACACTTGTATACTGACATGATAGGAATTGAGATGTTTACGTTTATTAGGTTTTTTTCCCTTTTTCATTTGTAACTAATACATGCGAGAATTGTATACATCATAAACGGTAATCATTTTCAATGCCGATGTGTCCGATACTTTAATCCATCCATGAACTTAGCATGTAGTGTGCTACATTTGTCATGTTTTTTTGGTAATATCTTTTCATCTGTTTCAGTTATTTACTGTATTCGTCACAGTACGCAATTGCATATGTCAATTACTCTCGAGAAAAATTCAAGTTGTTTCATTTAGAGAACACTCAGTGGTAGGTGTCATTACATAATATGAATCAATTTTAAGATGCAGCTAATGGCTTTGTAGGTCTCAATGACCGTCGCATATCCTCCATTGCATGTTTTATGTCAGTGTACTGAAATGTATTAGGAAGTTTGTTTGTGTTGTATAGGGTAATTGTTTGTGGAAGTTCATCTTCTCTCTTGATGTTTTGAAATCTTCTTTCTTGATTCTTCATGTAATTTCATTTTTGGTATTTTTAATTTTGTATTGTGTAAATACTGTGTAAGAGAGATCTGTTGTATGAATGCAATGTGTTGTTGTGCCTGTGTCAAGTTAAGATGATTAAAGTGTGTTTGATGAATAGTATTAATGTTGTATTTCGGAGACATATTTCTTCATGTGGGGTTCTCTTCTCTCTTGATTCTTCATGTCATTTGCCTGAGAAGTATGTAAAGTGAGTGTAATTGGGTTTATAGTTTCATATGTATAGTGATGTAACGTAGTGTTCTGATCTGTTTGTGTGAGTGGGTTTGTTGTATAGGATATATAGTGTTTTGTAGAGACATATTTCTCCATGAGACAAAATCTTCTTTCTTCATTCTTCAAGTAGTGTTAATGTAAATGGTTTGATATGTGGAGTGTGAGTGTCGAAAAGGTGTTGTATTACAGTTATCTGTAGAGAAGTATACGGGTATGTATGGAGGATATGTGGAATAGATGGTTCTGCCATTTTTACATCGTACATAGAGTTCTATATGCATCTGGAGATTTAGAGTTGGATTTATTCTGTCATTGAAATTTGTCGATAATTAACAGCTTGCACATTTATTTCTGGAAACATGGTAACAATATATTTTTTACACAGAGTGTTTTCTGTCACACTTGTATACTGACATAATAGGAATTGAGATGTTTACGTTTATTAGGTTTTTTTCCCTTTTTCATTTGTAACTAATACATGCCAGAATTGTATACATCATAAACGGTAATCAGTTTCAATGCCGATGTGTCCGATACTTCAATCAATCCATGAACTTAGCATGTAGTGCGCTACATTTGTCATGTTTTTTTGGTAATATCTTTTCATCTGTTTCAGTTATTTACTGTATTCATCACAGTACGCAATTGCATATGTCAATTACTCTCGAGAAAAATTCAAGTTGTTTCATTTAGAGAACACTCAGTGGTAGGTGTCATCACCTAATATGTATCAATTTTAAGATGCAGCTAATGGCTTTGTAGGTCTCAATGACCGTCACATATCCTCCATTGCATGTTTTATGTCAGTGTACTGAAATGTATTAGGAAGTTTGTTTGTGTTGTATAGGGTCATTGTTTGTGGAAGTTCATCTTCTCTCTTGATGTTTGGAAATCTTCTTTCTTGATTCTTCATGTCATTTCATTTTTGTTTTTTTTTTTATTTTGTATTGTGTAAATACTGTGTAAGAGAGATCTGTTGTATGAATGCAATGTGTTGTTGTGCCTATGTCAAGTTAAGATGATTGAAGTGTGTTTGATGAATAGTATTAATGTTGTATTTCGGAGACATATTTCTTCATGTGGGGTTCTCTTCTCTCTTGATTCTTCATGTCATTTGCCTGAGAGGTATGTAAAGTGAGTGTAATTGGGTTCATAGTTTCATATGTAGAGTGATGTAACGTTGTGTTCTGATCTGTTTGTGTGAGTGGGTTTGTTGTATAGGATATATAGTGTTTTGTAGAGGCATATTTCTCCATGAGACAGACTCTTCTTTCTTCATTCTTCATGTAGTGTTAATGTAAATGGTTTGACATGTGGAGTGTGAGTGTCGAAAAGGTGTTGTATTACAGTTATCTGTAGAGAAGTATACGGGTATGTATGGAGGATATGTGGTATGGATGGTTCTGCCATTATTACATCGTACATAGAGTTCTATATGCATCTGGAGATTTAGAGTTTGATTTATTCTGTCATTGATATTTGTTGATAATTAAAAGCTTGCACATTTATTTCTGGAAACATTGTAACAATGTATGTTTTACACATAGAGTGTTTTCTGTCACACTTGTATACTGACATAATAGGAATTGTTATGTTTACGTTTATTAGGTTATTTTCCCTTTTTCATTTGTAACTAATACATGCCAGAATTGTATACATCATAAATGGTAATCAGTTTCAATGCCGATGTGTCCGATACATTAATCCTTCCATGAACTTAGCATATAGTGCGCTGCATTTGTCATGTTTATTTGGTAATATCTTTTCATCTGTTTCAGTTATTTACTGTATTCATCACAGTACGCAATTGCATATGTCAATTACTTTTGAGATAAATTCAAGTTGTTTCATTTAGAGAACACTCAGTGGTAGGTGTCATCACCTAATATGTATCAATTTTAAGATGCAGCTAATGGCTTTGTAGGTCTCAATGACCGTCACATATCCTCCATTGCATGTTTGATGTCAGTGTACTGAAATGTATTAGGAAGTTTGTTTGTGGTGTATAGGGTAATTGTTTGTGGAAGTTCATCTTCTCTCTTGAAGTTTGGAAAGCTTCTTTCTTGATTCTTCATGTAATTTCATTTTTGGTATTTTTAATTTTGTATTGTGTAAATACTGTGTAAGAGAGATCTGTTGTATGAATGCAATGTGTTGTTGTGCCTGTGTCAAGTTAAGATGATTGAAGTGTGTTTGATGAATAGTATTAATGTTGTATTTTGGTGCCATATTACTTCATGTGCGGTTCTCTTCTCTCTTGATTCTTCATGTCATTTGCCTGAGAAGTATGTAAAGTGAGTGTAATTGGGTTTATAGTTTCATATGTAGAGTGATGTAACGTTGTGTTCCGATCTGTTTGTGTGAGTGGGTTTGTTGTATAGGATATATAGTGTTTTGTAGAGACATATTTCTCCATGAGACAGACTCTTCTTTCTTCATTCTTCATGTAGTGTTAATGTAAATGGTTTGATATGTTGAGTGCGAGTGTCGAAAAGGTGTTGTATTACAGTTATCTGTAGAGGAGTATACGGGTATGTATGGAGGATATGCGGTATAGATGGTTCTGCCATTTTTACATCGTACATAGAGTTCTATATGCATCTGGAGATTTAGAGTTTGATTTATTCTGTCATTGAAATTTGTCGATAATTAACAGCTTGCACATTTATTTCTGGAAACATGGTAACAATGTATTTTTTACACATAGAGTGTTTTCTGTCACAGTTGTATACTGACGTAATAGAAATTCAGATGTTTACGTTTATTAGGTTTTTTTCCCTTTTCCATTTGTAACTAATACATGCCAGAATTGTATACATCATAAACGGTAATCAGTTTCAATGCCGATGTGTCCGATACTTTAATCCATCCATGAACTTAGCATGTAGTGCGCTACATTTGTCATGTTTTTTTGGTAATATCTTTTCATCTGTTTCAGTTATTTACTGTATTCGTCACAGTACGCAATTGCATATGTCAATTACTCTCGAGAAAAATTCAAGTTGTTTCATTTAGAGAACACTCAGTGGTAGGTGTCATTACATAATATGTATCAATTTTAAGATGCAGCTAATGGCTTTGTAGGTCTCAATGACCGTCACATATCCTCCATTGCATGTTTTATGTCAGTGTACTGAAATGTATTAGGAAGTTTGTTTGTGTTGTATAGGGTAAGTGTTTGTGGAAGTTCATCTTCTCTCTTGATGTTTGGAAATCTTCTTTCTTGATTCTTCATGTAATTTCATTTTTGGTATTTTTAATTCTGTATTGTGTAAATACTGTGTAAGAGAGATCTGTTGTATGAATGCAATGTGTTGTTGTGCCTGTGTCAAGTTAAGATGATTGAAGTGTGTTTGATGAATAGTATTAATGTTGTATTTCGGAGACATATTTCTTCATGTGGGGTTCTCTTCTCTCTTGATTCTTCATGTCATTTGCCTGAGAAGTATGTAAAGTGAGTGTAATTGGGTTTATAGAGTCATATGTAGAGTGATGTAACGTTGTGTTCTGATCTGTTTGTGTGAGTGGGTTTGTTGTATAGGATATATAGTGTTTTGTAGAGACATTTCTCCATGAGGGAAAATCGTCTTTCTTCATTCTTCAAGTAGTGTTAATGTAAACGGTTTGATATGTGGAGTGTGAGTGTTGAAAAGGTGTTGTATTACAGTTATCTGTAGAGAAGAATACGAGTATGTATGGAGGATATGTGGAATAGATGGTTCTGCCTTTTTTACATCGTACATAGAGTTCTATATGCATCTGGAGATTTAGAGTTTGATTTATTCTGTCATTGATATTTGTCGATAATTAACAGCTTGCACATTTATTTCTGGAAACATGGTAACAATGTATGTTTTACACATAGAGTGGTTTCTGTCACACTTGTATACTGACATAATAGGAATTGAGATGTTTACATTTATTAGGTTTTTTTCCCTTTTTCATTTGTAACTAATACATGCCAGAATTGTATACATCATTAATGGTAATCAGTTTCAATGCCGATGTGTCCGATACTTTAATCCATCCATGAACTTAGCATATGGTGCGCTACATTTGTCATGTTTTTTTGGTAATATCTTTTCATCTGTTTCAGTTATTTACTGTATTCATCACAGTACGCAATTGCATATGTCAATTACTCTCGAGAAAAATTCAAGTTGTTTCATTTAGAGAACACTCAGTGGTAGGTGTCATCACCTAATATGTATAAATTTTTAGATGCAGCTAATGGCTTTGTAGGTCACAATGACCGTCACATATCCTCCATTGCATGTTTTATGTCAGTGTACTGAAATGTATTAGGAAGTTTGTTTGTGTTGTATAGGGTCATTGTTTGTGGAAGTTCATCTTCTCTCTTGATGTTTGGAAATCTTCTTTCTTGATTCTTCATGTCATTTCATTTTTGGTATTTTTAATTCTGTATTGTGTAAATACTGTGTAAGAGAGATCTGTTGTATGAATGCAATGTGTTGTTGTGCATGTGTCAAGTTAAGATGATTGAAGTGTGTTTCATGAATAGTATTAATGTTGTATTTCGGAGACATATTTCTTCATGTGGGGTTCTCTTCTCTCTTGATTCTTCATGTCATTTGCCTGAGAGGTATGTAAAGTGAGTGTAATTGGGTTTATAGTTTCATATGTAGAGTGATGTAACGTTGTGTTCCGATCTGTTTGTGTGAGTGGGTTAGTTGTATAGGATATATAGTGTTTTGTAGAGACATATTTCTCCATGAGACAGACTCTTCTTTCTTCAGTCTTCATGTAGTGTTAATGTAAATGGTTTGATATGTTGAGTGCGAGTGCCGAAAAGGTGTTGTATTACAGTTATCTGTAGAGGAGTATACGGGTATGTATGGAGGATATGCGGTATAGATGGTTCTGCCATTTTTACATCGTACATAGAGTTCTATTGCATCTGGAGATTTAGAGTTTGATTTATTCTGTCATTGAAATTTGTCAATAATTAACAGCTTGCACATTTATTTCTGGAAACATGGTAACAATGTATTTTTTACACATAGAGTGTTTTCTGTCACACTTGTATACTGACATAATAGGAATTCAGATGTTTACGTTTATTAGGTTTTTTTTCCCTTTTTCATTTGTAACTAATACATGCCAGAATTGTATACATCATTAATGGTAATCAGTTTCAATGCCGATGTGTCCGATACTTTAATCCATCCATGAACTTAGCATATAGTGCGCTACATTTGTCATGTTTTTTTGGTAATATCTTTTCATCTGTTTCAGTTATTTACTGTATTCATCACAGTACGCAATTGCATATGTCAATTACTCTCGAGATATATTCAAGTTGTTTCATTTAGAGAACACTCAGTGGTAGGTGTCATCACCTAATATGTATTAATTTTTAGATGCAGCTAATGGCTTTGTAGGTCTCAATGACCGTCACATATCCTCCATTGCATGTTTTATGTCAGTGTACTGAAATGTATTAGGAAGTTTGTTTGTGGTGTATAGGGTAATTGTTTGTGGAAGTTCATCTCCTCTCTTGATGTTTGGAAATCTTCTTTCTTGATTCTTCATGTAATTTCATTTTTGGTATTTTTAATTTTGTATTGTGTAAATACTGTGTAAGAGAGATCTCTTGTATGAATGCAATGTGTTGTTGTGCCTGTGTCAAGTTAAGATGATTGAAGTGTGTTTCATGAATAGTATTAATGTTGTACTTCGGAGACATATTTCTTCATGTGGGGTTCTCTTCTCTCTTGATTCTTCATGTCATTTGCCTAAGAAGTATGTAAAGTGAGTGTAATTGGGTTTATAGTTTCAAATGTAGAGTGATGTAACGTTGTGTTCTGATCTGTTTGTGTGAGTGGGTTTGTTGTATAGGATATATAGAGTTTTGTAGAGGCATATTTCTCCACGAGACAAAATCTTCTTTCTTCATTCTTCAAGTAGTGTTAATGTAAATGGATTGATATGTGGAGTGTGAGTGTTGAAAAGGTGTTGTATTACAGTTATTTGTAGAGAAGTATACGAGTATCTATGGAGGATATGTGGTATAGATGGTTCTGCCATTTTTACATCGTACATAGAGTTCTATATGCATCTGGAGATTTAGAGTTTGATTTATTCTGTCATTGATATTTGTCGATAATTAACAGCTTGCACATTTATTTCTGGAAACATGGTAACAATGTATTTTTTACACATAGAGTGTTTTCTGTCACACTTGTATTCTGACATAATGGGAATTGAGATGTTTACGTTTATTAGGTTTTTTTCCCTTTTTCATTGGTAACTAATACATGCCAGAATTGTATGCAACATAAATGGTAATCAGTTTCAATGCCGATGTGTCCGATACTTTAATCCATCCATGAACTTAGCATATAGTGCGCTGCATTTGTCATGTTTTTTTGGTAATATCTTTTCATCTGTTTCAGTTATTTACTGTATTCATCACAGTACTCAATTGCATATGTCAATTACTCTCGAGATAAATTCAAGTTGTTTAATTTAGAGAACACTCAGTGGTAGGTGTCATCACCTAATATGTATCAATTTTAAGATGCAGCTAATGGCTTTGTAGGTCTCAATGACCGTCACATATCCTCCATTGCATGTTTTATGTCAGTGTACTGAAATGTATTAGGAAGTTTGTTTGTGTTGTATAGGGTAATTGTTTGTGGAAGTTCATCTTCTCTCTTGATGTTTGTAAATCTTCTTTCTTGATTCTTCATGTATTTTCATTTTTGGTATTTTTAATTTTGTTTTGTGTAAATACTGTGTAAGAGAGATCTGTTGTATGAATGCAATGTGTTGTTGTGCCTGTGTCAAGTTAAGATGATTGAAGTGTGTTTCATGAATAGTATTAATGTTGTATTTCGGAGACATATTTCTTCATGTGGGGTTCTCTTCTCTCTTGATTCTTCATGTCATTTGCCTGAGAAGTATGTAAAGTGAGTGTAATTGGGTTTATAGAGTCATATGTAGAGTGATGTAACGTTGTGTTCTGATCTGTTTGTGTGAGTGGGTTCGTTGTATAGGATATATAGTGTTTTGTAGAGACATTTCTCAATGAGGCAAAATCGTCTTTCTTCATTCTTCAAGTAGTGTTAATGTAAATGGTTTGATATGTGGAGTGTGAGTGTTGAAAAGGTGTTGTATTACAGTTATCTGTAGAGAAGTATACGAGTATGTATGGAGGATATGTGGAATAGATGGTTCTGCCTTTTTTACATCGTACATAGAGTTCTATATGCATCTGGAGATTTAGAGTTTGATTTATTCTGTCATTGATATTTGTCGATAATTAACAGCTTGCACATTTATTTCTGGAAACATGGTAACACTGTATGTTTTACACATAGAGTGTTTTCTGTCACACTTGTATACTGACATAATAGGAATTGTTATGTTTACATTTATTAGGTTATTTTCCCTTTTTCATTTGTAACTAATACATGCCAGAATTGTATACATCATTAATGGTAATCAGTTTCAATGCCGATGTGTCCGATACTTTAATCCATCCATGAACTTAGCATATAGTGTGCTACATTTGTCATGTTTTTTTGGTAATATCTTTTCATCTGTCTCAGTTATTTACTGTATTCATCACAGTATGCAATTGCATATGTCAATTACTATCGAGAAAAATTCAAGTTGTTTCATTTAGAGAACACTCAGTGGTAGGTGTCATCACCTAATATGTATAAATTTTTAGATGCAGCTAATGGCTTTGTAGGTCTCAATGACCGTCACATATCCTCCATTGCATGTTTTATGTCAGTGTACTGAAATGTATTAGGAAGTTTGTTTGTGTTGTATAGGGTAATTGTTTGTGGAAGTTTATCTTCTCTCTTGATGTTTGGAAAGCTTCTTTCTTGATTCTTCATGTAATTTCATTTTTGGTAATTTTAATTCTGTATTGTGTATATACTGTGTAAGAGAGATCTGTTGTATGAATGCAATGTGTTGTTGTGCCTGTGTCAAGTTAAGATGATTGAAGTGTGTTTGATGAATAGTATTAATGTTGTATTTCGGAGACATATTTCTTCATGTGGGGTTCTCTTCTCTCTTGATTCTTCATGTCATTTGCCTGAGAAGTATGTAAAGTGAGTGTAATGGGGTTTATAGTTTCATATGTAGAGTGATGTAACGTTGTGTTCCGATCTGTTTGTGTGAGTGGCTTTGTTGTATAGGATATATAGTGTTTTGTAGAGACATATTTCTCCATGAGACAGACTCTTCTTTCTTCATTCTTCATGTAGTGTTAATGTAAATGGTTTGATATGTTGAGTGCGAGTGTCGAAAAGGTGTTGTATTACAGTTATCTGTAGAGGAGTATACGGGTATGTATGGAGGATATGCGGTATAGATGGTTCTGCCATTTTTACATCATACATAGAGTTCTATATGCATCTGGAGATTTAGAGTTTGATTTATTCTGTCATTGATATTTGTCGATAATTAACAGCTTGCACATTTATTTCTGGAAACATGGTAACAATGTATTTTTTACACATAGAGTGTTTTCTGTCACACTTGTATTCTGACATAATAGGAATTGAGATGTTTACGTTTATTAGGTTTTTTTCCCTTTTTCATTGGTAACTAATACATGCCAGAATTGTATACAACATAAATGGTAATCAGTTTCAATGCCGATGTGTCCGATACTTTAATCCATCCATGAACTTAGCATATAGTGCGCTACATTTGTCATGTTCTTTTGGTAATATCTTTTCATCTGTTTCAGTTATTTACTGTATTCATCACAGTACGCAATTGCATATGTCAATTACTCTCGAGATATATTCAAGTTGTTTCATTTAGAGAACACTCAGTGGTAGGTGTCATCACCTAATATGTATCAATTTTTAGATGCAGCTAATGGCTTTGTAGGTCTCAATGACCGTCACATATCCTCCATTGCATGTTTTATGTCAGTGTACTGAAATGTATTAGGAAGTTTGTTTGTGGTGTATAGGGTAATTGTTTGTGGAAGTTCATCTTCTCTCTTGATGTTTGGAAATCTTCTTTCTTGATTCTTCATGTAATTTCATTTTTGGTGTTTTTAATTTTGTATTGTGTAAATACTGTGTAAGAGAGATCTGTTGTATGAATGCAATGTGTTGTTGTGCCTGTGTCAAGTTAAGATGATTGAAGTGTGTTTCATGAATAGTATTAATGTTGTACTTCGGAGACATATTTCTTCATGTGGGGTTCTCTTCTCTCCTGATTCTTCATGTCATTTGCCTGAGAAGTATGTAAAGTGAGTGTAATTGGGTTTATAGTTTCATATGTAGAGTGATGTAACGTTGTGTTCCGATCTGTTTGTGTGAGTGGGTTTGTTGTATAGGATATATAGAGTTTTGTAGAGACATATTTCTCCATGAGACAAAATCTTCTTTCTTCATTCTTCAAGTAGTGTTAATGTAAATGGTTTGATATGTGGAGTGTGAGTGTTGAAAAGGTGTTGTATTACAGTTATTTGTAGAGATGTATAAGAGTATGTATGGAGGATATGTGGAATAGATGGTTCTGCCTTTTTTACATCGTACATAGAGTTCTATATGCCTCTGGAGATTTAGAGTTTGATTTATTCTGTCATTGATATTTGTCGATAATTAACAGCTTGCACATTTATTTCTGGAAACATGGTAACAATGTATTTTTTACACATAGAGTGTTTTCTGTCACACTTGTATTCTGACATAATAGGAATTGAGATGTTTACGTTTATTAGGTTTTTTTCCCTTTTTCATTGGTAACTAATACATGCCAGAATTGTATACAACATAAATGGTAATCAGTTTCAATGCCGATGTGTCCGATACTTTAATCCATCCATGAACTTAGCATATAGTGTGCTACATTTGTCATGTTTTTTTGGTAATATCTTTTCATCTGTCTCAGTTATTTACTGTATTCATCACAGTATGCAATTGCATATGTCAATTACTATCGAGAAATATTCAAGTTGTTTCATTTAGAGAACACTCAGTGGTAGGTGTCATCACCTAATATGTATAAATTGTTAGATGCAGCTAATGGCTTTGTAGGTCTCAATGACCGTCACATATCCTCCATTGCATGTTTTATGTCAGTGTACTGAAATGTATTAGGAAGTTTGTTTGTGTTGTATAGGGTAATTGTTTGTGGAAGTTTATCTTCTCTCTTGATGTTTGGAAAGCTTCTTTCTTGATTCTTCATGTAATTTCATTTTTGGTAATTTTAATTCTGTATTGTGTAAATACTGTGTAAGAGAGATCTGTTGTATGAATGCAATGTGTTGTTGTGCCTGTGTCAAGTTAAGATGATTGAAGTGTGTTTGATGAATAGTATTAATGTTGTATTTCGGAGACATATTTCTTCATGTGGGGTTCTCTTCTCTCTTGATTCTTCATGTCATTTGCCTGAGAAGTATGTAAAGTGAGTGTAATTGGGTTTATAGTTTCATATGTAGAGTGATGTAACGTTGTGTTCCGATCTGTTTGTGTGAGTGGGTTTGTTGTATAGGATATATAGTGTTTTGTAGAGACATATTTCTCCATGAGACAGACTCTTCTTTCTTCATTCTTCATGTAGTGTTCATGTAAATGGTTTGATATGTTGAGTGCGAGTGTCGAAAAGGTGTTGTATTACAGTTATCTGTAGAGGAGTATACGGGTATGTATGGAGGATATGCGGTATAGATGGTTCTGCCATTTTTACATCATACATAGAGTTCTATATGCATCTGGAGATTTAGAGTTTGATTTATTCTGTCATTGATATTTGTCGATAATTAACAGCTTGCACATTTATTTCTGGAAACATGGTAACAATGTATTTTTTACACATAGAGTGTTTTCTGTCACACTTGTATACTGACATAATAGGAATTCTGATGTTTACGTTTATTAGGTTTTTTTCCCTTTTTCATTTGTAACTAATACATGCCAGAATTGTATACATCATTAATGGTAATCAGTTTCAATGCCGATGTGTCCGATACTTTAATCCATCCATGAACTTAGCATATAGTGCGCTACATTTGCCGTGTTCTTTTGGTAATATCTTTTCATCTGTTTCAGTTATTTACTGTATTCATCACAGTACGCAATTGCATATGTCAATTACTCTCGAGATATATTCAAGTTGTTTCATTTAGAGAACACTCAGTGGTAGGTGTCATCACCTAATATGTATCAATTTTTAGATGCAGCTAATGGCTTTGTAGGTCTCAATGACCGTCACATATCCTCCATTGCATGTTTTATGTCAGTGTACTGAAATGTATTAGGAAGTTTGTTTGTGGTGTATAGGGTAATTGTTTGTGGAAGTTCATCTTCTCTCTTGATGTTTGGAAATCTTCTTTCTTGATTCTTCATGTAATTTCATTTTTGGTGTTTTTAATTTTGTATTGTGTAAATACTGTGTAAGAGAGATCTGTTGTATGAATGCAATGTGTTGTTGTGCCTGTGTCAAGCTAAGATGATTGAAGTGTGTTTCATGAATAGTATTAATGTTGTACTTCGGAGACATATTTCTTCATGTGGGGTTCTCTTCTCTCCTGATTCTTCATGTCATTTGCCTGAGAAGTATGTAAAGTGAGTGTAATTGGGTTTATAGTTTCATATGTAGAGTGATGTAACGTTGTGTTCCGATCTGTTTGTGTGAGTGGGTTTGTTGTATAGGATATATAGTGTTTTGTAGAGACATATTTCTCCATGAGACAAAATCTTCTTTCTTCATTCTTCAAGTAGTGTTAATGTAAATGGTTTGATATGTGGAGTGTGAGTGTTGAAAAGGTGTTGTATTACAGTTATTTGTAGAGATGTATACGAGTATGTATGGAGGATATGTGGTATAGATGGTTCTGCCTTTTTTACATCGTACATAGAGTTCTATATGCCTCTGGAGATTTAGAGTTTGATTTATTCTGTCATTGATATTTGTCGATAATTAACAGCTTGCACATTTATTTCTGGAAACATGGTAACAATGTATTTTTTACACATAGAGTGTTTTCTGTCACACTTGTATTCTGACATAATAGGAATTGAGATGTTTACGTTTATTAGGTTTTTTTCCCTTTTTCATTGGTAACTAATACATGCCAGAATTGTATACAACATAAATGGTAATCAGTTTCAATGCCGATGTGTCCGATACTTTAATCCATCCATGAACTTAGCATATAGTGCGCTGCATTTGTCATGTTTTTTTGGTAATATCTTTTCATCTGTTTCAGTTATTTACTGTATTCATCACAGTACTCAATTGCATATGTCAATTACTCTCGAGATAAATTCAAGTTGTTTAATTTAGAGAACACTCAGTGGTAGGTGTCATCACCTAATATGTATCAATTTTAAGATGCAGCTAATGGCTTTGTAGGTCTCAATGACCGTCACATATCCTCCATTGCATGTTTTATGTCAGTGTACTGAAATGTATTAGGAAGTTTGTTTGTGTAGTATAGGGTAAGTGTTTGTGGAAGTTCATCTTCTCTCTTGATGTTTGGAAATCTTCTTTCTTGATTCTTCATGTCATTTCATTTTTGGTATTTTTAATTCTGTATTGTGTAAATACTGTGTAAGAGAGATCTGTTGTATGAATGCAATGTGTTGTTGTGCATGTGTCAAGTTAAGATGATTGAAGTGTGTTTCATGAATAGTATTAATGTTGTATTTCGGAGACATATTTCTTCATGTGGGGTTCTCTTCTCTCTTGATTCTTCATGTCATTTGCCTGAGAGGTATGTAAAGTGAGTGTAATTGGGTTTATAGTTTCATATGTAGAGTGATGTAACGTTGTGTTCCGATCTGTTTGTGTGAGTGGGTTTGTTGTATAGGATATATAGTGTTTTGTAGAGACATATTTCTCCATGAGACAGACTCTTCTTTCTTCATTCTTCATGTAGTGTTAATGTAAATGGTTTGATATGTTGAGTGCGAGTGTCGAAAAGGTGTTGTATTACAGTTATCTGTAGAGGAGTATACGGGTATGTATGGAGGATATGCGGTATAGATGGTTCTGCCATTTTTACATCGTACATAGAGTTCTATTGCATCTGGAGATTTAGAGTTTGATTTATTCTGTCATTGAAATTTGTCGATAATTAACAGCTTGCACATTTATTTCTGGAAACATGGTAACAATGTATTTTTTACACATAGAGTGTTTTCTGTCACACTTGTATACTGACATAATAGGAATTGAGATGTTTACGTTTATTAGGTTTTTTTCCCTTTTTCATTTGTAACTAATACATGCCAGAACTGTATACATCATTAATGGTAATCAGTTTCAATGCCGATGTGTCCGATACTTTAATCCATCCATGAACTTAGCATATAGTGCGCTACTTTTGTCATGTTCTTTTGGTAATATCTTTTCATCTGTTTCAGTTATTTACTGTATTCATCACAGTACGCAATTGCATATGTCAATTACTCTCGAGATATATTCAAGTTGTTTCATTTAGAGAACACTCAGTGGTAGGTGTCATCACCTAATATGTATCAATTTTTAGATGCAGCTAATGGCTTTGTAGGTCTCAATGACCGTCACATATCCTCCATTGCATGTTTTATGTCAGTGTACTGAAATGTATTAGGAAGTTTGTTTGTGGTGTATAGGGTAATTGTTTGTGGAAGTTCATCTCCTCTCTTGATGTTTGGAAATCTTCTTTCTTGATTCTTCATGTAATTTCATTTTTGGTATTTTTAATTTTGTATTGTGTAAATACTGTGTAAGAGAAATCTCTTGTATGAATGCAATGTGTTGTTGTGCCTGTGTCAAGTTAAGATGATTGAAGTGTGTTTCATGAATAGTATTAATGTTGTACTTCGGAGACATATTTCTTCATGTGGGGTTCTCTTCTCTCTTGATTCTTCATGTCATTTGCCTAAGAAGTATGTAAAGTGAGTGTAATTGGGTTTATAGTTTCAAATGTAGAGTGATGTAACGTTGTGTTCTGATCTGTTTGTGTGAGTGGGTTTGTTGTATAGGATATATAGAGTTTTGTAGAGGCATATTTCTCCATGAGACAAAATCTTCTTTCTTCATTCTTCAAGTAGTGTTAATGTAAATGGATTGATATGTGGAGTGTGAGTGTTGAAAAGGTGTTGTATTACAGTTATTTGTAGAGAAGTATACGAGTATCTATGGAGGATATGTGGTATAGATGGTTCTGCCTTTTTTACATCGTACATAGAGTTCTATATGCATCTGGAGATTTTGAGTTTGATTTATTCTGTCATTGATATTTGTCGATAATTAACAGCTTGCACATTTATTTCTGGAAACATGGTAACAATGTATTTTTTACACATAGAGTGTTTTCTGTCACACTTGTATTCTGACATAATGGGAATTGAGATGTTTACGTTTATTAGGTTTTTTTCCCTTTTTCATTGGTAACTAATACATGCCAGAATTGTATGCAACATAAATGGTAATCAGTTTCAATGCCGATGTGTCCGATACTTTAATCCATCCATGAACTTAGCATATAGTGCGCTGCATTTGTCATGTTTTTTTGGTAATATCTTTTCATCTGTTTCAGTTATTTACTGTATTCATCACAGTACTCAATTGCATATGTCAATTACTCTCGAGATAAATTCAAGTTGTTTAATTTAGAGAACACTCAGTGGTAGGTGTCATCACCTAATATGTATCAATTTTAAGATGCAGCTAATGGCTTTGTAGGTCTCAATGACCGTCACATATCCTCCATTGCATGTTTTATGTCAGTGTACTGAAATGTATTAGGAAGTTTGTTTGTGTAGTATAGGGTAAGTGTTTGTTGAAGTTCATCTTCTCTCTTGATGTTTGGAAATCTTCTTTCTTGATTCTTCATGTCATTTCATTTTTGGTATTTTTAATTCTGTATTGTGTAAATACTGTGTAAGAGAGATCTGTTGTATGAATGCAATGTGTTGTTGTGCATGTGTCAAGTTAAGATGATTGAAGTGTGTTTCATGAATAGTATTAATGTTGTATTTCGGAGACA
The DNA here is from genome assembly GCF_023898315.1 of Schistocerca nitens. Lineage (NCBI taxonomy): Eukaryota > Metazoa > Arthropoda > Insecta > Orthoptera > Acrididae > Schistocerca > Schistocerca nitens. The sequence continues at coordinate 1,272,627,254 of NC_064614.1, read as the reverse complement.
TATTTCTTCATGTGGGGTTCTCTTCTCTCTTGATTCTTCATGTCATTTGCCTGAGAGGTATGTAAAGTGAGTGTAATTGGGTTTATAGTTTCATATGTAGAGTGATGTAACGTTGTGTTCCGATCTGTTTGTGTGAGTGGGTTTGTTGTATAGGATATATAGTGTTTTGTAGAGACATATTTCTCCATGAGACAGACTCTTCTTTCTTCATTCTTCATGTAGTGTTAATGTAAATGGTTTGATATATTGAGTGCGAGTGTCGAAAAGGTGTTGTATTACAGTTATCTGTAGAGGAGTATACGGGTATGTATGGAGGATATGCGGTATAGATGGTTCTGCCATTTTTACATCGTACATAGAGTTCTATTGCATCTGGAGATTTAGAGTTTGATTTATTCTGTCATTGAAATTTGTCGATAATTAACAGCTTGCACATTTATTTCTGGAAACATGGTAACAATGTATTTTTTACACATAGAGTGTTTTCTGTCACACTTGTATACTGACATAATAGGAATTCAGATGTTTACGTTTATTAGGTTTTTTTCCCTTTTTCATTTGTAACTAATACATGCCAGAATTGTATACATCATTAATGGTAATCAGTTTCAATGCCGATGTGTCCGATACTTTAATCCATCCATGAACTTAGCATATAGTGCGCTACATTTGCCGTGTTCTTTTGGTAATATCTTTTCATCTGTTTCAGTTATTTACTGTATTCATCACAGTACGCAATTGCATATGTCAATTACTCTCGAGATATATTCAAGTTGTTTCATTTAGAGAACACTCAGTGGTAGGTGTCATCACCTAATATGTATCAATTTTTAGATGCAGCTAATGGCTTTGTAGGTCTCAATGACCGTCACATATCCTCCATTGCATGTTTTATGTCAGTGTACTGAAATGTATTAGGAAGTTTGTTTGTGGTGTATAGGGTAATTGTTTGTGGAAGTTCATCTTCTCTCTTGATGTTTGGAAATCTTCTTTCTTGATTCTTCATGTAATTTCTTTTTTGGTGTTTTTAATTTTGTATTGTGTAAATACTGTGTAAGAGAGATCTGTTGTATGAATTCAATGTGTTGTTGTGCCTGTGTCAAGTTAAGATGATTGAAGTGTGTTTCATGAATAGTATTAATGTTGTACTTCGGAGACATATTTCTTCATGTGGGGTTCTCTTCTCTCTTGATTCTTCATGTCATTTGCCTGAGAAGTATGTAAAGTGAGTGTAATTGGGTTTATAGTTTCATATGTAGAGTGATGTAACGTTGTGTTCCGATCTGTTTGTGTGAGTGGGTTTGTTGTATAGGATATATAGAGTTTTGTAGAGACATATTTCTCCATGAGACAAAATCTTCTTTCTTCATTCTTCAAGTAGTGTTAATGTAAATGGTTTGATATGTGGAGTGTGAGTGTTGAAAAGGTGTTGTATTACAGTTATCTGTAGAGAAGTATACGAGTATGTATGGAGGATATGTGGAATAGATGGTTCTGCCTTTTTTACATCGTACATAGAGTTCTATATGCATCTGGAGATTTAGAGTTTGATTTATTCTGTCATTGATATTTGTCGATAATTAACAGCTTGCACATTTATTTCTGGAAACATGGTAACAATGTATTTTTTACACATAGAGTGTTTTCTGTCACACTTGTATTCTGACATAATAGGAATTGAGATGTTTACGTTTATTAGGTTTTTTTTCCCTTTTTCATTGGTAACTAATACATGCCAGAATTGTATACATCATTAATGGTAATCAGTTTCAATGCCGATGTGTCCGATACTTTAATCCATCCATGAACGTAGCATATAGTGCACTACATTTGCCGTGTTCTTTTGGTAATATCTTTTCATCTGTTTCAGTTATTTACTGTATTCATCACAGTACGCAATTGCATATGTCAATTACTCTCGAGATATATTCAAGTTGTTTCATTTAGAGAACACTCAGTGGTAGGTGTCATCACCTAATATGTATCAATTTTTAGATGCAGCTAATGGCTTTGTAGGTCTCAATGACCGTCACATATCCTCCATTGCATGTTTTATGTCAGTGTACTGAAATGTATTAGGAAGTTTGTTTGTGTTGTATAGGGTCATTGTTTGAGGAAGTTCATCTTCTCTCTTGATGTTTGGAAATCTTCTTTCTTTATTCTTCATGTAATTTCATTTTTGGTGTTTTTAATTTTGTATTGTGTAAATACTGTGTAAGAGAGATCTGTTGTATGAATGTAATGTGTTGTTGTGCCTGTGTCAAGTTAAGATGATTGAAGTGTGTTTCATGAATAGTATTAATGTTGTATTTCGGAGACATATTTCTTCATGTGGGGTTCTCTTCTCTCTTGATTCCTCATCTCATTTGCCTGAGAAGTATGTAAAGTGAGTGTAATTGGGTTTATAGTTTCATATGTAGAGTGACGTAACGTTGTGTTCTGATCTGTTTGTGTGAGTGGGCTTGTTGTATAGGATATATAGTGTTTTGTAGAGACATATTTCTCCATGAGACAGAATCTTCTTTCTTCATTCTTCATGTAGTGTTAATGTAAATGGTTTGATATGTTGAGTGTGAGTGTCAAAAAGGTGTTGTATTACAGTTATATGTAGAGAAGTATACGGGTATGTATGGATGATATGCGGTATAGATGGTTCTGCCATTTTTACATCGTACATAGAGTTCTATTGCATCTGGAGATTTAGAGTTTGATTTATTCTGTCATTGAAATTTGTCGATAATTAACAGCTTGCACATTTATTTCTGGAAACATGGTAACAATGTATTTTTTACACACAGAGTGTTTTCTGTCACACTTGTATTCTGACATAATGGGAATTGAGATGTTTACGTTTATTAGGTTGTTTTCCCTTTTTCATTGGTAACTAATACATGCCAGAATTTTATGCAACATAAATGGTAATCAGTTTCAATGCCGATGTGTCCGATACTTTAATCCATCCATGAACTTAGCATATAGTGCGCTGCATTTGTCATGTTTTTTTGGTAATATCTTTTCATCTGTTTCAGTTATTTACTGTATTCATCACAGTACTCAATTGCATATGTCAATTACTCTCGAGATAAATTCAAGTTGTTTAATTTAGAGAACACTCAGTGGTAGGTGTCATCACCTAATATGTATCAATTTTAAGATGCAGCTAATGGCTTTGTAGGTCTCAATGACTGTCACATATCCTCCATTGCATGTTTTATGTCAGTGTACTGAAATGTATTAGGAAGTTTGTTTGTGTTGTATAGGGTAATTGTTCGTGGAAGTTCATCTTCTCTCTTGATGTTTGGAAATCTTCTTTCTTGATTCTTCATGTATTTTCATTTTTGGTATTTTTAATTTTGTTTTGTGTAAATACTGTGTAAGAGAGATCTGTTGTATGAATGCAATGTGTTGTTGTGCCTGTGTCAAGTTAAGATGATTGAAGTGTGTTTGATGAATAGTATTAATGTTGTATTTCGGAGACATATTTCTTCATGTGGGGTTCTCTTCTCTCTTGATTCTTCATGTCATTTGCCTGAGAAGTATGTAAAGTGAGTGTAATTGGGTTTATAGAGTCATATGTAGAGTGATGTAACGTTGTGTTCTGATCTGTTTGTGTGAGTGGGTTCGTTGTATAGGATATATAGTGTTTTGTAGAGACATTTCTCCATGAGGCAAAATCGTCTTTCTTCATTCTTCAAGTAGTGTTAATGTAAATGGTTTGATATGTGGAGTGTGAGTGTTGAAAAGGTGTTGTATTACAGTTATCTGTAGAGAAGTATACGAGTATGTATGGAGGATATGTGGAATAGATGGTTCTGCCTTTTTTACATCGTACATAGAGTTCTATATGCATCTGGAGATTTAGAGTTTGATTTATTCTGTCATTGATATTTGTCGATAATTAACAGCTTGCACATTTATTTCTGGAAACATGGTAACACTGTATGTTTTACACATAGAGTGGTTTCTGTCACACTTGTATACTGACATAATAGGAATTGAGATGTTTACATTTATTAGGTTATTTTCCCTTTTTCATTTGTAACTAATACATGCCAGAATTGTAAACATCATTAATGGTAATCAGTTTCAATGCCGATGTGTCCGATACTTTAATCCATCCATGAACTTAGCATATAGTGTGCTACATTTGTCATGTTTTTTTGGTAATATCTTTTCATCTGTTTCAGTTATTTACTGTATTCATCACAGTATGCAATTGCATATGTCAATTACTCTCGAGAAAAATTCAAGTTGTTTCATTTAGAGAACACTCAGTGGTAGGTGTCATCACCTAATATGTATAAATTTTTAGATGCAGCTAATGGCTTTGTAGGTCTCAATGACCGTCACATATCCTCCATTGCATGTTTTATGTCAGTGTACTGAAATGTATTAGGAAGTTTGTTTGTGTTGTATAGGGTAATTGTTTGTGGAAGTTCATCTTCTCTCTTGATGTTTGGAAAGCTTCTTTCTTGATTCTTCATGTAATTTCATTTTTGGTATTTTTAATTCTGTATTGTGTAAATACTGTGTAAGAGAGATCTGTTGTATGAATGCAATGTGTTGTTGTGCCTGTGTCAAGTTAAGATGATTGAAGTGTGTTTGATGAATAGTATTAATGTTGTATTTCGGAGACATATTTCTTCATGTGGGGTTCTCTTCTCTCTTGATTCTTCATGTCATTTGCCTGAGAAGTATGTAAAGTGAGTGTAATTGGGTTTATAGTTTCATATGTAGAGTGATGTAATGTTGTGTTCCGATCTGTTTGTGTGAGTGGGTTTGTTGTATAGGATATATAGTGTTTTGTAGAGACATATTTCTCCATGAGACAGACTCTTCTTTCTTCATTCTTCATGTAGTGTTAATGTAAATGGTTTGATATGTTGAGTGCGAGTGTCGAAAAGGTGTTGTATTACAGTTATCTGTAGAGGAGTATACGGGTATGTATGGAGGATATGCGGTATAGATGGTTCTGCCATTTTTACATCATACATAGAGTTCTATATGCATCTGGAGATTTAGAGTTTGATTTATTCTGTCATTGATATTTGTCGATAATTAACAGCTTGCACATTTATTTCTGGAAACATGGTAACAATGTATTTTTTACACATAGAGTGTTTTCTGTCACACTTGTATACTGACATAATAGGAATTCAGATGTTTACGTTTATTAGGTTTTTTTCCCTTTTTCATTTGTAACTAATACATGCCAGAATTGTATACATCATTAATGGTAATCAGTTTCAATGCCGATGTGTCCGATACTTTAATCCATCCATGAACTTAGCATATAGTGCGCTACATTTGCCGTGTTCTTTTGGTAATATCTTTTCATCTGTTTCAGTTATTTACTGTATTCATCACAGTACGCAATTGCATATGTCAATTACTCTCGAGATATATTCAAGTTGTTTCATTTAGAGAACACTCAGTGGTAGGTGTCATCACCTAATATGTATCAATTTTTAGATGCAGCTAATGGCTTTGTAGGTCTCAATGACCGTCACATATCCTCCATTGCATGTTTTATGTCAGTGTACTGAAATGTATTAGGAAGTTTGTTTGTGGTGTATAGGGTAATTGTTTGTGGAAGTTCATCTTCTCTCTTGATGTTTGGAAATCTTCTTTCTTGATTCTTCATGTAATTTCATTTTTGGTGTTTTTAATTTTGTATTGTGTAAATACTGTGTAAGAGAGATCTGTTGTATGAATTCAATGTGTTGTTGTGCCTGTGTCAAGTTAAGATGATTGAAGTGTGTTTCATGAATAGTATTAATGTTGTACTTCGGAGACATATTTCTTCATGTGGGGTTCTCTTCTCTCTTGATTCTTCATGTCATTTGCCTGAGAAGTATGTAAAGTGAGTGTAATTGGGTTTATAGTTTCATATGTAGAGTGATGTAACGTTGTGTTCCGATCTGTTTGTGTGAGTGGGTTTGTTGTATAGGATATATAGAGTTTTGTAGAGACATATTTCTCCATGAGACAAAATCTTCTTTCTTCATTCTTCAAGTAGTGTTAATGTAAATGGTTTGATATGTGGAGTGTGAGTGTTGAAAAGGTGTTGTATTACAGTTATCTGTAGAGAAGTATACGAGTATGTATGGAGGATATGTGGTATAGATGGTTCTGCCTTTTTTACATCGTACATAGAGTTCTATATGCATCTGGAGATTTAGAGTTTGATTTATTCTGTCATTGATATTTGTCGATAATTAACAGCTTGCACATTTATTTCTGGAAACATGGTAACAATGTATTTTTTACACATAGAGTGTTTTCTGTCACACTTGTATTCTGACATAATAGGAATTCAGATGTTTACGTTTATTAGGTTATTTTCCCTTTTTCATTTGTAACTAATACATGCCAGAATTGTATACAACATAAATGGTAATCAGTTTCAATGCCGATGTGTCCGATACTTTAATCCATCCATGAACTTAGCATATAGTGCGCTGCATTTGTCATGTTTTTTTGGTAATATCTTTTCATCTGTTTCAGTTATTTACTGTATTCATCACAGTACTCAATTGCATAAGTCAATTACTCTCGAGATAAATTCAAGTTGTTTAATTTAGAGAACACTCAGTGGTAGGTGTCATCACCTAATATGTATCAATTTTTAGATGCAGCTAATGGCTTTGTAGGTCTCAATGACTGTCACATATCCTCCATTGCATGTTTTATGTCAGTGTACTGAAATGTATTAGGAAGTTTGTTTGTGTTGTATAGGGTAATTGTTTGTGGAAGTTCATCTTCTCTCTTGATGTTTGGAAATCTTCTTTCTTGATTCTTCATGTATTTTCATTTTTGGTATTTTTAATTTTGTTTTGTGTAAATACTGTGTAAGAGAGATCTGTTGTATGAATGCAATGTGTTGTTGTGCCTGTGTCAAGTTAAGATGATTGAAGTGTGTTTCATGAATAGTATTAATGTTGTATTTCGGAGACATATTTCTTCATGTGGGGTTCTCTTCTCTCTTGATTCTTCATGTCATTTGCCTGAGAAGTATGTAAAGTGAGTGTAATTGGGTTTATAGAGTCATATGTAGAGTGATGTAACGTTGTGTTCTGATCTGTTTGTGTGAGTGGGTTTGTTGTATAGGATATATAGTGTTTTGTAGAGACATATTTCTCCATGAGACAGAATCTTCTTTCTTCATTCATCATGTAGTGTTAATGTAAATGGTTTGATAAGTTGAGTGCGAGTGTCGAAAAGGTGTTGTATTATAGTTATCTGTAGAGGAGTATACGGGTATATATGGAAGATATGCGGTATAGATGGTTCTGCCATTTTTACATCGTACATAGAGTTCTATATGCATCTGGAGATTTAGAGTTGGATTTATTCTGTCATTGAAATTCGTCGATAATTAACAGCTTGCACATTTATTTCTGGAAACATGGTAACAATGTATTTTTTACACATAGAGTGTTTTCTGTCACACTTGTATACTGACGTAATTGGAATTGAGATGTTTACGTTTATTAGGTTTATTTCCCTTTTTCATTTGTAACTAATACATGCCAGAATTGTATACATCATTAATGGTAATCAGTTTCAATGCCGATGTGTCCGATACTTTTCAAAGATGGCGCCTAGTGTAGATCGGGAGTTTGTTAGCTCCGTACAAAAGTCAAAAAATAACGAGGAAAAGTGTTCGATATGCAACAAATTCTGTGTGTATTATGACAGTGCATGTATGCCATGTTATATTATCGCAAAAGTAGACGCCAAAGAAAACCTGGTAACAGGAAAATGTTATAATCAGGCATCTCATCCAGCAAGTACTTCGACTCATTCGCGGGAAATGGTGAACTCTTATACAACATGCCATTGCAAGAAACGTGTTGTAAAAGGTATAATGTGCTTAAATTGTAAAACGGTTTTTCATTATTCGTGTGTTAATGTCAGTCCTAAAAGGAAACTATGGTTCTGCAATAGCTGTTTCAAAAGCGACTCAGGCCAAAAACCTAATGTGAGAAACACCAAAGACGAAGTTATCAGTGCTATACTGGAAGAGTTTTCGGTTATAAATCATCACGAACATGAACATTATGAAAAAGAAGCAAAGAGGCTTAGCGTTTTTCCTCAAGATACTGTAACTTTTGTTAATAACAGTTCTGTTGTTTATGTTTGTAGAAAGTGCGGGAAAAACACAAACAGTGGTGTAACCTGGTGCGAGTGCGAAAGAAAACATCAGTCTAAAACTCCCGACCATGTACCAAAACTTTACATTTTAGGTGATAGCCACAGCCGCGGTATTGCCTCACGCATAAATAAAGCTTCAAATGTGAAATCGATGAGCTTTGTAAAGCCTGGGGCGCCCCTCTCAGAAATAAGAAAACTAGTTTTTTCTGAAGAAATAAAAAAGCTGTCTTCGAAAGATTTCATTGTCATCTTTGGTGGATCTAATGACATTTATCAAAATGATACATCTAAAGCCTGTTGCGAATTAAACAAGTGTTTATCTGAACTAAGTCATACAAACGTTATCCTTGTAAATATACCACAAAGGTACGACTTGATGTCCTGGTCGTGTGTCAACAAGGAAATTAGTGCCGCCAATGAACTTTTTTCCAGTATATGCAAACAATATAGAAATGTTTCTGTTGTTAATATTAATACCATTGGACGCAGATTCCACACTACTCACGGGCTGCACCTAAATGGCCTTGGAAAGCAACTTGTTACATTAATGCTAATGGAAATTATTCAGAGACTGCAATACTTACCAACAACATCATCAGTGGTACCTGTATCATCATCACAGAAAGTATCTCAAGGAGTGACTAATGCAGAATCAGATACAGTAGCAGAAAATGCAGCAGAAGTACCTAAAGAAGCAATACTAACAGAAGTAGAATCAACAGCAGCGTCAGAAGTACCACATTCAGTAGCAGCAGAAGTAACTCCTCCAGCATTAGAACCAGCTCCTACAGCAGTAACACCATCTCCCTCACCAGCAGTAGCAGCACAAACTACTTCACCAGCAATAGCAGAAGAAACACCATCAGCAACAGCAGAAGCAACTCCTCCAGCACTGGAACCAGTTCCTATAGCAGCAGCACCATCTCCCACACCAGCAGTAGCAGAACCAACTCCTTTACCAGTAATAGCAGAAACAACTCCTCCACCAGCAGCAACTAAACCAACTTCACCAACAGCAGAAACATTACCAGCTCCTCCTCCATCACCTTCAAGAGTAGCAGAAAAGAATAGACCAGTCACAGTAAGTAAAGTATCATCTTTGTCTCATGATGAAGTGATACCAATTGATTTGGGAGAACATGTTCCTATAAAACTTGTGGACAGTAAAGTGAAACATACTTCCAACCGTGTTTCAAACAGACCCAAAAAATTACCAAAGAGAAATGAAGATTTTTTATGGTTTATCCCAAGGAAGTCCAACCGCCACCTAACGTAGATTCCAGGGCTGAAAAAACAAATAAATGTTCCCCATTGCCCCATAATACTGTACTCCTCCCCTCATCTCAACGATTTTTTATGTGTGGGCCTGAAGAAAAAGAAGGGACAACTTTAGGTAGTGTCAGGTGTCTCCTCTCTCCTGTCCCAAGGCAGACTCCAATGGATTCTCAGTCAGGTAACAGCACTAATAGAAAAAAAAGCAAGAGGAAGGCATCTCTTTCTTTCATCAAAACATAAGGGGCCTCTTAAACAAAACAGACCAACTCCTTATTAACATTAGTGAAAATGACAGTATAAATAATGCCCAGATTTTGTGCTTAACTGAACACCATGTTACTGATAAATGTGCCTTGCCATCTATAGTAAGTTATACTTTAGTAACATACTACTGTAGGGAAAGTAAAGATAAAGGTGGAGTAGCAATTTATGTTAAGGATAGAGTAGCATACAAAGCTTTAGATATTAAGAAATACTGTGTGGAACAACAATTTGAGGCATGTGCCACAGAAATAACAACTGAATTCTACCAAATAATAGTGTTGGCTGTCTACAGGGCTCCTTCAGGTGACATAAAAACTTTTCTGCATTCAATGGAACTCCTACTGTCATGGTTACTTTCTAAAGCGAAGGATATTGTAGTATTAGGTGACTTCAATATAAACTTTTTGACTGAAAATAAGAATAAAATAGACTTTGAGATTGTGATGACCTTACACAATCTGACATCAGTAATAAACTTCCCAACAAGAATTACATCCGAGTGCCAAACTATGATAGACAACATTTTTTTAGATGTAAATAGACATCAGAATTATATTGTCAAGCAGGTTATAAGTGGGCTTTCAGATCATGATGGACAAATTCTCACTATTTATGATGTTAATCTGTTCAAAAAAGAATTTCCTCGATGGAAATTCATAAGAGTAATTAATGAAGAGGCGAAAGGAGCTTTCATCCACAGGTTGCTGCAAATGGATTGGTCTTTAGTATATAGCCATGATGATGTTGATACCAAATTTAACTGTTTTATAAATGAATTCTGTGCTCTTTTTGAAGAAATATTTCCCAAGAAATGGGTCAGAAACAGGGCTTCCAATTCTGTAAGCAAGCCTTGGATTACAAAAGGTATAAAACAGTCATGTAAAACCAAAAGGGAAACTTATGCTGCATTAAGATTCTGTAAAGATGTAGAAAAATGGAAACACTATAGAAAATACTGTAAAATTTTGAAGAAACTAATACAGAAATCTAAAGCCCTTTATTATGAGAAGAAAATAGATAATTATAATAATAAAATAAAAGCAATTTGGAACATTGTAAAAAAAGAGACAGGAAGAGATACAACAAGTAAAGAAGATATAAATAATATCAGATATGAAGGTATCCTAGTAGATAACCCCAAAACGGTGGCTGAGATTTTTAATAAACACTTCCTATCAGTAACTCAACAGATTGGTTGCAAGCCCGATGTTGACGAAGCTGTAACTCTTTGTCAAGCCGTATATTCAAACAAAATTTCAGAAATGCACCTTAATCCTGTTACTGTAGAAGAAATTCAAAAAATCATCTTGTCTCTAAAAAGTACAAATTCTGCAGGGGTTGATAATATATCTAGTAATTTATTGAAATATTCTTGTGTGTGGATAAGGGACATTCTCTGTCATATTTTCAATGCTTCCTTTCAGAAAGGTGTTGTTCCCAGTAGACTTAAGTATGCCATTGTGAAGCCCCTGTACAAAAAGGGTGATAAAGCTGAACTAACTAACTATCGACCTATCTCTTTGCTGACAGCTTTCTCCAAAATTCTAGAAAAGCTAATACATGTAAGAATTACTGATCATCTCATGAAGAACGAAGTTCTCAGTAAGAGCCAGTTTGGCTTTCAAAAGGGCCGTTCAACAGAAGATGCAATCTACGCACTCTCAAATGAAGTCCTAGAAACTCTTAATGAAAAAATGCTAGCACTTGGTGTCTTCTGTGATTTATCCAAAGCGTTTGACTGTGTTGATTACCAGATTCTCTTGCAAAAAGCAAAATTAGTAGGAATAAGTGGGGTTGCAGGCAATTGGCTACAGTCGTACCTCCAAGACAGAAAACAAAAAGTTGTGTTGAATAGCTCGGGTGGAGTAAGTGACACTTCCTCAGATTCTGAATGGAGTTCCATTACATGTGGAGTGCCCCAGGGCTCAATTCTTGGGCCACTATTATTCCCGATTTTTATAAATGATCTACCATCATGTACAAGCCTGCCGTGTAAATTTACATTATTTGCTGACGATACCACAATTTTTATGAGCAGTAGAACAGACAACAATCTTGAGGAACTCATTAATCACATACTCTCAGATATGGTTAATTGGTTCAAGGTGAATGGTCTCTCATTAAACTCCAGTAAGACCAGCTTTATTCAATTCTGTACAAAAACAGAAAAAGAGAGAGAGATAAGTGTGACATGTGGTAATCAACCAATAGTTAGAATGGAAACAACAAAATTTCTTGGAGTGCACATTGACAAGAAAATGAACTGGTCTTCACATATTATTGATCTCTGTAAGAGGCTTAGCTCTGCTACCTATGCTTTACGGGTTGTCACTTCATGTGTTGAACCTAACACTGCAAAAGTGGCATATTATGACTATTTTCACTGTCTCATTGAGTACGGAATTATTTTTTGGGGCAACCAGCCATTAGCAAGGAAAGTGTTCATTGCACAGAAGCGAGCTTTAAGAATTATATGTGGATTGCGCCCAAGAGACTCTTGTAGAAATAGTTTTCGTAATCTTAAAATATACACAGCTACATGCCAATATATTTTTTCTCTCATGTGTTTTGTTTGTAAAAATATAGATATATTTCAACCAAACAGTAATTATCATGAGCATAACACACGGAGGAAGAATGACATACACAGTGAACTCAGAAATTTGAGCTTGGCACAAAAGGGTGCCCACTACACTGGAGCAAAACTCTTCAATGCTCTTCCTCCCGAAATAAAGACAAAGATTCATAACAATAGTGAGTTTAAGAAAGCTCTAAAAATATTTTTGCTAGAAAAAGCTTTTTACAGTCTAGATGAATTGTTAACTAAATAAATTGTAATATTTTAATATTATATAATACAAGTTGACATAATGCCACTATGATTTTTATTTAACCTGAGCTCTGTAACTGTGTGTGCTCCTTATCTGTTCTCTGTAGTGTCTTAATGATTCTAAGAAAATATGTATTTTCTTTTTTTGTATTGCTGCCCAAAGAATTTACTGTATAAATTTTTATATAATTATGTACTCATATTTCTTTATATGCTATTAGATTAGCTGATTGTAATTGTAAAAAACTGACTCGTTCCACGTCCTTGTGTATCCAACACAGTTGGACCTACGGAACACGAAATAAATCAAATCAAATCAAATCAAATCATCCATGAACTTAGCATATAGTGCGCTGCATTTATCATGTTTTTTTGGTAATATCTTTTCATCTGTTTCAGTTATTTACTGTATTCATAACAGTACGCAATTGCATATGTCAATTACTCTCGAGATAAATTCCAGTTGTTTCACTTAGAGAACACTCGGTGGTAGGTGTCATCACATAATATGTATCAATTTTATGATGCAGCTAATTGCTTTGTAGGTCTCAATGACCGTCACATATCCTCCATTGCATGTTTTATGTCAGTGTACTGAAATGTATTAGGAAGTTTGTTTGTGGTGTATAGGGTAATTGTTTGTGGAAGTTCATCTTCTCTCTTGATGTTTGGACATCTTCTTTCTTGATTCTTCATGTAATTTCATTTTTGGTATTTTTAATTTTGTATTGAGTAAATACTGTGTAAGAGAGATCTGTTATATGAATGCAATGTGTTGTTGTGCCTGTGTCAAGTTAAGATGATGGAAGTGTGTTTGATGAATAGTATTAATGTTGTATTTCGGAGACATATTTCTTCATGTGGGGTTCTCTTCTCTCTTGATTCTTCATGTCATTTGCCTGAGAAGTATGTAAAGTGAGTGTAATTGGGTTTATAGTTTCATATGTAGAGTTATGTAACGTTGTGTTCCGATCTGTTTGTGTGAGTGGGTTTGTTGTATAGGATATATAGTGTTTTGTAGAGACATATTCTCCATGAGGCAGAATCTTCTTTCTTCATTCTTCATGTAGTGTTAATGTAAATGGTTTGATATGTGGAGTGTGAGTGTCGAAAAGGTGTTGTATTACAGTTATCTGTAGAGATGTATAGGGTATGTATGGAGGATATGTGGTATAGATGGTTCTGCCATTTTTACATCGTACATAGAGTTCTATATGCATCTGGAGATTTAGAGTTGCATTTATTCTGTCATTGAAATTCATCGATAATTAACAGCTTGCATATTTATTTCTGGAAACATGGTAACAATGTATTTTTTACTCATAGAGTGTTTTCTGTCACACTTGTATACTGACATAATAGGAATTTAGATGTTTACGTTTATTAGGTATTTTTCCCTTCTTCATTGGTAGCTAATACATGCCAGAATTGTATACATCATATATGGTACTCAGTTTCAATGCCGATGTGTCCGATACTTTAATCCATCCATGAACTTAGCATATAGTGCGCTACATTTGTCATATTTTTTTGGTAATATCTTTTCATCTGTTTCAGTTATTTACTGTATTCATCACAGTACACAATTGCATATGTCAATTACTCTCGAGAAAAATTCAAGTTGTTTCATTTAGAGAACACTCAGTGGTAGGTGTCATCACCTAATATGTATCAATTTTAAGATGCAGCTGATGGCTTTGTAGGTCTCAATGACCGTCACATATCCTCCATTGCATGTTTTATGTCAGTGTACTGAAATGTATTAGGAAGTTTGTTTGTGTTGTATAGGGTCATTGTTTGTCGAAGTTCATCTTCTCTCTTGATGTTTGGAAATCTTCTTTCTTGATTCTTCATGTAATTTAATTTTTGGTATTTTTAATATTGTATTGTGTAAATACTGTGTAAGAGAGATCTGTTGTATGAATTCAATGTGTTGTTGTGCCTGTGTCAAGTTAAGATGATTGAAGTGTGTTTCATGAATAGTATTAATGTTGTATTTCGGAGACATATTTCTTCATGTGGGGTTCTCTTCTCTCTTGATTCTTCATGTCATTTGCCTGAGAAGTATGTAAAGTGAGTGTAATTGGGTTTATAGTTTCATATGTAGAGTTATGTAACGTTGTGTTCCGATCTGTTTGTGTGAGTGGGTTTGTTGTATAGGATATATAGTGTTTTGTAGAGACATATTCTCCATGAGGCAGAATCTTCTTTCTTCATTCTTCATGTAGTGTTAATGTAAATGGTTTGATATGTTGAGTGCGAGTGTCGAAAAGGTGTTGTATTACAGTTATCTGTAGAGGAGTATACGGGTATGTATGGAGGATATGCGGAATAGATGGTTCTGCCATTTTTACATTGTACATAGAGTTCTATATGCATCTGGAGATTAAGAGTTAGATTTATTCTGTCATTGAAATTTGTCGTTAATTAACAGCTTGCACATTTATTTCTGGAAACATGAAAACAATGTATTTTCTACACATAGAGTGTTTTCTGTCACACTTGTATACTGACATAATAGGAATCCAGATTATTTACGTTTATTAGGCTTATTTTCCCTTTTTCATTTGTAACTAATACATGCCAGAATTGTATACATCATAAATGGTAATCAGTTTCAATGCCGATGTGTCCGATACTTTAATCCATCCATGAACTTAGCATATAGTGCGCTACATTTGTCATGTTTTTTTTAATATCTTTCTATCTGTTTCAGTTATTTACTGTATTCATCACAGTACACAATTGCATATGTCAATTACTCTCGAGAAAAATTCAAGTTGTTTCATTTAGAGAACACTCAGTGGTAGGTGTCATCACCTAATATGTACCAATTTTAAGATGCAGCTAATGGCTTTGTAGGTCTCAATGACCGTCACATATCCTCCATTGCATGTTTGATGTCAGTGTACTGAAATATATTAGGAAGTTTGTTTGTGTTGTATAGGCTCATTGTTTGTCGAAGTTCATCTTCTCTCTTGATGTTTGGAAATCTTTCTAGATTCTTCATGTAATTTCATTTTTGGTATTTTTAATATTGTATTGTGTAAATACTGAGTAAGAGAGATCTGTTGTATGAATGCAATGTGCTGTTGTGCTTGTGTAAAGTTAAGATGATTGAAGTGTGTTTGATGAATAGTATTAATGTTGTATTTCGGAGACATATTTCTTCATGTGGGGTTCTCTTCTCTCTTGATTCTTCATGTCATTTGCCTGAGAAGTATGTAAAGTGAGTGTAATTGGGTTTATAATTTCATATGTAGAGTGATGTAACGTTGTGTTCTGATCTGTTTGTGTGAGTGGGTTTGTTGTATAGGATATATAGTGTTTTGTAGAGACATATTTCCCCATGAGACAAAATCTTCTTTCTTCATTCTTCAAGAAGTGTTAATGTAAATGGTTTGATATTTGATTTGATTTGATTTGATTTGATTTATTTTGTGTTCCATAGGTCCAACTGTGTTGGATACACAAGGACGTGGAACGAGTCAGTTTTTTACAAATACAATCTGATAATCTAATAGCATATACAGAAATTTGAGTACATAATTATATAAAAATTTATACAGTAAATTCTTTGGGCAGCAATACAGAAAAAGAAAATACATATTTTCTTAGAATCATTAAAACACTACAGAACACAGATACGGAGAACACACAGTTACAGAGCTCAGGTTAAATAAAATTCATAGTGGCATTATGTCAACTTGTATTATATAATATTAAAATATTACAATTTATTTAGTTAAAAATTCATCTAGACTGTAAAAAGCTTTTTCTAGGAAAAATATTTTTAGTGCTTTCTTAAACTCACTCTTGTTATGAATCTCTGTCTTTATTTTGGGAGGAAGAGCATTGAAGAGTTTTGCTCCAGTGTAGTGGACACCCTTTTGTGCCAAGCTCAAATTTCTGAGTTCACTGTGTATGTCATTCTTCCTCCGTGTATTATGCTCGTGATAATTACTGTTTGGTTGAAATATCTCTATATTTTTACAAACAAAACACATGAGAGAAAAAATATATTGGCATGTAGTTGTGTATATTTTAAGATTACGAAAACTATTTCTACAAGAGTCTCTTGGGCGCAATCCACATATAATTCTTAAAGCTCGCTTCTGTGCAATGAACACTTTCCTTGCTAATGGCTGGTTGCCCCAAAAAATAATTCCGTACTCAATGAGACAATGAAAATAGCCATAATATGCCACTTTTGCAGTGTTAGGTTCAACACATGTAGTGACAACCCGTAAAGCATAGGTAGCAGAGCTAAGCCTCTTACAGAGGTCAATAATATGTGAAGACCAGTTCATTTTCTTGTCAATGTGCACTCCAAGAAATTTTGTTGTTTCCATTCTAACTATTGGTTGATTACCACATGTCACACTTATCTCTCTCTCTTTTTCTGTTTTTGTACAGAATTGAATAAAGCTGGTCTTACTGGAATTTAATGAGAGACCATTCACCTTGAACCAATTAACTATATCTGAGAGTATGTGATTAATGAGTTCCTCAAGATTGTTGTCTGTTCTACTGCTCATAAAAATTGTGGTATCATCAGCAAATA
Organism: Schistocerca nitens; assembly: GCF_023898315.1. Classification (NCBI taxonomy): domain Eukaryota; kingdom Metazoa; phylum Arthropoda; class Insecta; order Orthoptera; family Acrididae; genus Schistocerca; species Schistocerca nitens. Next base: position 1,272,610,164 of record NC_064614.1, on the reverse strand, counting down.
ATGTAAATTTACACGGCAGGCTTGTACATGATGGTAGATCATTTATAAAAATCAGGAATAATAGTGGCCCAAGAATTGAGCCCTGGGGCACTCCACATGTAATGGAACTCCATTCAGAATCTGAGGAAGTGTCACATACTCCACCCGAGCTATTCAACACAACATTTTGTTTCCTGTCTTGGAGGTACGATTGTAGCCAATTGCCTGCAACACCACTTATTCCTACTAATTTTGCTTTTTGCAAGAGAATCTGGTGATCAACACAGTCAAACGCTTTGGATAAATCACAGAAGACACCAAGTGCTAGCATTTTTTCATTAAGAGTTTCTAGGACTTCATTTGCAAGTGCGTAGACTGCATCTTCTGTTGAACGGCCCTTTTGAAAGCCAAACTGGCTCTTACTGAGAACTTCGTTCTTCATGAGATGAACAGTAATTCTTACATGTATTAGCTTTTCTAGAATTTTGGAGAAAGCTGTCAGCAAAGAGATAGGTCGATAGTTAGTTAGTTCAGCTTTATCACCCTTTTTGTACAGGGGCTTCACAATGGCATACTTAAGTCTACTGGGAACAACACCTTTCTGAAGGGAAGCATTGAAAATATGACAGAGAATGTCCCTTATCCACACACAAGAATATTTCAATAAATTACTAGATATATTATCAACCCCTGCAGAATTTGTACTTTTTAGAGACAAGATGATTTTTTGAATTTCTTCTACAGTAACAGGATTAAGGTGCATTTCTGAAATTTTGTTTGAATATACGGCTTGACAAAGAGTTACAGCTTCGTCAACATCGGGCTTGCAACCAATCTGTTGAGTTACTGATAGGAAGTGTTTATTAAAAATCTCAGCCACCGTTTTGGGGTTATCTACTAGGATACCTTCATATCTGATATTATTTATATCTTCTTTACTTGTTGTATCTCTTCCTGTCTCTTTTTTTACAATGTTCCAAATTGCTTTTATTTTATTATTATAATTATCTATTTTCTTCTCATAATAAAGGGCTTTAGATTTCTGTATTAGTTTCTTCAAAATTTTACAGTATTTTCTATAGTGTTTCCATTTTTCTACATCTTTACAGAATCTTAATGCAGCATAAGTTTCCCTTTTGGTTTTACATGACTGTTTTATACCTTTTGTAATCCAAGGCTTGCTTACAGAATTGGAAGCCCTGTTTCTGACCCATTTCTTGGGAAATATTTCTTCAAAAAGAGCACAGAATTCATTTATAAAACAGTTAAATTTAGTATCAACATCATCATGGCTATATACTAAAGACCAATCCATTTGCTGCAACCTGTGGTTGAAAGTTTCTTTCGCCTTTTCATTAATTACTCTTATGAATTTCCATCGAGGAAATTCTTTTTTGAACAGATTAACGTCATAAATAGTGAGAATTTGTCCATCATGATCTGAAAGCCCACTTATAACCTGCCTGACAATATAATTCTGATGTCTATTTACATCTAAAAAAATGTTGTCTATCATAGTTTGGCACTCGGATGTAATTCTTGTTGGGAAGTTTATTACTGATGTCAGATTGTGTAAGGTCATCACAATCTCAAAGTCTATTTTATTCTTATTTTCTGTCAAAAAGTTTATATTGAAATCACCTAATACTACAATATCCTTCGCTTTTGAATGTAACCATGACAGTAGTAGTTCCATTGAATGCAGAAAAGTTTTTATGTCACCTGAAGGAGCCCTGTAGACAGCCAACACTATTATTGGGTAGAATTTAGTTGTTATTTCTGTGGCACATGCCTCAAATTGTTGTTCCGCACAATATTCCTTAATATCTATAGCTTTGTATGCTACACTATCCTTAACATAAATTGCTACTCCACCTTTATCTTTACTTTCCCTACAATAGTATGTTACTAAAGTATAACTTACAATAGATGGCAAGGCACATTTATCAGTAACATGGTGCTCAGTTAAGCACAAAATCTGGGCATTATTTATACTGTCATTTTCACTAATGTTAATAAGGAGTTGGTCTGTTTTGTTTAAGAGGCCCCTTATGTTTTGATGAAAGAAAGAGATGCCTTCCTCTTGCTTTTTTATTCTATTAGTGCTGTTACCTGACTGAGAATCCATTGGAGTCTGCCTTGAGACAGGAGAGAGGAGACACCTGACACTACCTACTGTTGTCCCTTCTTTTTCTTCAGGCCCACACATAAAAAATCGTTGAGATGAGAAGGAGGCTCAGCATTTCTTCTGTCCAACAGCCTTCTATTTGTTGTTGTTGATGGTGGTGCTGTTTCTGACACTTCAAATGTTGGTTCTACCACTGCTGCTGTGTTTCCTTGTGAACTTGGAGTCTTCTCGTTTTTGTTATTTTCGTCTAAAATAATACTTGGCTGATGTGGAACAGTAGTTCCTTTGTTGTTGAAATCGATGTCCACTGTTATTTCTGTTAAAATTTGATCTTTTTTTACATGTTTTGCTGCTGCTGATGAAGTTTCTAATGAATTTTTTTGAGGCGTCTTCGTTGTGGAGTCAGGCGATGGCAATGCAATTATCGTTTTGGTTTTGAATTTATTTTGATGGTTTTTTATTACCCTGGTTATCAGGCTTGTCAGATATTCTTTCCCCAAGCCATTCAGGTGAAGTCCGTGTTGGGTGTGGAATCTACGTCCAATACTGCTTATATCAACGCATTCCACGTTTTTAAAATGTCTGCAGATTTTTGCAAACTGACTGTTGGCACTTTCTATTTCTCTGTTAACACATGACCATCTTACAAGATCATAGCGATGCGGAATATTGACAAGTATTACGTTAGTGTGAGTGAGGTTCCTCAGACTCTGTTTAAGATCGCGCGTTGCACTCGCTGTCTCATTTTTGTAGACATCGTTTGCGCCTCCCATAAGTACAACGAAGTCTTTATCGTGCAGATTTTTTGCCTCTGCGGATTCGGTCATTTTTTTAATTTCGCTAAGTGGGGCTCCCGGTTTCACTATACCACACGAAAATGTTTTAGTTGTTTCTTTTAGTTTACTCGGAAGTCCACGACCATGGCTGTCAGAAAACACAAACAGTTTCCTGTTATTGGAGTTCACAATTTGCGAATCGTTATGTATTGTTTTACTACACACTTCGACACAATTTTTGGTCGGCACATTTATATTGACCTCCTTCACAGTTGTTTGCTTCAGTAAATTTTCTTCTCTTACCTTATTCCCCAAAGTGCCTTTTTGCTTTTCCCATCGTTCATGCGAACTGAAAGTTGCATTTTCACTATCGGCGATCGAAAGTACTTGAAATGTGTTTTCGTGCACAAAGCTTGCGTAACTTTCGCAGGTTTTCCGAATTTGCACTTTGGACTTACTGTTCTTGCACTTTACATTAGACCACTTTTCCGTAACGGACGAACTATCTCGCACAAGTTTTAGCGTGTTCAGTTCACTATTTTCTTGTTGTATTTTCGAAACGTCCGTTTTCAAACTGCCGATTATGAACTGTAAGCTCGTTATGCGTTCGTTCAGTTTCTTGATTTCGTCTTTGCAATTTTCACACGATTTCTTTTTTACGGCAAAATTTAAGTTTTTCTGGAAGGACACTTGCTTAACTTTTACTGTAGCCGCCATCTTGAATGAGAGATGGGTGTGTTGAAAAGGTGTTGTATTACAGTTATCTGTAGAGAAGTATACGAGTATGTGTGGAGTATATGTAGTATAGATGGTTCTACCTTTTTTACATCGTACATAGAGTTCTAAATGCATCTGGAGATTTAGAGTTGGGATTTATTCTGTCATTGAAATTTGTCGATAATTAAAAGCTTGCACATTTGTTTCTGACAACATGGTAACAATGTATTTTTTACACATAGAGTGTGATTTATTCTGTCATTGAAATTTGTCGATAATTAACAGCTTGCACCTTTGTTTCTGACAACATGGTAACAATGTATTTTTTACACATAGAGAGTTTTCTGTCACACTTGTATACTGACATAATAGGAATTCAGATGTGTAGGTTTATTAGGTTTTTTCCCATTTTCATTTGTAACTAATACATGCCAGAATTGTATACATCATAAATGGTAATCCGTTTCAATGCCGAGGTGTCCGATACTTTAATCCATCCATGAACTTAGCATATAGTGCGCTACATTAGTCATGTTTTTTTGGTATTATATTTTCACCTGTTTCAGTTATTTATTGTATTCATCACAGTACGCATTGCATATGTCAATTACTCTCGAGTTAAATTCAAGTTGGTTCATTTAGAGAACACTCAGTGGCAGGTGTCATCACCTAATATGTATCAATTTTAAGATGCAGCTAATGGCTTTGTAGGTCTCAGTGACCGTGACATATCCTCCATTGCATGTTTTATGTCAGTGTACTGAAATGTATTAGGAAGTTTGTTTGTGTTGTATATAGTCATTGTTTGAGGAAAATCATCTTCTCTCTTCATGTTTGGAAATCTTTCTTGATTCTTCATGTACTTTCATTTTGGGTATTTTTAATTTTGTATTGTGTAAATACTGTGTAAGAGAGATCTGTTGAATGAATTCAATGTGATGTTGTGCCTGTGTCAAGTTGAGACAATTGAAGTGTGTTTGATGAATAATAATATTGTTGTATTTTGGAGACATATTTCCTGATGTGCGGTTCTCTTCTCTCTTGATTCTTCATGTCATTTGCCTGAGAAGTATGTAAAATTAGTGTAATTGGGTTTATAGTTCCATATGTAGAGTGATATAACATTGTGTTCGGATCTGTTTGTGTGAGTGGGTTTGTTTTATAGCATATATAGTGATTCTTCCTGGCAGATTAAAACTGTGTGCCCGACCGAGACTCGAAATCGGGACCTTTGCCTTTCGCGGGCAAGTGCTCTAACCTCTGAGCGGCCGAAGCACGACTCACACCCGGTGCTCACTGCTTTACTTCTGCCAGGTTCGCAGGAGAGCTTCTGTAAAGTTTGGAAGATAGGAGACGAGGTACTGGCAGAAGTAAAGCTTTGAGTACCGGGCGTGAGTGGTGTTTCGGTAGCTTAGATGGTAGAGCACTTGCCCGCTAAAGGCAAAGGTCCCGAGTTCAAGTCTCGGTCGGGCACACAGTTTTAATGTCCCAGTAAGTTTCATATCAGTGCACACTCCGCTGCATAGTGAAAATCTCATTCTGGAATCATATATAGTGTTTTGTAGACACATATTTCTCCATGAGACAACATCTTCTTTCTTCATTCTTCATGTAGTGTTAATGTAATTGGTTTGATATATGGAGTGTGAGTGTTGAAAATGTGTTGTATTACAGTTATCTGTAGAGAAGTATACGGGTATGTATGGAGGATATGTGGTATAGATGGTTCTGCCATTTTTACATTGTACATAGAGTTCTATATGCATCTGGATATTTAGAGTTGGATTTATTCTGTCATTGAAATTTGTCGATAATTAATAGCTTGCACATTTATTTCTGGAAACATGGTAACAATGTATTTTTTACACTTAGAGTGTTTTCTGTCACACTTGTATTCTGACATAATAGGAATTGAGATGTTTACTTTTATTAGGTTTTTTTCCCTTTTCCATTTGTAACTAATACATGCCAGAATTGTATACATCATAAATGGTAATCAGTTTCAATGCCGATGTGTCCGATACTTTAATCCATCCATGTACTTAGCATATAGTGCGCTGCATTTGTCATGTTTCTTTGGTAATATCTTTTCATCTGTTTCAGTTATTTACTGTATTCATCACAGTACGCAATTGCATATGTCAATTACTCTCGAGATAAATTCAAGTTGTTTAATTTAGAGGACACTCAGTGGTAGGTGTCATCACCTAATACGTATCAATTTTAAGATGCAGCTAATGGCTTTGTAGGTCTCAGTGACAGTCACATGTCCTCCATTGCATATTTTATATCAGTGTACTGAAATGTATTAGGAAGTTTGTTTGTGTTGTATATAGTCATTGTTTGAGGAAGTTCATCTTCTCTCTTGATGTTTGGAAATCTTTCTTGATTCTTCATGTACTTTCATTTTTGGTATTTTTTATTTTGTATTGTGTAAATACTGTGTAAGAGAGGTCTGTTGTATGAATTCAATGTGTTGTTGTGCCTGTGTCAAGTTGAGATAATTGAAGTGTGTTTGAGGAATAATATTAATATTGTATTTTGGAGACATATTTCTTCACGTGTGGTTCTCTTCTCTCTTGATTCTTCATGTCATTTGTCTGAGAAGTATGTAAAATTAGTGTAATTGGGTTTATAGTTTCATATGTATAGTGATGTAACATTGTGTTCGGATCTGTTTGTGTGAGTGGGTTTGTTGTATAGCATATATAGTGTTTTGTTTAGACATATTTCTCCATGAGACAAATCTTCTTTCTTCATGTAGTGTTAATGTAAATGGTTTGATATGTGGAGTGTGAGTGTCGAAAAGGTGTTGCATTACAGTTATCTGTAGAGAAGTATACGAGTATGTATGGAGGATATGTGGTATAGATGATTCTGCCATTTTTACATCGTACATAGACTCCTATATGTATCTGGAGAATTAGAGTTTGATTTATTCTGTCATTGAAATTTGTCCATAATTAACAGCTTACACATTTGTTTCTTGAAACATGGTAACAATGTATTTTTTACAAATAGATTGTTTTGTGTCACACTTGTTTACTGATATAATAGGAATTCAGATGTTTAGGTTTATTAGGTTTTTTTCCCATTTTCTTATGTAACCAATACATGCCAGAATTGTACACATCATGAATGGTTATCCGTTTCAATGCCGAGGTGTCCGATACTTTAATTCATCCATGAACTTAACATATAGTGCACTACATTAGTCATGTTTTTTGGTAATATCTTTTCATCTGTTTCAGTTATTTACTGTATTCATCGCAGTATGCAATAGCATATGTCAATTACTCTCAAGTTAAATTCAAGTTGGTTCATTTAGAGATCACTCAGTGGTAGGTGTCATCACCTAATATGTATCAATTTTAAGATGCAGCTAATGGCTTTGTAGGTCTCAGTGACCATCACATATCCTCCATTGCATGTTTTATGTCAGTGTACTGAAATGTATTAGGAAGATTGTTTGTGATGTATAGAGTCGTTGTTTGTGGAAGTTCATCTTCTCTCTTCATGTTTGGAAATCTTCTTTCTTGATTCTTCATGTAATTTCATTTTTGCTATTTTAAATTGTGTATTGTGCAAATACTGTGTAAGAGAGATCTGTTGGATGAATGCATTGTGTTGTTGTGTCTGTGTCCAGTTGAGATATTGGAAATGTGTTTGATGATTAGTATTAATGTTGTATTTCGGAGGCATATTTCTTCATGTGTGGTTCTCATCATTTGACTGAGTATGTGTAAAATGACTGTCATTTAATTTATGGTTTCTTATGTAGAGTGATTCTCAAGTTGTGTTCCTATCTGTTTGTGTGAGCTGATTTTTTGTATAGAGTATATATTGTTTTGTAGAGACATATTGCTTGATGTAACAAAATCTTTTTCCTGCATTCTTCATGTGTTGTTAATGTAAGTGGTTTAACATGTGCACTTTCATTGCTGAAAATATGTTGTATTGCAGTTTTCTGTAGAGTAATATACGAGTGTCTCAATGGGATAAATGTGCCAACAATTTTGGTGACTAATTTTGATTATGTGTACTGTGTAAATCCATATTTTTTAGTTAGTAAAGTTATTAGCCTTGCTTTATGCTAGTGAGCTGGTTTCATTTGATTGCCCAATATATTATTGTAAGTGGATTAATAGTAATTCTAGAGTAGAGGATTACTACGGTCTCTCCAATTAAGGTACTAAGTATTTCAGAAATGAAATTGTAACACCATTGACTAAAATACTAAAAAAATTGAAAATGATGGTTATTATCCAGAATGTTTAACAATATCTGTAGTTAAACCAGTACGTAAGTAAGGAGATATAGCATCACTAGGTATCTGTTGACCAATATCACTTATACCCATAATATGAAAATTAATAGAATTCTGAATGAATAAGCAGATGAATCAATATTTTGAACATAATGATATACTCTCTTCCTCACAGTGTAATTTCAGGTCTAGCCTTTGTACAGTCTAAACAGTTGAGAGTATGCTAGCAAAAACATGCAATTGTTCTGAAAATAAAGATAACTGTGGAACATTGTTGGATCTCAGGAAAGCTTTTGATATGGTCGCCCACAATATTATCATTAAAAAAACTCTACCTCTAAGGAGTAGGAGAGAATGCTCTATGCCTAATGCAGTCATACTTGGATAACAAAAAGGTTAGTTAAGGTAAATAATCTGATGTCAGAATGTCTCCCAGTTGTAAAGGGGTATCTCAAGGATCTGTCCTTCGACCTTTCCTTTTTATTATTTATGTATATGATTCACCTGCAGTTGTATCTTGTATGTTGTGCTATAATCTGATGACACAACACTCACCACATGTGATACCAATCTTGAAAATGTGCAACGCAGCATGGCAGTGGCAATGGAGAGGGGCATTACTTGGTTTGAGGCAAATGTACTGCAGAAGAATGATAGTAAAACTGAAGCTGTTGTATTCAACCTGAATGCTCCCAGTCATGGTAACAAAACAGTAAAATTATTAGGATTTCATATAGATCAGAAGCTCAGCTGGGATACTCACAGAGGGACGATATGTGGCAAATTGGCACGTGCCATATATCTGCTGTATCAGCTGAGGAGCAGCGTCAGTAAAGAACTTCTGTTGTATGCGTATTTTGTATTCTTCCATTCGCACCTGAGATATGGAATACATTTATGGGGTAATTGTGTAGGCTCAAAATTAGGGTTTAAATGGCAAAAGAAAGTCATACTATGTATATCAGAATTTAGCCCTTGTAAATCATGTCGAGATAAATGACAGTGCCTGGCCTGTATATTTACAACTTCCTAGTCTTCGTTAAAGAGAATCTGACTTGACTTAACGAGAACAGTTCATGATCATAACATAAGAAGTGGACGTACCGTTAATATGCCATATGCTAGGCTTGCAAAGAGACACAGCAGCTACACATCTTGGTCCTGTCTACTTCAACAAATTACCTGAAAATGCCTACACAGTGCCAGTACTTAAATTTAAAACTAGTCTTTCAAGGTGGATCAAAAGTAAAGTAATTTACTCTGCTCAAGAGTTCCTTGAGTATGTGACAAATGACCCACTTTGCTTATGAGAATGAACTATAAATTAACTGCAAACTATACTTATGCCACACTGTGCAACTATTTTATTACTGTTTCATGTGCTTATTGTTAATTATCTGTTGGATTATTTATTTGTCATTTACTGAACTATGTAGTTCATTTATCTTGTAATTGAGCATTTAGGACACTTCTTGTAGTTATTTACATTTGCACAAATATGTATTGCATCTGTCCTGGATTATTATATTGTAGTTAATAACATTTGTCATGTCGATGATTATTATTGTTGTTATTATTATGTATACACTGACGACACCAATTGCATGTAAATATGCTCAATGGTGGATTAAAACATTTCTATTTGTAGTTCACTAGCTTTGAATCTTTCGGCTGTGTTATGTCATAAGTATGTACAAGAAATAAACATTGCCCAAGAATGCTTCCCCAGGGGGACTTCATAGTTGAGTCATGTATTCCAGTTTTATTATTAGGATCTTACCTTCATTTTTATAATGTATGTTTGCACATTGTCTTCTGTCATGGAGATACAAACTTAAAAAATTTGCTGCCACTCCTATTACGTGATAAGTTTCTAATGTGGATAAAATTATTCCATGATCACTGAATCAAAGACCCTATCCAGATGTAGAAAAGCTCCAATTACTTTGTTTCCTTATTTTCATTATTTCACATTCTGTTACATCCATTAGGACGAAATTGAATTACTTGTTTTGGATGAAATTATTTGTGCTGTTGATTCATCAATTTTCTTTGTATGCCTTACTAAAATCCTCTTTCATAATGATTTACTAATATTACTGGATTCATTTATCTGTTCAGTGTATTACTGTGAATTTAGAATGTTCAGAGATATCTCAAGTTTCCTACATTTTGTAAATAAGCTTTCCACCTCATGGACATTTTTTGTGAAAACGTATAATGGAATCATAGTCTCTCTGTCTAAATAAGATATAAGTCATGAAACACTACTTGTCCAGCAAAATTTCTCTGTTTGTACATAAAAGCTCAAACATTACTTTTGTAATTCATTTGCCTGAACCAGAGGGCTGATCAGTAAAACTTACATGATATTGCAAATGTTATACTTAATCTCTTAAAATAACTTTACAACCACAACTTGTCATAGAGTAAAAAAACAGCAATGACAGTTCTGCATATGGGGAAATGTGATTTTATCATTTGCACATGTGGCTGCAAAATCCATTTGAACAAAACATTTAATTTTTGATGAATGGGCAATATATAATATTCTGTGATGTTGTCATTTTGGTCTTCAGACCAAAGACTGATTTAATGCATGTATGCACCTATCCCCAGTAGTCTGTCCTGTGCACACATCTGCATGGATACTCCTGCTACAGACCACCCTCCCTCCACCCCCTCCCGCCCTGAATTTTCTGCAATTAGCACATTGACAATCCCTTGATGCATCAAGATGTTCCGTATCAGTATATCTCTTTCTTTACTCTGGTTGTGCCATAAATTTCTTTTTACCTCAATTTTATTCAGTACATTCTCATTAGTTGCATGATCTACCCTTCTAATCTTTAGCTTTCTCCTGTAGGTTTACGTTTTAAAAGCTGTTATTTTCTTCTTGTCTGAACTGCTTATTATTAGAGTTTCACTTCTATACAAGGCTGCACTCCAGACAAATAGGCTCAGAAAAGATTTCCTAAGATTTAAATTTATACGGTATTGTGGTGCTTGTGTAGTTATGAAGAACAATATAAAGTTCCTTCGGATATGTAGTTATGTCTCAAGGAAAACTTACAGCAGCAACTTCAGCTGTTATGAAATACGTGAAATTTATTTGATGTTGCAAATATGAACAACCACATGCATGAATGCATGTGTGTCCAAAGGACCATTGCATCATTCTTCTTAACAACACATGCATTGCAATATCGTATTTCTCCACTGATACCATTCAGTGACTTTCAATTAAAATATCCTCCCCTGTACAGGTATTGCCACTACATAATATGTGTGTGAGTACAGCTTTCAGCACAAGATTGATGACATATGGAAGCTTGGATCTGGGTATGAGTCCTGCACAGGAAGCCAAAGTGGTTAAGATTACCACTTACATAATGCAGAAAATCCTTGCTTGGGTTCCGGTCCACAACAGATTTCATTGTCGAGATTCCTTATACAGCTGATGGTTGTTCGTAATCACATCTGTGAGTACATTTCATGTATTTAAATTTTTATTCTACATTAACAAATGCTTCTTTTCTTCAGACATCCTATGTTGCTTTTGCTGTTCTGCGTTTTATATTATCTGAGTGGCCATTGTCATTTATTTGTTGCTGAAGTAACACACTTTACTTCTACTTTTAGTTTTAATTCCTTTTCTAGCTCCCTCAGCAGCACCTGATTTAATTCTAACACATTTAAGTGCCCTTATTTTACTGTTGTTCATGTGCATCTTGTAACATCTTTTCAATTCATGATATTCAACTGTTCATCAAAGTCATTTTTCCTCTGACAGAATTAGAGTTCCGTCTGCAAATGTCTGGATTTTAAATTCTTTAGCCTCAACTTAATTTCACTTTACAGATTTTTCTTTGGTTTCCTTTACTGCTTGCTCATTGTATATGCCCAATATTAAAATAAAGCACTAAAGAAGATGGACCACATGAAACAGCAACCAAGCTCTATAACAAACTACCTTGTGACATTAAAACGAGAAAAGATACTTCAGGAGTGGACTGAACAGATGCATGACAACTACTGTCTGCTATGATGAAAATTATCTGTGCATATGTAAACTTGTTTGCAATTTTATTTTTGTACTTACTGTCATATTTAATATACATGATTAACTTTGGCTGCTTTTAATGTCAATAGTAAGTTCCAGAAATGTGACCTGTCCAGTACTATAATGTACTTGATGTACAAAAAGATTAAAGGGACCAATAAACTATTTAACTTTGGCTGATAACTGACATTTTCATTTTCTCTAAGATGAGGCCATGTGGTTGTAATTTTGTTTTCAGAGATGGATTACGTCATTTTAGCCTATCACAATTATGTCCTTTCATACTTTGAGATATTCTCTGTACTATAATTGTAACTGGGGTGTAGCTGTCTTCTACATGACATATAGTTCATATTTTTCTTATTTGAGATTTAGCATAAATGGCCTCTTGTTCAATCTGCCAAGAGTTCCTCAATTAGAAATCATCAAAGGTATACCACCTTAAGAAACACCTCATCCCTACCTTCCTGGTACTCTAAGGGTCAAGTAGTATGAGAATTAAGGTACATCAACATCAAAGGGACAAATCACTAAACCTTATGATTAACGTTCCACATTTAGTTAATAATTTTCTACTATTGCAGGAATCTCCTTTGAGCAGCAATATTTCTGCACAATTTAAAGGCTGAAAGAAAGTGAACACTTCCTAAAAGTAATTACAGGAATCTGACCCTGGGTAAGTTGAGCTCCACTGTCAATATTAGCTGAGTATAAGCTTGATAATTCACCTCTTCCACATTGTCATTGTAGGCTGTGTTTGTTGTGACTTCAGTTAGGAAAAATTGAGGTGTGTAGTGTGAGAGGGGGCTATGCCAAAAAAATGAAAAACTGTGCTTTGGCTCTTTTCAATATTTGCTGCCACCTTGCATCTATCCTTTGAACTAGAACCACATGACATAGCTGCTGCACTTTCTGCAGCAGTTGTCCTAAATCCTAGAATGCATCCTTATGATCATTTTGAATGAGAGGAAGGGCTGTGTTACATAACGATGTCTACTATGTGAATTGCAGATGTAGCAACATAGAACTGTTACAGATTGGTTTATCACTTATATGGGAATAACATATTGTCCCAAAATATAATTGTTGTCTCTATATCCATCTTCATTTTCAATTTGAAACATAATTTGCATTTTGTCTCTTCATTGTAGTGAACATGTTATGTCATTCTTCTGTGTATGTAAGTTGTTGCACTCCTAGTAACAATGTTTTACAATAGTGAGAGAAATATGTATCACTGAGTATCAGAAAATGTTGGAAAGGTGGTAAAAATTCAATCATAATCTGCATAAATGAATGGCAGCAGATGTGAAGGGAAAAGGAGCAGTGGACATGAATATGTGAGTGATAAAACCGGTAAGTAAGTAACAGTAAAGCAATAAGGACCTGGATGCAACTGAAAAAAACAAATCAGATGTATCTAACTTCAGTTGGAGCAGCTATTTAATGTTAGATGAAGTTTCTGAAACCTCATTATTTTGTGAGTTTTACAAGCTGCAGGACTAAAATATTCAGAATACAAATCTCAGAGGTCTTGCTGAGCATAAGGGCTACTGTTGGAGCTATGCTAAAAAACATGATGTAGGAGTGTTCAGAAGAAAGCCGTCATTTGCTTACAAGGGAACATTGGTGACTGTAACATAACACAGAGTATGTTTTAGAAGCATTTTGAGCAATATTTGCATCATCACAGAAAAGTTAGATATAGTGGGAATTAGTGAAGTTCGGTGGCAGGAGGAACAAGACTTCTGGTCAGGTGACTACAGGGTTATAAACTCAAAATCAAATAGGGGTAATGCAGGAGTAGGTTTAATAATGAATAGGAAAATAGGAATGCGGGTAAGCTACTACAAACAGCATAGTGAACGCATTATTGTGGCCAAGATAGATACGAAGCCCACACCTACTACAGTAGTACAAGTTTATATGCCAACTAGCTCTGCAGATGACGAAGAAATTGAAGAAATGTGTGATGAAATAAAAGAAATTATTCAGATAGTGAAGGGAGACGAAAATTTAATAGTCATGGGTGACTGGAATTCGAGTGTAGGAGAAGGGAGAGAAGGAAACGTAGTAGGTAAATATGGATTGGGGCTAAGAAATGAAAGAGGAAGCCGCCTGGTAGGATTTTGCACAGAGCACAACATAATCATAGCTAACACTTGGTTTAAGAAACATGAAAGAAGGTTGTATACATGGAAGAACCCTGGAGATACTAAAAGGTATCAGATAGATTATATAATGGTAAGACAGAGAATTAGGAACCAGATTTTAAATTGTAAGACATTTCCAGGGGCAGATGTGGACTCTGACCACAATCTATTGGTTATGACCTGTAGATGAAAATTGAAAAAACTGCAAAAAGGTGGGAATTTAAGATGGGACCTGGATAAACTGAAAGAACCAGAGGTTGTACAGAGTTTCAGGGAGAGCATAAGGGAACAATTGACAGGAATGGGGGAAAGAAATACAGTAGAAGAAGAATGGGTAGCTATGAGGGATGAAGTAGTGAAGGCAGCAGAGGATCAAGTAGGTAAAAAGACGAGGACTAGTAGAAATCCTTGGATAACAAAAGAAATATTGAATTTAATTGATGAAAGGAGAAAATATAAAAATGCATTAAATGAAGCAGGCAAAAAGGAATACAAATGTCTCAAAAATGAGATCGACAGGAAGTGCAAAATGGCTAAGTAGGGATGGCTAGCGGACAAATGTAAGGATGTAGAGGCTTATCTCACTAGGGGTAAGATAGATACTGCCTAAAGGAAATTAAAGAGACTTTCGGAGATAAGAGAACGACTTGTATGAATATCAAGAGCTCAGGTGGAAACCCAGTCCTAAGCAAAGAAGGGAAAGCAGAAAGGTGGAAGGAGTATATAGAGGGTCTATACAAGGGCGATGTACTTGAGGACAATATTATGGAAATGGAAGAGGATGTAGATGAAGATGAAATGGGACATACGATACTGCGTGAAGAGTTTGACAGAGCTCTGAAAGACATGAGTCGAAACAAGGCCCCGGGAGTAGACAACATTCCATTGGAACTACTGACGGCCTTGGGAGAGCCAGTCCTGACAAAACTCTACCATCTGGTGAGCAAGATGTATGAAACAGGCGAAATACCCTCAGACTTCAAGAAGAATATAATAATTCCAAACCCAAAGAAAGCAGGTGTTGACAGATGTGAAAATTACCGAACAATCAGTTTAAAAAGCCACAGCTGCAAAATACTAACACGAATTCTTTACAGACGAATGGAAAAACTAGTAGCAGCCGACCTCGAGGAAGATCAGTTGGGATTCCGTAGAAACACTGGAACACGTGAGGCAATACTGACCTTACGACTTACCTTAGAAGAAAGATTAAGGAAAGGCAAACCTACGTTTCTAGCATTTGTAGACTTAGAGAAAGCTTTTGACAATGTTGACTGGAATACTCGCTTTCAAACTCTAAAGGTGGCAGGGGTAAAATACAGGGAGCGAAAGGCTATTTACAATTTGTACAGAAACCAGATGGCAGTTATAAGAGTCGAGGGACATGAAAGGGAAGCTGCGGTTGGGAAGGGAGTAAGACAAGGTTGTAGCCTCTGCCCGATGTTATTCAATCTGTATATTGAGCAAGCAGTAAAGGAAACAAAAGATAAATTCGGAGTAGGTATTAAAATCCATGGAGAAGAAATAAAAACTTTGAGGTTCGCCGATAACATTGTGATTCTGTCAGAGACAGCAAAGGACTTGGAAGAGCAGTTGAACAGAATGGACAGTGTCTTGAAAGGAGGATATAATATGAACATCAACAAAAGCAAAACAAGGATAATGGAATGTAGTCGAATTAAGTCGGGTGATGCTGAGGGAATTAGATTAGGAAATGAGACACTTAAAGTAGTAAAGGAGTTTTGCTATTTGGGGAGCAAAATAACTGATGATGGTCGAAGTAGAGAGGATATAAAATGTAGACTGGCAATGGCAAGGAAAGCGTTTCTGAAGAAGAGATATTTGTTAACATCGAGTATAGATTTAAGTATCAGGAAGTCATTTCTGAAAGTATTTGTATGGAGTGTAGCTATGTATGGAAGTGAAACATGGACGATAAATAAATTGGACAAGAAGAGAATAGAAGCTTTCGAAATGTGGTGCTACAGAAGATTGCTGAAGATTAGATGGATAGATCACACAACTAATGCGGACGTATTGAATAGGATTGGGGAGAAGAGTGAGTTTGTGGCACAACTTGACCAGAAAAAGGGATTGGTTGGTAGGACATGTTCTGAGGCATCAAGGGATCACCAATTTAGTATTGGAGGGCAGCGTGGAGGGTAAAAATCGTAGAGGGAGACCAAGTGATGGATACACTAAGCAGATTCAGAAGGATGTAGGTTGCAGTAGGTGCTGGGAGATGAAGAGGCTTGCACAGGATAGAGTAGCATGGAGAGCTGCATCAAACCAGTCTCAGGACTGAAGACCACAACAACAACAACACAGAAAAAGGCGTCAACAGCTAGAGGGGACAGGAAAGTGTTTAATGTTCATGAAGATTAATTAGGGATGAAAATACTGATGAAATTAAAACATCATATCTTCGCATGCCATGTATAGATATGATATAGAAAACGTACCAGGTTGGATACTATTCGAGGCTATATTTCAAAGTTGCAGAAATACAGATTCCATTATTCATGGAAAGACAATACAAGTTAGGTGTACATTTCTGTGTCATCAGTCCTCTGACTGGTTTAATATGCCCCACCATGAATTCCTCTCCTTTACCAACCTCTTCATCTCAGAATATCATTTGTTACCTACATCCTCAGTTATTTGCTGGATGTCCCACTCTCTGTTTTCTTGTAGAGTTTGTACTCTCTACAGCTCCCTCTAGTACCATGGAAGTTATTTCCTGCTGGCTTCATGACATTCTATCATCCTGTACCTCCTTCTTGTCAGGGTGTTCCATATATTCCTTTCCTCATCAATTTTATGGAGAACCCCCCTCATTCCTTACCTTAATAGTCCACTTCAGTGTACATTGTAAATGTGAAATGCACCATGAGTTTTATGTGTAAAATGGGGAGCATATAATAAAGTTTTCAGTGCGAAATTTTTATAAGCTTTATGTTACCACATACAGACACATGTAAATCTTATGATGAGTACAGTGCTACTCCAAACAATGATATTCATTTGGATGCCAGGCTACATCATCTTTGATCTGACAAAGCATACGCGATGTTGAGGTAAAACACAAAGGCTTGTTCTAGTAATGATTTCCAATAATCACTGCTGAGACATAACATTCAAAGAGAGGCATTGTGCTACATAAAGGCAGGTAGTGTGTATGCAACTTGGCTTCTACATATGCAACTCCATTTCAGGTATTATGTGCTTGTGGCCAGATGATATTGCCTCATGCAGTTCATCAGAAAATGCATCATGTATCATAAAAGTGCAGAGTGATCCCTCAAATATTCATTATAAAAGAAAGCTGATTTTTTTCAGATCTTGCCCTGGACAAAAAACCAAAATTCAATACCGTGTTTGGTTTGTATTATTTTCAAAGGACTCTATGACACCATTCATCATTATTTCCCTTGTTCCTGGATGTACCTGTTTATGCACTGACCAAGATTCTGAAACAATACAAAAGAAAATCTGAAAAACAGATCATATATACACAGCTGACCATTGCTGTGAAGTTGTGAAAAATGCTAGTCACAAACCCATTTAAGGTAATTCCAACGACAACAGAAAATTTCAGGGGTTTTCAGTAGCTGAACAATAAAATAGTTAGAAGTTGTGTTGTAGGAAATGATGTTACCGTTAATAGTAGGAAAATTGGTGCTCCAAAATTGATAGACAATGGAAGAATGACATGGACTGGAACTCTTCAAAAAAGTGCCAGGTCATCACTCCAAAACCAGGATAGACCCAGTGGCTGATTATCCTGATAAGAATAAACTTCTTGAGGAAATATTCTATCCACACAGAAGACCTGATCAACCCTGAAGTTAAAAGACCTTGTTCCACCAATTCCATACATTTCCTTAGTTTTTCTTGGCGTTTAATGAAATCATTTTTTTGTTGAAATGGAAGCCTGATAACACAATTTATGGTTGGCCAACAGTATATCAACCAGGATAACACTTTTTGATATGTGTGTTTAACTTTTTTTAAATTGTTGTATTTGTTGTGACATACAGTGTTGTAATCATTCCTATTTACATTAAATTTTAAATTTTTCCTTTTGCACAATGTATGTGAGAAAAAGTTAAGAAGGAAAAAGATAACCCTTTATTGTACAAATAAGATCTTAATACAATGTTTTAGAAAACCCTATTTATTTCCATTTCTTCTCAAAGTAACATAGTTCCCTCTCTCACTAGACTCCTCACTTCACAGAGTATTTCTGAAATGTTTACTTTTTCAGTAACCATCTGCACTCTTATCAAGTCCTATGTTAATTCACCTTAAGGTATTGTGATTGGTCATAATATTGGAAAACATATACACATATATATTATGTGTTTACCTTGTTTCATAATTTTCATTCAGTCTTAGAGTACACATACCCTAGATGACTTGGACCAGCAACTTTGCTGTGCATTGACTATTGATCTTCGTTGTTATCGATACTGAACTTTAAATGAAATAAAGACAAATTTAAACATACACAGGTAGTGAATTGTAAGAAATGACTAACTAGTAAGTAGCATATCAACATTACAGGATCAGGAGTGGAATTATCAACAATGATCTTGATGTGACTCATTTCATGACTGCAGCTATAATAGCAAGGATGTCTATGATGCATTAAACTCTAGCTTCCCTCAGTTTAACCGAGCGAGGTGGCGCAGTGGTAAGACACTGGACTCGCATTCGGGAGGACGACGGTTCAATCCCGCGTCCGGCCATCCTGATTTAGGTTTTCCGTGATTTCCCTAAATCACTCCAGGCAAATGCCGGGATGGTTCCTCTGAAAGGGCACGGCCGACTTCCTTCCCCATCCTTCCCTAATCCGATGAGACCGATGACCACGCTGTCTGGTCTCCTTCCCCAAAACCAACCAAACAACCAAACCTCAGTTTAGCTGCATATGGCCATGGGAACAGTTATTAGGTAATTATCTTCTCAAGCAAAGAAAAAGGAGTGGAGGAGGCAGTGAAGAAGTAGGACTTTGTGATTGAGTCACTAAATGTTTGTCAAAAAAATAAATAAATAAATAAAAAATAAAAAAAAATACTGCAGTGATGTGTGTGTGTGTGTGTGTGTGTGTGTGTGTGTGTGTGTGTGTGTGTGTGTGTGCATGTGTGTGTGTGTGTGTGTGTGTTTGCGTTCTATAGTGGTGTTTTTTTTTTGCTGAGATTTAGTGAAAAACAAACTTTCGCAAATGTGAAGAAGGCATGTGCTTTATTAAATATGACACAGTGCACATCAGTGTTTGACGGAGACTAGACTTGTAAATACTGCCAACCACTGAATACAAAAGTACAGGCTTCAGTTACTAAACAATACCGAAGATGTAAAACACATCAACACTGTAGCATTACATTGGGTCATTGCAAATTTTTATCATTGATTTGGGTATGAGACCATCTGCACGAAATGTCTATTGCATCAGCAGAGAAAGAGACTTTAAGTGTCTTGTAGCTATAATAAGAAATTAAACACACTAAATGTAATACTGACCTTTTGGGAAGAACTGACCTGTTAGCTTGGCTGTCTCCTGTGGTACAGTTGCACACAGTTAGCAGACGTGGAGCCCTAACCCGACTGTTTCACAGTTGCAACGAGAAGAAGCTGATGCACAATAATAATATTGCTGTCTCTTCTTAAAACATTCTGAAATAAGAAATATAAATGATTTCAACAGTCTCATTGATAATTCATTTCATTTAATTATATAAAATGAAATACAGAAAGTCATTTCTGTTGCAAGAATGTATAATAAATTAATCATAAATTGTTATTTAGGAATGATACTATTGATATTACCAAATAACTGAACCTTGAAATACTAAATACCCTTGAAAATGTTGCTTCAATTTTGTTAATGAACATGTATGAGTATATCTGTGACATGGAGTTTGGGTCAGTTTGCACTACAGTATTGTGCCTTGTGTGACTAAAATCTGGAATGGCTACTGCTATCACAAATCTTACAACTGTGAAAATTACACAGTCAATTTTGTCAGTGTAAGAAAGGTAAACCCTTTAACCTCCAGACATTTTTGTGTAATGTACAGAGAAAAGTCAATCAATAGTGCTGATTATTTCAAAACTGCTCACTTCTTAGTAGATTACAATTACCATTTTTGGGACAGGAAAAGCATATTTAGGGAGTGAATCACAACGATCATTTCAACAGTGCACAGTGCCTAAGTCCTTGCATGGTTTTGCTGTGTAATAATTTTTGTTCACATAATGACACAAGAAATGAAATAAAGCTTGATAAGTTTGAATAGATGTTGTTGGCCATCTTCTGTACAACCTTAACCCTTTAACTGCTATGGACGTGTTAACGCACATGCCTTTGTACCTGTCCCTGTGTGCTCTGAATGTGTTTACGTGCAGCACCAGTCCTTCTACCTGGTACTCTGAAAGTGTCTACATGTAGACACATTCAGAGTACAACATAGAAGGACTGGTGGCTCATGTAAAGATGTTCGGAGCACACAGGGTCAGGTACAAAGGCAAGTGCGTTAACACATCCAGAGCAGTTAAAGGTGTAATTTGGTAACCAGTGATTACTACTTCTTCCACTATACATGGAAAAAAGTAACTTTTGTCACAGCATTTTAGTAATTGTGAGGACAAATAAAACATCACTGAATAATGGTTAAATTGATCAGTGGTGTAGCTCTGTGATGGTGGGACACAAAAGATTTTTGACATTGTGATGTGTTCTTTTACACTGCAATAAATGATGATAGGGAGCAGTTTAAGGTTGTAAATTTAATACATATATAGTGAAGATTCTATGTATGTGTTGTGTTAGCGTTTTCTTAATAACCAAGTAGAACTTAGACACAACCACATTAATGGATGGTACAAAATACACTGTGGAACTAAATTACAGCTGGAAGGACCTGTACAAGATACAGAAATTGCCCAGGACACTATCTCCCAGTAGGCAGATGACCTGGTTATTAAGACCATATCAGATTCAAAATGAGAATAAATAATTTATGTGGATGGTAGCTTCAGGATATTTATTTTTGACTGACATGTTTTGAGTTCCATGAGCCAGCAGGCTCAGGTTGAACAGAATGGTAGAGAAATCATCAGTGAAGAATACTACCAGTTCATTTGGATATGTGTAATACAGGTAATCAGCAGTGATTTTGAAGAGACACAACTGTCATTTGTCTGAAGTTTTTAAGGAAAGGCATGTAAAATTAAATATGGATGGCCAGTTAGCAATTTATATTGTCTTCCTCAGTACTGTTCTTCCTTGCAGGTCTTTTTCTGTTCATCTTTTACCTCTCAAGGCATATTTTATTGTTATGTAAATTTAAGGTGGAGCAAGGTGAAAGGAGAGGAAAGGGGAAGAACTGATGATATCAGCAGCATCACGACTATATGCAGAATCAGCAGCAATGAGCGAAAATGTGGGGTAGACTGGGACTCAAACATGGGATCTCCTGCTTACTAGGCAGTTACATTAATCATTGCACCATCCGGACACAGCATTTATTTCAAATGAGGGAACTTTCTCGTTGTGTTCCCCAGCCCACCCAGTGCCATCTATCTGTAGTCTCTGTCTGTGTCCTTTGTGCTCACTAAGTTTAGATTCCCACAGGAGGTCAAACATAAATGTGCATTCTCAACAAAGATTGTGGATAAAATCCTACCTCCTGTGGAAAATTATTGAGTCTGGAGGACATGGACAGGGACTGCAGATACATGATGCTGGGTGGGAATGTGCATTTGCCAGGCAATGTAGCAATACAGTTGATGCATTTGTGATGAACACTGTGTCTGGTTGTTGCAGTGGTTAATGCCACTGCATAGTAAGCAGGAGGTCCTGGGTTCAATGTACAGTCCAACACACATTTTCCTGCATCACTGCAAATCCACATAAATTCCCAATACAGCCCCT
The DNA here is from genome assembly GCF_023898315.1 of Schistocerca nitens. NCBI lineage: Eukaryota > Metazoa > Arthropoda > Insecta > Orthoptera > Acrididae > Schistocerca > Schistocerca nitens. The sequence goes on along the minus strand of NC_064614.1, from coordinate 1,272,588,142 downwards.
TTCTGCATTTCCTCCTGTTGCCTTTCATTTCTCCCCCCCCCCCCCCCCCACCACCACCATCAGTATACATAATAAGTATCTTAACCACAGATTCTGCATGGTGTCTACTCTTTAGGATATATCCCGAAGAACAGATACCACACATCCGTCTAAAATTATTTTATTGTGGTTTTTTTGACTGCTTCTATTCTACTTTCCACTTTATACTTCTACTTTTTCTTTTGGCGACTGATTATTTTTGTACATCATTCTTATTTCCAGTTTCCATGTCTCCCTTGCATTTAGAATTGACAATATCATTTGGCAATTTTGCATTCAGAGGCTTAGCAGAAGTTGCAAAACTTAGCCAACCTAGAATTTCGTAACATTCTCAAATTTTTTCCCTACTGGTACTTTATTTTAGACCATGTGTGTATTTTTTTTTACATGCTTTTATAGTGAAGAGACTCATTAGGACCAAACTGGGAGGTGGCAGGTATCAAAATTATGACAATATCGCACTGCAACTTACGTTCTCCCCAATGGTTAGTAAGGAGGTGAGCAGTTGGAAAGTAAATGAAAAGTGTAATATTCACCTAGAACCATTAAAAATTGCCCCTGTTCAGAGGCATTAAGGCAGTAGACTATACTAAGCAATCATAAGGAAGAAGGAAGCATCAAACAAATTCTTGTCAGTTGTATAGAGAATGGGAGTTCAAGATGTCATTTCATCAAACGGCAGGCAGGGTATAATTTTGCTTCCCATATATGCCTTATGATTGTGAAACCTGGAGTCTTAAGACCAAAGACAAGCAACGTATTGATGCACTGTGTTGCTGCAGAATAGTGCGCATACAGTTCACAAAAAGAGGACAGATGTGTCCATTATGAGCAACTCATTATTTCCAGGCACCTATCTTCTTGTGTCAAACAAAAATTCTCCAGTTCTTTGACCAGGTTTTGGAAACAGATGGAGAAAATAATCATCGAGGGAAAGATCAACAACACGAGACAAAGGGGGAGAACAATTAGCAGGTGGGCAGATAGAATAAAGGTCTGGTCTACTACTTCAGCAAGCTCTAAGAGAAGCTGGTAAGCATCCAGGATTTAAAGTTTGATTCACAGGGTCACAACGCCTTGTGACAATGATGATGACATTCTTGATGAAGCTTTACTTAGTGTACAAGACGTTATGCACATAACTGAGCCTTCTTACAATGAGATTTGTACTGATTGCAATTTTTAAGGTACTATTTTTTTAATTTGTGTTGTTTTTAGTAGTTATGAAACTAGATAGCGATCAAGACTATTAGTTTACGATGATTTTGAAGCATTTTCGCTCATATCACTTAGAAAAGCAGTCGAAGGAAAGGCTATGAATGTGGCAGATAGTTCCAATTGCCAGTATCAAAAATTGGCCGTATTAATTACATATGAAACTTACTTGTAGTTACTTGGGATAAAACCAATCATATAAAAGTTCAGATGTAAGTGTACTCTGTTAGACACATCAACTTTTAGATACTAGATGTAAGTTACTGACAGGTATCGTTTGCGAGTAGGAGTCTGTGTTGCAAGCGGACAAGCTCTGCATCTATCTCCATTACTTTTAATAATAGATTTATTGCAGACAAACTGGTCATTTTGTGCGCGAATTACAGGAGTTATTCTCTATTCACTATTATTATTCTTAGTCACTGCAGAATTTCACCAGCGATTCTGTTCTCAGCCTACAGATTAACACATGATATAACTCACACTGGTCACTGCACATGGCACATATGCAGCTCCTGCTGGGCTCATGAAAAATCTCGGTGTTGCACAGTTTGTGGTGAAATCCATGCACTTAGGGTCTTGTCACTACGTGGCGGAGTTCGTATCCTCCCTGCGTCCATTCACAGTTTGTCATGGCGTCTGTCACATAGAAATCCTTCCATATCTTGCGTTTCTTCTCATGTGGTTCCGTCAATAAGACCTAGTAGGCTTTCGTCTCTGGTAGTAAGTGCTTCAGCCGCATTTCTCCTATGAAGAAGGGATCCCTGGCCAGTTCATACACAAGCCACGTGAGTGTGTATTTGGAGAGGCATAGGACCCTTTCTAAGTAAGTAGCCTTCAGCTTCTCTATTTTTTCGATGTCTGTCTTCTTCAGATGAATCCAAATATTTTCCAATCCGTAAATTTTAACAGGTTCAATTTTTACGTTCAAACAGTCGTAGGGCTGTCTACAGGGAGAGTTTGCCTACCGACTTGATATCATTTATGGCTCTCGTTGCAGTGCTGGCTCTGTAGTTTATGTGGCATGTGAATACTGTTCCCTGTGACTGAAGGGTAACTCCTAGGTACGTAAAGCTGATGACTGACTTTAGTGGTGTCTCTCCAACGTAGAAAGTGCCGGGTTTTCCTCCTCTTCTGAATGTCATGGAGACGGTCTTCTCTTCATTCAAGGATAGGTCGTGTTAGCGCCTGAGTGATCGGAATGCCACCAGAGACTGGCAACACCACAGCTGTCAGCTACCAGTCATAGAGAGAGGAATACAATGGGGACCACCACACCCTCACCAGCGGAAGTGGCCAATCATAGAGAGGGAGGTTCAAATAGGAATGTCACACTGCCACTGGCGGAGGTCGAGGAAGAAAAAGAAGAAGAAAACGAGGGCTACACTTTAGTCGAAAGGGGAAGACGTAGGAAACGACATCAAGACAGGAGAGAAAGCAATGAACGTCTCTTTATGTTAGGGACAATGCAACCAACAGTGTTAGGTCTTCGAGCAGGAGAGCGAACCACCTGACTTTATGTGGGCCAACCCCATCAGGCCACCACAAAGGAGGAAATCGTCAGACACCTCAATGTACTGGAAATAGCTGGAGAAATCGAGTTCGATGAGCTGGAAACAAAGGGCCACCTAAAGGCCTTCAGAATTGGGGTGGCTTTTGACTGCCGCAAACAAGCCATACAGCCAGAACTGTGGCCAATAGAAGTGCCGGTGAGACAGTACCTTTTTTGGAGTAAGAGGCCTGAAGCCCCCAGGTTGTAATACCATTCACAACAAACTCAGATTCAAAACATTAAACTGGAATATTGAAGACCTTATCACAGCAGTAGCATGCGTTCAAGATAATTTCTTTAGACCTTGTGATATTGTGTTCCTGACGGAAACGTTCCTTACAAAAGACAGTAACAAAGTAAACATACATTACGCGATCAATGTTGTGGCGGAACAATGCCCAAAGGACAGACCTAAGGGCGGCATCACATGTCTCATCATGAACATTTTCTCGCCCTTCTCAGTCTCCCACAAATCAAGGCACTCTCTAGTAGTAACGACCGCCATCCGTGTTCTTATATGTGTGTGCGTTCAGCCTGAGCTCACAGCAGTAAATATTATAGAGTAAATCAGTTTGTGTTTGGATACTACCGCTCAGGACGACCCAGTCATATTGGCATGAGACCTGAATTAGCCTGTGGACACCCCTTCACGGGAAACGACAGATGTCATGAACTACTTGGAAGAGGAAGACTTTGCACTTGTCAATAATAAAGCAACCGACACTTACTTCTGTGATAACGGTGCAAGCACAGTTGACCTCATATTTGTGAACTCCAAACCTAAACCACTAGAACAACGCATCATCCTGGGAGTGGAAAGAAAACACCTACCAGTGGAAACATCGCTATAACTAGAGAACACAGTAAAAAAGAGGCCGAAAAATTCAGTCAAGCTAAGGAGGAAGGCAGACGTATCAGCACTGGGCAGTTTCGACACCAGTGCAATAACATTGCTGCAAGGAGAGAATGTCAATGAAGGAGCATCATGGATAGAAGGACTCATCCTAAAATCAACTCACACAGTAGACATCGCAAAACGGAAAGCTAAATCGTGGGACCCTACGCAGGAGATTGTACTTTTTACAGAAGAAGAAATAATCCATAGAATTATGAGCACGAACAATAAAGTATGTGACCCAGACAACATCTATAGCGAGCACCTGAAAACTACGTTCCCTGTACTAGTGGTTCCCCTCACAGCGCTCCTCAATGAGTGCCTGAAACGAGGAATTGTACCAGATCGGTGGAAATATTCGAAAGTCATAATACTGTACATGGGAAAAGGTAACACGGCTGACCCAAACGTGTACAGGGGCACTGCTCTAGAGAACACTCTATTCAAGATCTTTAAAACACTATTGTGCAAGCGTCTTAGAGATATCCTCGATGAGAAACTCCCCGATTCACAGTTTGGTTTCAGATGTGGGAGATCAGTGGCACAAGCTGTACACTGTCTCCAAACCGATACAAAAATGGCCGTAGCGAACCGAGGGGGAAAACTTCATGCAATTTTCGTAGACTTCACCAAGACGTTCGACACAATCAATAGATCCATTCTAATGAAGAAACTGGAAACCTCCTTAGTTCCAAGACATTACCTGTTGCCAGTCATTAGAGACCTCCATTACTTTCTTTACAGACTGTTGAAACCATAACTGGAACGATGAGACACTTTCCATGTATGGAAGCTCGTTGCTAAATAGCTTCCCAAAATATCGATTACATGTTGAAGTGATTAATATCTAGTCAGTACCGACGATGTAGTGGCATAGACGTAAGTGAAATTTGTGGAAATTTATAGTTGTAATACAACAGCAGTATGATGAACAGATGTACTGAAAGTGCAGTAACTCATAGTATGCTGGCAGTTAGCATAACGTTACCAAATTTCGTAACTTTTGTTGAAATATTGTGTTTTCGCCAAACGTAAATCAATAACCCTATATGATATCATCTTGTGTTACGAAACTGAACTGCATTGTAGCTGGAATGTAGCGAACTATCATGCTGCATTAACCCAATTTTACAGAAAAAAACAAGGTGCATAAGTAATGCTGAAATAGAGGGTTCAGCGTACTGTGAACGATTTAAAAATCAGGCAAATGGGGCTGTTAAGCGTGGGCTGTTCGGTGACAAAAATACTTAACCAAAAAATAAATACATTGCTGTGACACTTCACAAAATAACTAATAAGTACGTAGCACTGAAATTTTACGTAATCTACGAAGAGCTGCACACCACCGTGATACATTGCATTGCAATTCTCTTTCTTGCCTGACTCAAAACACTGTGGAGCAGATGCAAATCATTTGACTGACGATGATTTGGTCTATTTCTGTAAATATTCGAATACCAGAGTTCAGAAGCTGATGGTTAATTCTCAGATTACAAGAAAAGAATTATTTTAAAAGTGTCCTGATTTACTGAGTTGTTCGAGTCGTTACCAATGACTGTAAAATTTGCTGAATTGCTTTCATCGCCAAACAAGGGCGTCCCAGCACGGGATGTGGGAGGTGGCTTTAGCGCTAGGAAAAGAAAAATAGCTATTTTCGCAACTAAGAGTGAGAGATGTGTCTATACAATATCAGTTTGAAGAAAGCAGCATGTGGTTGATATTTCCTTATAGCAAGTGTATCTCAGATCCGTTTGTCTTGAAATCTGAAAACCCATTAGCCGCTATTCTCCTTCCAAGTAAAATGTGAGGTGGCTATTGTTTCTGCAAGCTAAAAGCAGCATTGCACATTTAATTCGCAATTTTTTCCTTCATATTACCAGCCAATGTAAAAACTACCCTCCGGTATTAAAAAGATGAATGTAGCCAGCAGTCGTGTGTATCAGAATTTTACCTACGTACCTAACAACAAAATTCATTAATATTTACACACTGGTAACTTATACAAACTGTACCTTCTCAATTTTAGTACATAGTATGTAGCAAGGGGCGGATCTACGTATTATAAAGTGGCCGCATTCGTATGTTTGTTAATTGGTAAACAGTTTTTCAATGATTTTGAATTTTATTTTGTAAGAAAATGTTTGGTTTCCTCCATCCCACCGCCTTAGACAGTGTATGTGCTGTTGAAATTTCCTAGCTCTGCTAACATAACTATTGTAGGCACTTACAAGACCAGTTAAAATACAGTAAGCATTAAATTATTTCCTCATGAATAGTTTCATTCGTTTTAAAATGAGCTGCAGTAGCAGGCCTACACAATACATCAGCGTGATTTTGGCCGAGGGGGCAACATTTCGCTAATCAATGACTCGGAGCAACCATTAAATAATTTCGCACTTAGTATTTTAAGATGACTTCAGTTATGACTTGGACAGATTTACGCTGTAATCTAATTTCGTCAGTTCCAGGTGAGTGGACAAGAGCTACGTATATTCCGTGGCGGTGGAATGTGGGCCCAAGGACTGGCGAAAGGCTGAGGAATGATAAAAGGTTGCAGACAGGACTGCAGCGACGCGCAATTAAATTTCAGCCGCCGTCGTTCTCTTTACGTACTTGATATTAATACGAAAGACAATATAACTGTTGTATTTCCCATAAATCTCACCTGTACGGCTGGATGTCGCGGCGAGAGCGCTGCAAATCTGCAGAGGCCTCCGACGTCTGTGTCGCGTCTCGCGGAGGCTGCTGCCGGGCAACGGCTTAATTGTCGGCAGTCTTTTGTTCTCAGCCGTGAACGCGGTTAACGGGAAAAACACTAAAGATGTCAAGCATTTACGACTGATGTTAAATAAGTGACGCATCCAACATGGAGTTCTCTTTTCAGCAAACGTTTAGCTACAACGCATTTTCTACGACGTTCTGAGCCCGTTGACGGATCAATTCTTGTGTTACTTTTAACCTCCAGGTTCTTTTACTTTGATACTGAACTGACAGTAACACTTGCATCCGAACGTGTAATTCAAGCAATAAAATGGCTTTCCTTGTTCCATTTGAGTGCTGCTTTTCAACTCTACAACGTACTACTATCGTATAAGGTTACAATATTTCCTTTTGTGCAGTTAAAAAGTATTACATACCTGCACGAATAATTTTTTGTTTAGGTTTTGATAGGAGATGAGAGTTGTTATGTGAAGACTTTTCAAGAAGAAAAATTCTACTATTTTACGGAAGTACAATATAAATGTAATTCAGTTTGTGGCTTGCCTTCTTGCGCGTATCCAGGATCCGAAATGGTTATGGCAGAGAGATGCTCGGCCGATATTAGTCTGTTGGAAGGGGGAGGGATGGAGGAAACGAGGCATAATTTCTTACAAGTAAAACTCAGCGTCAATTTAAGACTGTTTATTGGTTACCAACGTAGGCCTGCAGTGCTACCATTTCATGATAGGTACAGCTGCTGGCAACCTACAATGTTCGTAACGGAGAGAGTGGTTCGTATGAGATGTGAGTTTATCATTTTGCTGTCAGACAAGTTACAGCCAGATAATATGCGAATACTTTCTGTAGAGCCTATTCACATTTGGAGTAGTTTTTGACATTGGCTGGTAATACGAATTGAAGGTACAGTATTGATTTAGCCCTGTGGAACTAAGAATCTTGTGGCATTTTCAGTTGTAAGGAGAACAAGAAAACAATAGTTTTCAGATATCGGGACAAAGTCTTTGGGGTACAGTTGCTACTGCTTTAAACATGTTATCTATAGATTTTCTTGCTTTCTTTAAATAATACGTCCATCAGTGTGACATTTGAAGATGCAAATTCAGTTGCCAAACATATTTTTTTATCATAATTTCATTATTTATTTGCTTATTTCCCCCTAAACAAACAGTTACAAGCAGGAGCAGTTAGTTCCTACGCCGCAGATGTGTTTCAGTATTAAGAGTTAACCGTGTTTACATTGTCGAACACATTGCAGCGCGGGAATATCAGTTTCCTCATGGCCAGCACAGTGACGTGGGGACTTGGTATGCGTTTCGTTTAGCACAAGGGATTAAAAGCATAGAATTCTACTGCTGGTTAGAGGTGTCTAAACCAATTGCTTTATCAAACCAGAATATTTTCTCCTGAACTATGCGATCGCAAACTATCTATTGCAGAATACCACGAACAAAGATTCGCTCTATTCCTCCATGTTGAGTTTGTTTTCTCCCCCTTGACATTGTAGCAATATAAACTTTTGCATGTAAATCGTTCCTTATCCCATAGCTGCAAGTAGTAGTAGTAGTAGTTTACTCATCCGTGGATAAGGTTTACAGGTATACTGCACTTGTCACATTACTACAATTTCAGAACAACGAAGACATCATAATTCATATCTACAGACAGTTACGTATCGTATGTCTGGGAGACAATGGTTGGACATGAAGTAGCCTTATAGTGGAAACTCTCCTGGCATTTGCCTGAAAAAGCCTAACTTAGGGAAACCATAGAAATTCTAAACCAGGATGGCGAGATGAAGACTATAATCTCCAGCCCCAGAATACACGGCCTGTGTGTTTAAAACATTGGTAGATCTATCGGTTCATGTCGGTAAAAGTAAATTAAGTAAAATATCATTTATAAAGATTTGCACACACTGTCAGCCTGTTTCAGAGGACTGAACTGTAATGTAATTGGAATGTAGCGAACTGCTATGCTCCGTTAATCCAGTTTTACAGAAAAAAGCGAGATGCAGAAATAATACTGAAATGGAGTGATTCAGCATATTTTGGACAATTTACAAACGAGAGAAATGGGTACGATATCGTGGCAATAATGATGAGAATTAGATAGAATGCCAATGTTAAGGAGTCTACGACGAGTTGTACAACACAGTGTTATATTGCGGGACAACTATTGTTTTAGCTGTCTCAAACACTGTGGAGCAGATACAAATAATTCAGCTGAGGATGCTTGGTTCTATTTTCCGAAATAATCGAAGATCAGAGTTCTGAAAAACGAAGGTTAATTGTTCTCTGACTATAAGACACTTCTTTCGGCTGGCCACTGTGGCCGAGCGGTTCTAGGCGCTTCAGTCCGGAACAACACTGCTGCTACGGTCGCAGGTTCGAATCCTACCTCGGCCATGGATGGGTGTATTGTCCTTAGGTTAGTTAGTTTTAAGTAGTTGTATGTCTAGGGCACTGATGACCTCAGATGTTTAGTCCCATAGTGCTGAGAACCATTTGAACTATTCTTTCAGGAGGATCCTCATTTGCTGACTGTTCATGTCGTTGTTACCCACGACTGCAAAATCCGTTAAATTGGTGGCCTCAGCGAGGGATACAGGGAAGTGGTTATAGCAAAAGAAAAATAGTTATTTTCGCAACTCAGAGTGTTGGAAGTATCCATAGAATACTCGTATTAGTTTAAAGAAAGCCGCATGTCATCTATATTTACCTGTAGAAAGTGTATGTCACAGGCATTCGTTGTAAGCTCATTCGCCGCTATTCTCTTTGCGGTTGAAATACCACTATCTCTGGGCACTGCAAGCTTCAAGTGGCGTTGCACGATTTTTTCCTCATTTTACCAACCAATGTAAAAACTTCCCATCGCTATTAAAAATGTGAACGTAGACAGTAGCCGTGTGCATCTGAATTTCATCTACCTAAGAGCAAAATAACGTTAATATACCGATAACTTACACAAATTTTTACTTTCTCAGTGTCAGTACATTATAGGTAGCAGGTAGGTCTACCTATTATAAAGTGGTCGCATTATATTGTTCACTAATTAATAAAAATTCTTTCAGTAGTTCTGAGTTTTGTTTTGTAAGAAACAGTTTCCTTTCCTCACCCCAAACCAGAGTGTAAGAGTACTGTTGAAATTTCCTTTCTCAGCAAACATACTGTTGTAGCCACTTAATTGGCCAGTGAAAACCTTGGAAGCTTTATCTCATTATGAATAGTTTCTTTCGTTTTAAAATGACGTACAGTGGCAGGTCGACACATTACAGCGTGGTCTGGGCTGAGAGAGCAACGTTTCGGTAATCACTAACTCGAGGCAACCATTCAAAAGCTTTCGTACTTAATATCTTTAAGCTGACATCAGTTCTGACTAGGACCGGTTTACGCTGTAACTTTCGTCAATTGCAGGTGAATGGACATGAGGTACGTACTTTTCACGTCGTTGGAAAGTGCAGTGCTCTGTGTGCTCAAAGACTCAAGAAACATGAGGAGTGATAAATGGTTGCAAACGGGACTGCAGCGAAGCGCAGTTTAATATCACCCCGTCATCGTTCACGGTAGATGCTTGATATTAATACGAGAGGGTTAAATAACTGCTATAGCTCCTGGGAGCTCCCGTAAATCTCAGCTGTGTGGCAGGTTGCCGCGTCGCGGGCGCTGCAGAGCTGCAGAGATGAGGCTGCTGCCGGGCAGTGGCCGTATTGTCGGCAGTCTTTTGTTGTCAGCCGTGAACATGGTTGATGAGACACGCGCGGGAAAGATTATGACTCTTACAGTAGCCCCAAAATGTAACTATCGGTGTCAAGCATTTTCAATGTTTTATTTTATTTTATTTTTTACATTTTCTACATTTAGTTGTTGCAGGACCTCTGTTATATATGTATATTTTCAGAAACGTTTATTAAAAAGCTGTCGCAGTTGCAATACATACGTTTGGCGAGTAGTTTCGAACCAGGTGGTTCAGTCTGAAGCATGACATACTGAGAATGCAACGAAAGCACCTGATCTTAATAACGGACATCAAAATGGCAAAAGATGATTTACAAAGTCATCGTAGATGACTGTCAGAATTAACATGTGCAAGTCAGAACGAAACAGTTTGAAACTGACTTGCTAAATAGGTACTAGTTGAAACCGACAGTCAGGTACGATTACTTTTTAAAACGTGTATAGCCATTTTGATATTCGTTATTAAGATCAGGCACTTTTAGTGCAGCCTCAGTAAGTCATGCTTGAGATTGAACCAGTTCGTTCGAAACTAGTCGCCAGATTTGTTGATAAATACTTCCCGACTTTAAAAAATGGTAGCATCCATTATGAAAGCCTCTTTTCAACACTGTTTCGATACAATGAATTTTGTACTACATTTTGTGACTGTCGAAGGAGCAGCCAATTACGTTAATCTGCAGGTTCTTTCGTTTGATAATATACCTGTCTTTGACGAACACTTGCACCCAATTGTGTAATGCACGCAGTAAAGTGGCTTTCGTTTTTCTCTTTTGAGTATTGCTTTTCAAATCTACCACTTACTACAGTCGTATTAGGTTACAATATTTCATTTAATACAGCTAAAAATTATTACATTTATGAACGTTTTGTTTCAATATTGAGAAGAGATGAAAAGTTGATTTGTGAAGATCCTTCAAAAAGAAAAAGTCGAGCATTTTGTGAAAGTGTGGTGCAAAATTATTTCAGTTTTTGGTTTGTCATCAATGCGTATGCTGGATATGAGATGGTTAAGGGATAGGAGGATTCGAGTCATATTAGCTTGTTGGAAAGGTAGCGATGAAGGAAACGTATTTTCTTGCAAAAAGAAATGTTCAAGACCAACGTAAGTCTACGACCGCAACTAATTTGGTAGTACTATTGCAATCTACGATGTTCCTAGCTGAGAGAGAGTAATTTTCATGAAGTTTGTACATGTTATTTTTCTCTCAGGTAAATGATTTTCAGATGCAATAGGGCCTATTCACATCTGCAGTAGTTTCAGATATTCGCTGATGACACAAATTGAAGGTACTAATTTATTAGTGTGGAACTCAGAATAATGTATCATTTTCGCTTGCGAGGAGAATAGCGGCGGGATAATTTTTTTAAAAAAAAAGAAGGTTCAAATGGCTCTGAGCTCTATGGGACTTAACTTCTAAGATCATCAGTCCCCTAGAACTTAGAACTACTTAAACCTAACTAAGCTAAGGACATCACACACATCCATGTCCGAGGCAGGATTCGAAACTGCGAGCGTAGCGGTCGCGCGGTTCCAGACTGTAGCGCCTAGAACCTATCGGCCACTCCGGCCGGCTAATTTTTTCACGACAAAAGGCTATGAGGTATATTTACTATTGCAGTAAATAGGTTATCTACTACAAACTTTCTTTAAACAACATCTCTGTCTGTGTGGCATTGCAAGATGCGAGTTCGGCTGCCAAACGTAAATTACACGGGTCAACAGTGAAAATGCTTTGGATATAAAAAATTTCTATTTACTATTAATTTGAGGGCGCTGATAACGATTATGACTTAAGCTTTTTAGGGTTGGTTCGTGTGTCGAAGTAATATGTTATCGCCGGATACGCCCATGTGCGAAAAATAAGCGTTCATTACAACAGCAATTGTGTGCTTCTTTATTAAACATCCATTTTTTGGCAGTTAGCTATATCGCTGATCTTATTGCTAGTACCCTAACATCGACAAAGAAAAATCAACAATCACATCAGTGTTGCCAATTTAGTAGTTTTTTCATCGACCGAGGTGGCGCAGTGGTTAGACACTGGACTCGCATTCGGGAGGATGACGGTTCAATCCCGCGTCCGGCCATCCTGATTTAGGATTTCCGTTCAAATGGCTCTGAGCACTATGGGACTTAACATCTGTGGTCATCAGTCCCCTAGAACTTAGAACTACTTAAACCTAACTAACCTAAGGACATCACACACATCCATGCCCGAGGCAGGATTCGAACCTGCGACCGTAGCAGTCGCGCGGTTCCGGACTGAGCGCCTAGAACCGCGAGACCACCGCGGCCGGCTAGGTTTTCCGTGATTTCCCTAAATCGCTCCAGACAAATGCCGGGATGGTTCCTTTCCAAGGGCACGGCCGACTTCCTTCACCGTCCTTCCCTAATCCGATGAGACCGATGACCTCTCTGTCTGGTCTCCTTCCCCAAACCAACCAACCAACCAGCTTAGTAGTTTTTTCCATTAAATCTGCTGGATTTGGGATATTCATCAGTCAGAAAAATCTTCCTAAATTAACATTACTTTTATGTGGTAGTTACGCGGCTTTCTAAATTATTGCTAAGAGGGAAAAGGTATATTTTTACACTGAAAACATAAAAGCGGATATTTTACCAGCGTTAGGTGCTTTTTCCTGAAATTAATTAACAACGCTGAAAGTCATACATTAGTTCGTATTAAAAACTTTAACTGGGAAAACATGTTGCGTAGAGTTCTTGCGTAGCTATAATTTGCATTCACAGAGGTGGTAGTGGTGAGATATTAGGTTAGTTTGTTGTGTTATATCTTTTATCGTTAGCTGGGCTAGCTAATTTGACACATATCGCTTAAATGTGTTAACGGTGCACAAAAAATTGATGTTTGAGATAAGGTGACCCTTGACGATCAAAAACCTAATTTAGTACCAAAGTGAAGGCCTACTAGGACTTGTATGTTTATAGTGGTCGAAGTGAGAATTTTATATATATGCTGACCAGAATCATGTCGCGTGAGTATGTGAACAGTGCGGTCAATTTTTGCTTTATTTGCGGTAAGGTAACATTTGCCAATCCAAAAACAAATTAATACCAATGTTAAAGAACGCCACCAGTCCAAAAAGAAATTAATGCCAACGTTAAAGAACGCCAACTACTTGTATTTTAGTTTTAAAGTGGGAGATATGGACAAGAAGTGGGTGCTGTTCATTTGTTGTAATACGTGTTCTGCAGACTTGTGGGACTGGCTTCATGTAAAAAGACCAAGCATGCCGTTTGCTGTTCCCGTGATTTGGAGAGAGACGACCGATCATTCTACAAACTGCAATTTTAACATGATTCCTCCAACTAAGCGCGTATCCAGAAGAAAGTGGCCTTCCATTTGTCCCAACATCCCTTCAACCGCTCGTCCTGTGCCACACTCTCAAGAACTGTGTGTTCCACAACCTCGCGCCTCTTACTACAGTGCCTCACCCGATGAAGCCACCAGGCAAACTCGACACAGGTGTGCCAAAAGCTATTGTAGCTTCGTCGTCATTCACTGATCCTGACTTCAAAATCAAAATCTGATCATGTAATCGCCATCTGGTCACTCAGCAAGAATAAAATGATTTTGTGAGGGACCTGAGGTTGTCAGAATTGCTGGCATCTACACTCAAGCCGTGGGGAACTCTTGCGGAAAACGTTAAGGTATCTGTTTTTCAGACACACCAAAGGCTCTAAAATGTTGTTCTTCAGTGGAAAGTGATCTAGAGTATTGTAAAAATGTGAATGGTGGTATGAGTAAACTTAACACAGAACAAAACCCCGATAAATGAATGTTAACTGTTCATAGATGCATCAAAACTAAGTCTGAAAGCTGTGTTAGTGAACAACGGAATTGTGTTGCCAACAAATCTAATTGGTTATCCAGTGCGCCGGGAGGAGACACAGGCCAACATGTAAAACTGTTGGGAGCTGTGAATTGTAGTGAACACGACTGAAGTACTCGTCAGCGATGAACAAGAGCCATGGGAGCAATTTTATGCTTACTGATTATTGTTGAACGATCGCTAGAGATGTTCCAGACGCACATTTCTAATATCTAGGGAAGTCGTTTTTTACCACTTCCACTGTATGCACTCCTGATTATTTCTCACGAACACTAGATAAATCAGACGCATTACAATCACCTTAAACTCGAACTAATTCAGGATTTTTATTGTCATTTTCGTATTCGGTTCCTTCGATTTCATATGCAAATTAACTTTGTTTCTAAAGCATGAAAAAAGTTAAATTTTGTTGTCCCGTGTTATTATTATTATTATTATTACTACTACTGTATTATTACTATTATTACTTCTTTTTCCAAACAGGTAGGAGCCGGCACTTCCAACGCAGTAGGCGTGTACCATTGTTAACAAATTGACAATGTTTACATGCCGAACACTTGTGGTATGAGAATATCAGTGTCTTTACCCCTGCACAGTGACACGAACAGAAAAAGTAGACCAAGTCTAACTTGGAACGTGTCATGTTGCACAAGGGGTCCGACGCATACGAATTTATCGAAGCGTCTACTGGTAAGCTGGAGTTGTCTTTCAACTAGTTCCTCTGTCAGATGTGATTTTTCTTTTTCCAGAACTAAGCAATCACAATGCTATTTACTGCAGAATACGAACAAATTTTAACTCTAATCCACTATTTTGCATTCGCTTTCTCTTCTTTTACATTGTAATAACGTGATCTTTTAGATGTAAATTGCCTACACTTTACCCCACAGGTACAAGTAGTTGTAAGAATGGCGTTCCGGCACCTCCCAGGGTATTTTTTGAACCCAGTGTAACAAGTCGCCATTGAAGATTGGAAATAATACACGATTATTACAGCCGGATCACTCATGTAGCTAACATGACGCCACACCTTGTGCCCTCCTGTAATAGTACCATGAGTTACCATTAACAAAGGATGCAACAAATTTTGTATAGTTTCACAGCTTTCAGTATGGTGTCAGTTGAAATAATATGGGTGGGTGGTTATCAATGTTAAAGCGTAGGTTATGGTATTACAGCTGGGACAAAGAGTTAAAAACAAGTAAGACTAAATCCAAATGTTGTAGTCAAAAATAAATTTCATGAAGGGACAAATCAGAGGCCACAAACACATTTATAAAAGAAATAAGACTCAAAGATGAAAATGCTGTCTGCTATGGTAAACTTACCAACAGCTGGCAAGTAAATATCACCTGAACTCACACTACTGTCCCAAGATGTTAGAATGTTATTGGTTTCCTGAATAACTAACTTGTAGTTTAATACATGCTACATTATACTCGGGCACTGTTTCCCCACATATAATTCAAAATTTATACAGTGCTTGCACTCACAAATCATAACTCGCATTTTTGGTAACATATTATTTGTTTAATGCCATTTCACACTAGCTGTCATGGCACTGTCACGTCGTGGCACCATCATGTCAAGGTGTATTGACACTGTCCGTCACGTCATTGCATGTCAAGCCAATTCAAGTCACATGATATCAACTCACATAAATGTCTTCAACTGTTTTTTTTTTTTTTTTTTTTTGGGGGGGGGGGGAGGTAAATTGCAAACTTTGCAATGATATTCAAATGTTTTTGTTGCAAAAAGTGCACATACACTACACAAAAGCTTATATACGTGGAAGCTGGAACCCACATTTGTACGAAAATGACAAACGTTCATCGCATTTTAATTGCTGAGCAACATACATACCTAAAAATTTTGTACTAGCTACAGACTCTATGGTCTCATATTGTACTTCAAGGTTTATTCTATTAGGGTTTTTACTTCTATAGAAGTTCTTGTTATTAGTCTTGGCTCTGAGCACTATGCGACTTAACTTCTAAGGTCATGAGTTGCCTAGAACTTAGAACTAATTAAACGTAACTAACCTAAGGACATCACACACATCCATGCCCGAGGCAGGATTTGAACCTGCGACCGTAGTGGTCACTCGGCTCCAGACTATAGCGCCTAGAACTGCACGCCCATTCTGGCCAGCTGTTATTAGTCTCTTTTTATTAAGAGTAACCATCTGGAACTGATATAAGTGCCTTGTTAGCTTTTACTCCTAACATTTCTGGTGTCCTTTTCTCAATTTTTATATTGCTGTTGTCAGCAAGTAACACTCTTCACCTCCTGTGACCTGCAATGGGAAGCCATGTAAGAGGTAGTTTGAAAAGTTTATTGAATGGAATAGAAATAAGCGACTCACATCAGGGAAACTTTTTTATGTTTCAATGTTGTCTTCTGTATACTAACACTTTTGCCCCAATGATGTTCCAATGCCTTTCTTGTGTGAGCTACCATGGTAGTCAGCACTGACACCAACAAGGAAGGAGAGTGTTGTGATGGTTGCTGGCAGGAGTGCAAAATCGTCTGTACAAAACACTTGAAGATTACTGTATCACTTTATTTCTACAAAGAAGAGAACCATAATTTAACTTGTAGTGCCTCATATTATGTAAGTACGTTGACAATCTATTACTACTCACAGAACACAGGCTAAGTATAAGCTCCCTAATTTTCAGTACTGATGCTTTCAAAGTCTGCAATCACACAGAGCTGACCAGTGATGGGCTGCAAGTTAAATCAGTGTTGACAGGGGGCACCGAATCCTGTCTTCCTGAAGGTCTGGCATTGCCCGCTCTTTCCATTGATTTGTGGGTCACTGTAGTCTTGATGTCATTTCATGGTACTGCTCTGCTTGGTGTTCAGACAATGCTTTTGGACTGCACTTTCCTCCCCCAGAATGCTGCACCATTGTCGTGTAGGGAGCCATCTTACAGGAACAGGTGATGTGCGAGGGGCAGGAAGCTGTATGGCAGGGAAGCCACTATTGGGACCAACACAAAGCCCCTGGCCAAATATCCAACATTTTTCCAGTGCTCTGTTGGAATGTCAGTTGGAAAACCCTGGAAAGGTGTCCGTTCTCTTCCTGAGCTGTTATGATGAAAAACGGAAATAGCAGTGATGACGACAGTGTCCGGTTCGTGGTGAGCACCGGGATGAGTGCTTGGAAGGTGAGATGATGCAGTGTTGAGGACAATGGGATCAAACTCCACCGGTTTCACAGGCAGTGCTGAAGAGGCATCCAGTTGCACCCATACCAGCCACAGGATCCTGATAGGATGTGAATCTGGGGACAGAAAATCTGTGGAAGATTCTCACAAGTGACAAGCACGAATCTTGTTCTGATGGTGGCACAGCAACCCAGCAGGTCCTCAAGTTAAATATATGCAAGCACACAAATTTCAAAGAATTGTTCCCCTCTTCTAGCACCCGGTGCAACCAAAAACTCTGAAAAGAGTGGAAGCAATAGGCACAAAGTGATATTTGTAGAGCATGGGAGGTGCCATGTGTGGGGGGGCACATAGGTTGGTCATCTGTTACTTGAACATATGCACAAATCACTCAGCTTCTCCATTCGAATGAGGATGAAACAGAGCACAGGTAATAGGAGTGATATCATTGGCCACACAAAACTCTTCAAAGTCCTGAGCTGTAAACTGTGGTCCATAGACTATAACCAACACTTCAGGCAAACCTTCCAAGCAAAAAATATATGACATTGTCTGGATGGTACTAAGCAATGTAGTCGAGTTCATGGGCAGTGCAAATGGATATTTGCAAAAATAGTCCATAACAATGAGCTGCAACATGGAGCGGCTGCTCAGTTTGAGGCGCCATGTCACATATTGCACAGCACCTCCCGGTGGAGGTTCGAGTCCACCCTTGGGCATGGGCTTGTGTGTTGTTCTTAGCATAAGTTAGCTTAAATAATGGATAAGTCTAGGGATGGATGACCTCAGCAGTTTGGTCCCTAAGGAATTCACACACATTTGGTCATTTTTGAAATATAAGCCAATGAGTGTTCCGAAAGGTACCAGCAAAGTCAGTACACTCTCATTGCCATGTCGATTGATACTTTGGCCAAGCTAAAAACATTTGCGGTGGAACCAATAGAGTCTCAGCTTAAGTGCTACACTGTGACTTCATATGCTCAATGTGGGCATCCATGACTGTCCAAGTACAGTGCCAATGTGCATACAATTCCCCAATGCCCTTGGTGAAGTAATTGCAACACATCTTTTTGCAATGCTTTAGAAATAAGCACACAGAATTGCCCAAAGTCATGTTGTAATAAAACTACACTGTACTGGATGGAGAGGCTATGCCTATGAGCAAAATATTGGCACACAAAAGAATTGTGATTGTTTTTCACTGAACAAGGCCAAGTAGTAGGGATGTAATTCAGGTCAGCGTCTTCTTCTGTGGCCTGTGCAATTTTCTTATAGTTCAGGGCAAAAGTTTGTAAAAGTTCAGTAACTTGTGCATCAAATTCAGAGTAAGGACCAACAGGAAGGTGAGAAAGAGCATCAGCATTTGTATGCTTTGATGTGGGTGATACAGTATTTCATACTGATGCTGTGACAACACGAAAGCAGCTTCTAAGCTGTGCATGGTGGTACCGATGAAACAAAGTCTGAAGTGGCTTATGATCTGTCACTAGACAAAACTTCACATTAATCAGATAATGGTGAAACTTTATCATGCTTTAGATAATAGTGAGGAGTTCTTTCTTGATTTTGGAATAGTTCCATTTAGTCTTGGTCAATAACTTGAAAGCAAAAGTAACCAGCCTGTCCTGTGAACAAAATCTGTATGAGAGCACAGCTCCCATTTCCGAAATCACAGTCTTATTTGGATCAAAATGAACAAGGCACCTGTCACTCAACAGGGCAATTTTAAGTTTCTGGAACGTATCCTGACAATGTAAGCGTAGGCTTCCGCGGCCGTTGTCTTCTTCAATAAAATTCTTCAGGGTATCAGACCGCATCGTCATGATTTAAAGTTAATGTAAGGCCCTGATGAAGACTAGCTGAAACGCTGGCCGAAACGTTGGCGCATTTTAAATCATGACGATGCGGTCTGATACCCTGAAGAATTTTATTGAAGTATCCTGACAATCTTAGGTCAAACAAAAAACACATTCTTCTGGCACAAATAATACAGTGGAGCCACAACCTGTCATTACAATATGTCAACTTCCCACGAACTGAAAGCAATTCTGTCATGTTGTATGGGGCAGAGAGGTCCTGGATGGCCATCAAATGTGATTGAAGGGAATGAACAACTTGGCTATTAAGAGTGTGGCCTAAATACTGAATTTCAGTCTGAAAAAGGGTACAGTTGTCCTGCTGACACTTCCAACGTGCAGCTGAAAGTACTTGATAAAGCATATGAAGGTTACTGATGTGTTCCTCCAGGGAACATTCTGGAACCACAGTGGCATCCACATAATTTGAATACTACTGAACTTTTCCAGTAAGCTATTCCCAGTAGCATTGGAATATGCCAAGTGTGGAAGCGCTGCCAAAGGGTAAGCACAAAAATTTGAACAACCCTAAATGTGAGTTGATTGCAAAAACTTTCTGAGATCCACAACTAGCAGAATTTGCAAATACACATTGTGCAAGTCAGTTTTTGAGAAATGGTGACTGGCACAAAGCCTGTGAATCAGTTCCTCAGGGTGAGGTAACAGATAAGTATCAATTATTGATTGTGGATTCACCGTGGATTTAAAGTCAACACAAAGACGAAGTCTTCCAGAAGGCCTTTGGTAAGATTGCTAAGGGAAAAGCCTATTGACTGGCCTGGATAGGAGCAACAACACCATTGTCTTGCCCTTCTTTAAGTTCACTTGGAACATTTTCTCTGAGTGCACAATGGATGGGATGCACCAAGAACACTTTGGTTGCACATTGTCTTTCAGTTGTAATGTGCACCACAAAATTATTTGCTCTGCCACATCCTTCAGAAAATAAATCAGGAAGCTCCTCTATCAATTGAGTAATGCTGTCTTTTGGGTTGAAAGCAGGAACAGAAAGTACATTGTCCTGAATACAAGGACTAAACAGATCAAATAAATCTCACCCAGTAATATCTTCACAGTCTTGCTAACGCAAAATTGTAAATGTCACTGTTCTGGTGTGAATCTGTTATACACAGTAAGCTGCATGCAAGATTTTGTCAACTGTTGCTGGCCCAACTGTTCATAAATGGCTCGATGTTATTACATCTGCTTAATATTGTTTCCATTTTCATTGAAATGTTGGTGTTGTACCTAAATATTCATCCAAGAAACATTTGTAAATTGTACAGATGGAATAGCTTTATGTATCCTATATTATAAGTATTTGGACATCAAATCATAGTAGGATATGGATGGGGATGACCAATTACTGGCTCTACTTTAAGAGCAGACAGGGCCCTGGTGTGAAGAGGTTTGGGCAGTTAGGCACAGTCATGGGGTAGACAGATGATTGGGCGGGTGGGGGGAGGGGGTGCAAAAAAGAGAGAAGTAAAAAAATGAAGAATGAAAATACATGGGTGCATTGGTGGAAGTGAAGGCTGTGTAGTACTCAGGTGGGAAAAGGGAAAGGAACAGGTGGGTGAAGGACTGTGACTGATGAAGGTTGAGTCCAGATGGTATAGGAGTGTAGGTTTTATGGATTTATCTGCAGGGAGAGTTCCTACATTTTCAGTTCAGAAAAACTGGTGTTGGTAGTAAGGATCCAGATGGCACAGACTGTGAAGCAGTTACAGAAGTGAAGAATTTTGTGTCGGTTACTGTGCACAGCAACTGTGTGGACCAACTGTGTGTATGTCAGAGACCATTCATTCGGACAGACAGTTTGTTGGTTGTCATGCCCATGTAAAACACAGTATAGTGGTTGCAGCTTAGCTTGTTGATCATATGATTGCTTTCACAGGTAGTCCTGATTTAATTGGGACATGTGATGTTTGGACTGCACTGGAGTAGGTGGTCTCGGGATGATGTATGGCGCAGGTCTTGCAAGTAGGTCTAATACAGAGATATGAAACATGAGGCAAGTGAATTGGAGCAGGGGTGGAGTAGGCATGAAAGAAGATGCTATATAGGTTTGTTTGCCATTGGAACAGCACTGTGGGAGGGGTGGCAAGGATAGTGAATAGGATGCTCTTCATTTCAGGGCACAATGAGAGATAGTGAAAACCCTGATGGAGAATGTGGTTCAGTAACTCCTGTCCTGTGTGGTACCAATTTATGATGCGAATGCTCCTCTGTGGTTGGAGGGTGGTACTTTGCGTGGTGATGGGTGACTGTAGAGATAAGGCATGGAACATCTATTTCAGTACAAGACTGTTAGGTCTGTGAAGGCCTCAGCGAGATGGTTCTTTCATTTTGGGAGGGACTGCTTCTCACTACAGAAGCAAAAAGCCATAAGTGGTTAGGATGTTTGCAAGGGAACAGGTAAGAGCTGGACAGTGGGTCAACAACAAGAACTTGAACTTAGGATCAAGCCCTGTTTGGGAAAATTTTCATTTAGCTTCTTAGAATACAATAAAATGTTTGCTGGCCAGTAGCCAATGATAATGCTAAATCTTGGACAAGTTTTCTCTAGTTTTCTTTCTTTTCTTTGTTACTCTGGCCTCATTTGTCATGCATTCAGCAGCTTTTTTACCTTCACTGACACACTGATTGTCCACCAGTAGAAGCCCATTTTTATAGTGTCTCCAGATGATTAGTCTGTTTATGGTTTTGAGTCTCCTTGTAACTCCATCATTAAAGTATATTATGACATCCATCACACCAATCTGAAAGGCTGACATGCCAAAAAATGCAGTTTTGGCAAGTGGTCCCAAATGCAACTACTGAGAGCTTTTTCTGAATTCTGCATTTTGCCATGTAAACATTTTTGCAGGAATTTAGAATTTGAAAGACCTTCTGCGCTGCAAACATACATTATGAGATATTTCATCCTCAAATTAAGGTCTATCTTTGATATTAGCAGACTTCTTGTGGGCTCCTAGGCACTTAAAAAGCACTCACTGCATCTGCTTTAAAAAGGAATTTAAACACAACAGTCATGAGGTTGCATTTTGTACATTAAGTACATGTTTGAAGAATCAGGAAGAATCACAGAATTTTATTAAATAAAAGAGAACATTTTCATTTTTTGAACCCTCATGATGTCCAGGCCCAAACTATTAGCAAAAATGTACTCATATTTTGACAACTGCCATCCATTCCATGTCCAATGTTTCCTCTCATACAGCATAGGCAAGGCAAACACATTTATTCAGATGCAGGCTCTTTACAGGGATACATCACCTTTCTCACTTCCGTCTTCACTGGACATAATTACAGCACCACCTTAGCTCAAAAGCAGATTTCCTCGGCAATCACATCCAGTTCTGGTACTACTGATATCTCCAAAAAATTCTTAGGAGTACACTTGTTGTCACTCAGTACTATCCTGGTCTTGAAAGTATTTATCAGCTACTTCAACAAGCCAATATCTCCCTAAAATCATATCGTAAAATGAGGTCCATTCTATCTGACATTTTGTCCATGTCATGTAGAATAGCTTGTCATGTCCCTGCCAATAACCGTAACATCCTTCTCAGACCTCATGCTCCTTCAACACTTATTTTCCTACTCTATGGTTCCTAGCCCTGTGACCATCTCCACTATAAGGCTTAACCTATACACCCTCCTACCATCACTTATACCAACTCTGTATCTGTCAAAACATATTCTATCAAAGGGAGAACTATTTGTGAAATGACACATCTCCTGTACCATCTGTTACATAAACACTCTTCAGCTTTTTTACATTGGTACGACTACCACCAAGTCATCAGTTTGGATGAATTTTCATAGGCATAGTGTGTTTGCTGGAAACACACAATATCCTGTTGCAGAACTTGCTCTGCAACATGACAGTCTTAACCTCAGTGCCTGGTTCATCACACATCCCATCTTGATTCTTGCCACAGAAATATGTTTCTCAGAGCTACACAGGTGGGAACTGGCATTACAAGTCCTTGCTTCTTCATTTTTGTTAATTTCTTTTGTTTCAGTATTCATTTCTTCACTTACTTTTAGTTTTGTGTACCTTTGTTTTCTGTCCTGTCTATTCCCCCTCCAAGCTTGCCAACATGCCCTCTTTCCTCCCCCCCCACCCACCCCCCCCTTCCCTCTATCACTACCACATACTTACCTTTCTAAACTTATCAGCTTGTGCACAATGTTGTGTCGGTCATACTTGTATTATATATTGCCATATCTTCCACCTTTAAGCTCTCAGATTTTCAGATCTCATGCAATGCAGTCCTCAACAATCCATCTTTCCTTCGTATCCTAGCCAGTAAGTGTCCCTTGACTGGGGGCTCCTCTTCCCAACTCTCCCCATTTCCTAATTGTGCCCGCATCTCGTGGTCGTGCGGTAGCGTTCTCGCTTCCCACGCCCGGGTTCCCGGGTTCGATTCCCGGCGGGGTCAGGGATTTTCTCTGCCTCGTGATGGCTGGGTGTTGTGTGATGTCCTTAGGTTAGTTAAGTTTAAGTAGTTCTAAGTTCTAGGGGACTGATGACCATAGATGTTAAGTCCCATAGTGATCAGAGCCATTTGAACCATTTGAGCCTAATTGTGACCAGTCCTTTCCATTCACCCATCTTCCTTCCCGTTCAACCCTTCTGCAAGCAGAAGGAGCAACTGCCTCTGAAAACCTGCAGATTTCTGTACATATATATGTGTGGTCGCATGTCACAGCTTGGTGAGTAGACTTTTTAAATATTGAATTACACTACATTTTCAAGAATTAATGATCTTCACTGACATTTTAAGTGGTTTGCACTTGGAGTTCAGCCAATGTTTTACAATGTGCATTACATAAGCTCATAAAGATTCTAATATTACTAAGGATGCAGAGGAATTTCATAGTCAAAATTATCAACATCATAAATAATAAAAATAATTAAATCTGGTTCTTCTGAAATGTATAAACTAATTTTTAATGCACATGAATTTGTCATTTACATGTGTTCCTGAATATACTTCTGACTACATCCAATTGGTCACATTACAAAATCACACCATTTTTATGTAGAATACACCCTTCTATACCTAAGAAATACTGTTTTTTTTTCTTTTTACCTGAATGCAATTCTTCACATCCATTGCATTGTAGCTCAACAACTCTTATAATCTTCAAATTATTCATTCCTATCTCTCTTTTAACTTATTTTAGTTTTGGTTGTAACAGTGTTTGACAATCCAGGAAAGTACCAATTGTTGTTCCGATATTACGCTTCCTCCTTTCAAATTGTCACCCCATCCTCCCCCAACCCACAAAGACAAGCACTGGCGTGCGCGTGTGCGCACACACACACACACACACACACACACACACACACCTAGTTCTAAGCAGGAGACTACTCTACATTGGGACATTGATTTACCACAAGAGGAATTCATATTTAGCATATAAAATGGAGGTAAATGCAGGGAAAACAAATTGCAGAGGTGTTCTGTTGTCTTCCACAGTTCTCAAGGCCATCCTTAAACACGTGATTTATTTTAGGCCAGACACTGATTTGCCTGTTGGTCCATTGGAGGTATTCCCTCCTACCATCCATTTCTGGGAGCATTCCCCAATCTGCCACCTGGAGATGTGCCATCCAGGGGTTTCAGGTTCTGCAAAGGAAAAAAGTATTTTACTTGCTAGCTCGCAAAATCAGACTTATGTAACTAATGTTCTGTTTGTTCGTGGGTACTTGTCTGTTGTTCTGGTACACATTGAAATGCCTGTACAATAGTACCACTGCACAAAAGTAGAGCAGCCAAAGCAAAACAATGCATCAAATTTAAAAGGGAAGTAGCATGCACTAATATATTTCTGCATTTGAAGGAGAACAACACAGGAACAGTCCATCCTGAGCCAGTGGAAGTGTACAGTAAAATGCATCAAACACAGTGATTAGCTGGCACAAGTGCTTCCAGTACTGTGAAGAAGTCTGAATGAAAAATAAGAGTGACAGCACATCTCTTTGTGAACAACTGGGAATCACTAGAGAATTCAAACCTTGGTGTATAGAGACCAGGTTTTCTTAATCAAGGCAGTAGCAGAAAATGTAATCATATGTCATGGAACAGTTTTCAAAATATTACACAAAACTTTGAATATGACAGCTTGCAGTCCACTGAGTTTTGCGACAGATCACACCCATTCAAAAATCTGCTGAACCAAGGCAGCAGCAGCTGTTGCAACTGAGTCAGGGGTTTAGGGGTATCATCTTTGCTTTGATTTGTAATCAAAAGTCTTCACTTACAAGTTCAAACCATGCTACCGCTTAAATTTTGAACAAAAATTGTCAGCAATGATGACTGAAGACTTCTGGCATGAGAGTCACCCTGTACTGCGAATGGCCTTCTCAAAAGTGGCAGAGATGTGGACAGAAGTTCAGGGCACTCTCTTACCCATAGGATGGGAAACTGTCCCAAAGAGGTGAAAGAATCAGCAATGATCAACAACATGACGATGCAGAAGGGAATGGAAACCACTGCATTAAAGACACACAATCTGTGTCAACTGGATGTGTGGCTTGTAATTGAAAAAGAAGGTCTTGATGATCTCGCCAGTGACAAAAGATTCCCAACTACTCCCTCATTCAGATCTCTTGGTGGGGATTGTCAAGAGGAAGGTGACTGAAGAAAAAGACTGAATAACCAACGAAAGGATAATATTCTAAAAGATGTGGCATGGAATGTCAGATGTTTTAACATGGTAGGGAAGCTAGAAAATGAAAAAAGGGAAATGCTAATGCTCGTTTGAGATATAGTGGGTGTTAATGAAGTGAAAGGGAAAGAGAAAAAGTATTTCTGGTCAGACAAGCATAGGGCAATAACAAGAGCAGAATTTTGTATAACAGAAATAGAATTTATTATGAATAGGAAGGTAGGACAGAGAGTGAGTTACTGTGAACATTCATGTTTCATCATGAGGCAAAATCTTCTTTCTTCATTCTTCAAGTAATTTTGAGTATGAGGAGTAAAACACAAGCAGTGTCGTTATTGAAAAAGTATTGTCTTGTAATTATTGGTTAAGAGTTGTATGGTCCTGAGGGGACCATTGTTGTGTGAAAGAGTGGAAACGTTGTTTAATTTTGTGTGGAGGACACATGGTGTTGACTATACAGCCATTTTTAAACAGTACATAAAATTCTTTACAGTTCTGGAGATTTTGAGTTGCATGTTATCTAGCAAATTCAGGAGATATTCAGTTGTATGTTCTCTAGCAAATGAGTCTCTCAGTGTTAAACAGCAGTTAGCTCTGTTTCAGAGGACATCTTTCCAGTAAGTATTGTGCACAATGATGATTTTCTGGTGCTCTTGTGTACTGACATAATTAATTATCACATTTTCAGATGTATCAGTTATTCTGCTTTCTTTTCCATTAATTCAGTAACATTCGCAAGAAATATGTATCTTTTCCACGAAATTATTAAATTCATTTTTATATTTAATGCACATTACAACTGTGGCAGTGATATTTTTCATGTCTGGTGCAAAGTGATATCAAAAGTGCGCGAGAGTTTTTTTTTTGGTCATGTGTTGTTTTTTATCTTTGCCGTAACACCTTAGAGTCTCCCAGTTCTTGTTACTTCTCTTTTGTTTTTTCAGTTTCTTCTCATTTTGAACTTTTGCGAATAAATATTTTTTCATTAACTCAGTATACCAGATGGCTCTGCAATTATTTGTTGTAGGGAAGTCGCCTACATAATTTGATCTGACTCCAGATCAGAAGGTTGCATGTTCATATCACGTTTGAGTTACCAATTATGTAGGCGACTTGCCTACAACAAATAATTATATAGCCGTCCGTTATAATGAGTTAATGAAAAAATATTTGTTCTCAGAAACTCACAATGAAAAGAAACTAAAAACACAAAAGAAAAATAACAAAAAATACGAGACTTTAAGGTCTTACGGCAAAGGTAAAAAATAACACATGACCAAAAAAAAAAACTCTCACGCACTTTTGATATCACTTTGCACCAGACATGAAAAATATCACTGCCACACAACTCTCAGTTTCCATGTCTCTGAACTTTTTCTCATGTTTGTTCATACGGAAAACACTCATTAGAGGTAGGTGCCTTCATCATATGGGTACATAATAGTTACATTTTACTAATAGTTTTATATGCCTCAGTCACCACCACACATCTTCTATTTCATGTCCTTTGTTGGTGTACTTGGGTGTAGCTGGAAGCATGTTTGTGTTGTACTAGTCATTGTTTGTGAATGTTAATCTTCTTTCTTCATGCTCAGAGATTATCTTTCTTGATTCTTCATGTTATTTGAGGGACTGATATTTTAATTCTGTAATGTGTAAAAAGTGTGAGTTGTGTGATAAGGCTGCATTGTGTTGTTTTTCCAGTGACCATTTGAATTTTTTGAAGTGTGTTAGTTGGATAGTATTAATCCTGTATATCAGGGATGTCTTTCTTCATGTAAGGTTTTCTTTCTTGATTCTTTGGGTCATTTGAGGGATTAAAAGTTACAGTGGGTGCTGTATGAAATGATTGTGTTAGCCTCTATGTCGCTAGGTTGTAGAGTGCATCTATGGTTGAGTCCACATCAGTTCCTGTGAGAGTGTTTGTTTTATAGAGAAGCTGACATGTTTCTTAATGAGACAAATTCTTCCTTCTTCTGTCCTCATGGAATATTAGGGCTAATCAGTTTGTGTGCAGTGTCGTTCTTGAAAAAACTTTGTACTGTAATTATCTGTAGAAACCTGTATGAGTCTGAGTGGATGATATGTGGTATAGGTTATTCTGCCATTTTTAAACTGTACATAGAGCTTTCGATGATTGTTTGGATATATAGTTGTATATTCTGTGGCTTAGGACTTTCTCAGCAGGTAACAACATGTAAATCTGTTGCAGACAATATCATTTTGATATATGATGCCAACAACAACAGTTTTAGGTGCACATGTTCAATGACATGATTGGAATTCACATTTTATGATTTATTACATGAATGCATGGTGTCTTTTCTTTCAGACATGTCCAAAAGAACAGACACCAGATATTCATATAATTGATATGCCTAGCTGGGCAATGGATCCATCTTCTTCAGTGAAAATGCACAAATATGTTCAATCTCCTGTGGGACTATCAGAGTAGCAAACAAGGAGTCAAAGGATGGGGACTGGAGATAGGTGATGCTCATTGGGAATGTGAATTAGCTGTTAAGCATGCTGAGATAGTCTCTGCTGTTGCAATAACCCTGTATCCCAGGTGGCACAGCGATTAATGCAACTGTCTAGTACGCAGGAGGCCCAGGTTCAAATCCCAGTCCAGTACACATTTTCACTCATTGCCGCTGAATCCACATACTGTTCTTTTACAGCTGACAGTAGTGATCTTCAGTTTACTTGTTATGATTTATTTTTTATTTTGTTTCTTTTTCATGAATACAGTAATAAATGCTAGAAATACGTATCTTTTGCATTAATTCTATTTCAATAAATCAGTGTCTGATAATTTATACCATACATCAACACAGCAGTTATGTGTTATAATTCATGAGATATTAATTGCAAGTTTACTTGCATTTTTTTTATGTGTTACATATATCACATACTGCAACTCCCAGTTTCCATGATTCTGAAGCTGTACCCATATTTGTTCATGTGGAAAACATTTATTAGTGGTTGGTATCATCACCTACTACGTATCAATTTTAACAGGTAGCTAATGGCTTTGTACTTCTTAGGGCCATCCCATATCCTAGGTTTAATGTCTTTTGTCAATGTGCTCGTGTGTAGTTGCCCTTTTTGATGTCAGACCCTAAATACGCCAAGCCAATACCAATGGCATGTGAATATACAACATCGTCAAATATACAGGGTGAGTCACCTAACGTTACCGCTGGATATATTTCGTAAACCACATCAAATACTGACGAATAGAGTCCACAGACCGAACGTGAGGAGAGGGGCTATTGTAATTGGTTAATACAAACCATAAAAAAATGCACGGAAGTATGTTTTTTAACACAACCCTACGTTTTTTTAAATGGAACCCCATTAGCTTTGTTAGCACATCTGAACATATAAACAAATATGCAATCAGTGCCATTTGTTGCATTGTAAAATGTTAATTACATCCGGAGATATTGTAACCTAAAGTTGACGCTTGAGTACCACTCCTCCGCTGTTCGATCGTGTGTATCGGAGAGCACCGAATTACGTAGAGATCCAAACGGAACGGTGATTGTCCTTAGGTACAGAAGAGACTGGAACAGCACATTACGTCCACATGCTAACACCTTTTGATTGGTCTTTTTCACTGACGCACATGTACATTACCATGAGAGGTGAGGTACACGTACACACGTGGTTTCCATTTTCAATTACTGAGTGGAATAGCGTGTGTCCCGACATGTCAGGCCAATAGATGTTCAATGTGGTGGCCATCATTTGCTGCACACAATTGCAATCTCTGGCGTAATGAATGTCGTACACACCGCAGTACATCTGGTGTAATGTCGCCGCAGGCTGCCACAATACGTTGTTTCATATCCTCTGTGGTGGTAGGCACATCACAGTACACATTCTCCTTTAACGTATCCCACAGAAAGAAGTCCAGAGGTCTAAGATCAGGAGAATGGGCTGGCCAATTTATGCGTCCTCCACGTCCTATGAAACGCCCGTCGAACGTGTACCTCACCCCTCATGGTAATGTACATGTGTGTCAGTGAAAAAGACCAATATAAAGGTGTTAGCATGTGGATGTAATGTACTGTTCCAGTCTCTTCTGTACCTAAGGTCCATCACCGTTCCCTTTGGATCCCTACATAATTCGGTGCTCTCCGATACACACGATCGAACAGCGGAGGAGTGGTACTCAAGCGTCAACTTTAGGTTACAATATCTCCGGATGTAATTAACATTTTACAATGCAACAAACGGCACTGATTACGTATTTGTTTATATGTTCAGATGTGCTAACAAAACTAACTGGGTTCCATTAAAAAAACGTAGGTTTGTGTTAAAAAACATACTTCCGTGCATTTTTGTATGGTTTGTATTAAACAATTACACTAGCCCCTCTCCTCACGTTCGGTCTGTGGAATCGGTTCGTCAGTATTTGATGTGGTTTACGAAATATATCCAGCGGTAATGTTAGGTGACTCATCCTGTATATGAAACTTTATTGATATGAATAACTATATGGGACTCCATTAATTCCTAAATGATATTTTGGGCAGAGCAATATCTGTTTAATTTTAAGCTATCAGCTGTGCTGAATTCATTGGGAGAGGTGTAATTACATAATTGACTATTATGTAACAGTAAATTTTCCTTAGGTTGTCATTACACCATCACTTGAAACTTGAGTCTCACTGGCCAACTGGTTAATGGCCATATAGCACAGTCAAAGAATGTCCATGGTACATTTCACAAATCCTTCAAACCAAAAATTGTTCTTATACATGCTAGCTTTGCTTCAGTGGCAACAATACAGTCTTTTTGGGTCAATTGTCAAGATGCATTTATGAGTTATCAGCTGTCATTTGAATCAGTTCATGCACAATTACTGTATACCCTTCTTCATAACCTGTACTCGCATGCTCATTTTAACATTGAAAAATCAACAACGTTTTCTCTTGATGTTTGTTCTCTCTCATAACAGTTCCATAAAAAATAATTTAACAGTACCACCATGAATCCTGAGGAATTCTTTTCAACGAGCTGATGTGTGGAGCAAGTAGCTAAATCTTAGTCAATGGAAAATATATTAAGTAACACACCAAGATCAATATTTAGAAACTGAGTATGTGGCTCTGAAGAAAGATCAAACTTAAGACTGCAGACCACATCACACCAACCCCTATGACAAATCCCACCTGTACCAAGCTTGGTGCAGCTTTAAACACAAGCTAGACCACATTCTAAACCAATAATTATCATCATTCAAATGTACTCCATATTAGAGTCACTTGATGCATTAATTAATCTGCATTGTATTTTAAGATTTTCATAAGGCTTTTGAAACCATTTCTCACACACAACTTCAAATCAAATTTGGTGCCTATTCAGTATCATATCAGTTATGTAATTGGATCCATGCTTTCCCATCAGAAAGGTCAAATTCATGGTAATTGATAGGAAGTCATCAAGTAAACTAGAAGTAATGTCTGTCTTTCCCTGAAGAAATGTTATATGCCCTCTGGTATTTCTGATCTACATAAAAGATTTAGGAGATGATCTGAAAAGGCCTCTTACATTGTTTGCAGATTATGTTGTCATTTAATACCCTGTAAAGTCATCAGATGATCAAAACTTATTGCAAAATGATTTAGACAAGATATCTGCATGGTGCTAGAAGAGGCACCTGACTCCAAACAGTGAAAAGTGTGAAGTCACCCATATGAGTACTAAAAGGAATCTGATAAACTTTGGTTACATGATAAATCACACAAATCTAAAGGCTGTCAATTCAACTAAATCCTTAGGGTTACTATTACCAGTAGCTTATATTGGAATGATCACACAGATAATGCTGTGGAGAAAGCAAACTTCTTTTATTTGTGCCAGTCAATATGTGGTAAGTGATGATGAGACCACACTGCTGAGGTCATTGGTCCCTAGGCTTACACACTACTTAATATAACTTAAACTAATTTACACTAAGGACAACACACACACATCCCGAGCGAGGACTCGAAATTCTGATGGGGGTAGCCATGCGAATTGTGGCAAGGCGCATTGACCGCATGGCTATCCCGCGGCGCCTAAAGACTTTGGTTTATTGGCAGAACATTTATAATATGCAACAGGACTACTACAAAAACTTCTTATACTACACTTGTCCTCCTTCTCTGGAATACTGGTGTGTGGTGTGGGTTCTGCATCATATAGGTCTGACAGAGAACATGTAATAAGTTCAAAGAAGGGCAGCACATTTTGTATAATCACAAAATAGGGGAGAGTGTGCCATATGAAATGATATGTCAATTAGAGTGGCAATCATTAAAACAAACGCCTTTTCAATTGTGGCAGGATCTTCTCATGAAATTTCAATCACTAACCTTCTTCTCAGAGTGTGAACGTATTTTGTTGCTGCCCACCTACATAGGGAGAAATGATAACATCACAATAAAATAAGAGAAATCCGAGCTCATACAGAAAGACGTAAGTGTTCATGTTACGTCTGTGTTGTTTGAGAGTGGAACACTAGAGAAATAGCTTTAAGGTGGTTTGATGAAACCTGAATTGCAGACTAACCATGTATGAAGACGTAGGTGAAGGAAATGGTGATCTTAAAACTGTCAGATGGAAATCATTCAATCTACGTAGATATAAAACTTTCTCTTACACAATTTTGTGATAATATGCTTCATTTGGATGCAGACGTTATTATGAAGAAAAATGACATTGAGTATTCTGATAACATGACCAATTAAAATTAAAGGATCATCCATGAGCTCCTACGCATTTCCCAGGATAATACTTATCTATTATGGACAACAACAGATAAAAATTTCTATTCACACTGTGTTCCTAATATTATGCTCACTGATTCCACCAAGAATAATATTTCCATAAATCTTGTTGAGCACAAAGTCCTTTAATATGATGATTGCTTGGGTACCCTACTAAATATCCACCAGGGTTTGGGATCCTTAGAAATACAAAAGCTGCCACTTTTTGTTACTTTTATTCAAGAGGTGGATGGTTTCTTAATGATACTTTCTTGTTCAGTTGATACCTTACTATTTTTATCACTGTTTTGTCATAATTTTGCTTTCTTCTGAATGCTTTGTCTTTCAAACTGGTCAAAGGTTTCCGACCCTTTTCTTCTCACTAATCTCAGTCACTGGGAACCTGTGGAATCTGGTCCATACATTCATTCATTCTTTGCCCTCCTGTGAAACATAGCTCTGCTGTAGTATAGTGCTTTGACAAATGAGGCAAGTGGTTCTCTATCTCATCAAACAATTTTATATAGTCAATCCCTAACATCTGTTTATAGTGACAATACGTCTTTATGAACTGTTAAGTTCTTGAAAAATCCTCTTAATTTATTTATCTAGTGCTTTACACTGAGACCATGGGTTAAGATAAAAACAGTTGTACAAGGCTTTGTGCAGAAATTCATCAAGGTGACATGTATTTCCTTTATATTATTCTAGGTTTTTCTTCAAATACCTCCCCATACTGATTCACGAGGTTTAACTATTGGTATATTTGCTTGCCAGTGAGGCTTTCCGGGTCTTCTGCTTTCTGTTATACTTGTGCAACTTGGTTTTTGTGAATACTTTATTCAAAGAACTGCTTGAAATCACACTACCAAATTCTCCTGTGTCTAGAACAATAGTTACTGAAACATCCTCAATACTGGCCCAAATCACAGATTGTGGTAACAATGGTCATTCCTGTTTGTTTTGATTTACTTGCTCCATCATATTGGTACATTTAATACATTGAAAGAATTTGGCAGCTCTGTCACACCCCCTATCTTACTTCATGTCTAACTCTCTGGGGCTCAATGTGGTTGTTTCCAGGTGTTGTTCAGTTGTATGACTGCTGTCTTCAATGATTTTGGTAATCACTGGTGATTGTGATCCCCAGTCATAATGTGATGATGTTTTCAGTTGTTTGTTACTCCAATACATATTATTATTAGTCCCATAGCCAGAATTGTATCGTCTTTATCAGTGCTTTCAGTTTTTACTGTAATCTCCTTTGCTGTGTTTCTGATAACTGTCCAAGTGGGTATTCTGCTGAGGAAACCAGCATATGGTTCATGCAGTTGTGATCTACTACAACCATTGCCTGTACTAGGACTCTGTGAGTAATAACCTGTGGGTCCTGATTGCGACTTAATGTCTCCTTCAGTTACATTCATAGACCCCAATACAGACATAAATTCATTACAACTGGATTCCAACACAGTGATATGCTTCTCGCCATTTTCAACAGGCAGTGTTGCCTTTAAGATTGTTGAAACATCTGTATGAGAAATGGATTTGTTCTAGTGGCATGCCTTACTAAGTTGTTTTTCGAAACACCGGTGCAAGCTCCCATTTTGAAAAGAGAAAAGCTCTGAGTAAAAACCTTCTTCTGTAGTATTACCTGTACACCACTGGGTCACAATTTGACCAGAAATGCATTTTAAATATTCTCATACACTGAGGTGTCAAAAGTCATGGGATACCTCCTAATATTGTGTCGGACACCCTTTTGCCTGGCATAGTGCACCAACTCAACACGTAATGGACTTAACAAGTCAGTGGAAGTGCACTGTACAAATACTGAGCCATTGCTGCCTCTATAGTCATCCATAAATGAAGAAGTGCTGCCAAAGCATGATCTTGTGCACAAACTAACCTCTCAGTCACATTCCATAAATTCTGATGTGACTCATGTTGGACAATTAGTGTTGCCAGATCATTCACCCAACTTATCCAGAATGTTCTTCAAACCAGTTGTGAACAATTGTGGCCTAGTAACTATATTATGGGTTCCTTAACTAATTCTCATGCTCTTTTGAATTTGCGTTCCATTAGCACATTCTAAACGGGGAACTAGCAGAGATTTAACTATAGATTGTATCTCCCCCACGTTGGTATCACAGTGAAGTATTTCAGTCATCAATATTGGAAAAGTATTTTCCAAGGGTGTTATATAATTCCCTAGAAAAAATTAGTTTTTATTTAAATGACAAGCGACGCTCAGAAAAGACTGTTAAATACTGTAAATATGTATGAGTTACAAGTTAACAGATATATTTTTACTATGAACTGCCTTTATATCATTGACCCTGTGTTTGTGATCAGTCACTTTCTTCACAGCTGACCATATGGTTTTAATTTTATCCTGTAAACTAGCTATTCTGTTTGTGTAGCACATACACTTTGCCTTCCTAATAACGTTTTTAGACACTTTACATTAGTGTTTGTTATATGCTACTGTACCTTGACTGTGACTACTTCTAACATTTTGATATAATTCCCATTTTGATCTATGTGATATCCTTATTATTATTACTATTTGTCAGTCATTTCCTGAGCATTGCTTGTGAAACTTAGTTTCTACAGGGAATGATATAACTCTCTTGAAAAATACTTTTTCAATATTCATGTCTGAAATACTGCTCTGTGATACTGACAAGAGGGAGATTGAATCAATAATGAAATCACTCTAGACTAAGAGTTATGATGGATATAATGGGTTGTCTAGCAGAGTATTAAGGTATTGTGCTGCCCATGTTAGCCTGTACTTAGCCATATTTGTAATTTTTCCTTGAAGAATGGACAGTTTACTGTCCTCAGAGTAAAGCCACTTTATAAAAAAGGAGAAAGGAATAATGTAAACAATTTTAGACCTATTTCGATGCCATCAGTGTTTGCTAAAGTTATTGAGAAGGTTGTGTACGTAAAGATAATCGATCATTTTATTTCACATAATTTGGTGTCAAATGTACAATTCATTTTAAGAAGTGGTTTAACAATTGAAAATGCAATATTATATTTCCTCTGTGAGGTACTTGATACGGGTAACTCTAAAATATTTCTGTTTGCTGATGACAATAGCTTGGGAGTAGAGGATATTGTGTGCTATATTGGCTCTGTTTCAAATAGCGCAGTTCATGACATAAGCTCAATGCATGTAAAAACCAGATTCATGCTAAATCACAGTAAGACACAGTTCTTACAGTTTCTAACACACAATTCAACAAAACCCAATGTTTCAATTTCACAAAATGGGCACATGATTAGAGAAACTGAACAGTTCAAATTTCTAGGTATTCACATAGATGGAAATGGAAATGAGCGTTTGGTGTCATTGGCTGGGAGGTTCCTTGCAGGGCAGGTCTGGCTGCCTTGGTATAGGTCTTATTACATTCAATGCCACACTGGGCGATCTGCAGGGTGGATGGGGATGAAATGATGATGAACGCAGCACAACACCCAGTCCCTGAGTGGAGAAAATCCCCAACCCAGCTGGGAATCAAACCCGGGCCCGTAGGACGTCAATCCATCATGCTGGCCACTCAGCTATTGGGGTGGACATTGAGATAGATAGCAAACTGTCATGGAAGGCCCACATTCAGGATCTTGCTCAAAGACTTAATGCTGCCATTTTCACGATTTGAACCATATCTGAGGTAAGTGATAGTTCGACATGGAAAGTAGTCTACTTTGCTTATTCTCATTTGCTTATGATGTATGGTATTATATTTTGGGTTAACTCTTCCCATTCTTGAAGAATACTTTTGATTTAGATACGAGCGGTCCGGGTAATAAGTGGTGTAAGTTTGCAAACCTCTTGTTGACCCCTGTTCATTTGTCTGGGTATTCTGACATTGGCCTCTCAATATATACGTTCTTTACTGTCATTTGTTGTTAACAATATCAGTTTTTTCCCTGAGAAATAGCAGCTTGCACTCAGTTAATACTAGGCAGAAATTCAATCTGTATTTTGATCACAGTTCCTTGGCTCTTGTGCAGAAAGGTGTGCAATACACTGCTGCATCCATTTTCGATAACCTACCACAAGAATTCAGATATATTATCAGTAATCCACACTGTTTCAAATTGAAACTAAATAGTTTCCTTGTGGGTCACCCTCTATTCTGTCTAGGAATTCCTTGAAACATTAAGCTGATTCCACTGTTATATTGTTGAGTGCTTATACATAAACTTATAACTTGACATTTTTGGGTTCATAAAAATTTTGTTTTATCTGTTAGTACTTTTATGTTGTAATTTCATGTACTGACACATTCCATGTCTTTGGATATATGCTCCTCAATTTGGTCTTACAGACAAGATGTGTAAAATAAAAAATAAGAAAAATCACATGAGTACAAATGATAAATCTACCAATGCAGTGTCCTTTTAAACGATGTGTATGTGATATTGCTCCCATATGTTCACATTACTATCTTACATCTTTTGATAATTTGGTGTAGGTTTTGCATGAATCATTTATTTCAGTTGCCCATAGGGCCCTGTCATCATGCATATATTCAGTTCTGTAACTTATCTTTTGCACCTTGGTCCACGGCCATGACAATACATATGTAAAGCCACAAATGAGTACCACAGGATATACCATCTTATTTGATTAATATATTTAAAAGTTTCTATGCTTAAGGATTTCCATTTCCATCATTATTATTGTGTATAGCCTTGTCACTGGCAGCATACCATGTGCAGACAGTGAAATATTTTGAACAGGCTGATACACATTTAGATTGTTATAGTCTGATATAGGGCTCAAGGTATATGTCATTATGTTTTCATGCAATTCATGTTAGCATTGCTGCACTGCCCTCTGGACATCTGTTAACCCTTGGTTCAGGGCTTTGACTGTTTCAACTATTTTATTTCTCCACTGAAAAGAATCAGATCCTATTTGTTCCTTGACCTCGAGTAATTCCTTCTTTAGACCACTGCTGGCAGGGTCAACAGATTACTAACAGAAGTCTCGATTCACATGTTCATAGATTTTATGATCTGATCTCCCTCAGAATTTGCCCAAGCATGTATGTGTGCTGTGTCTTGCTGCCTGTGCACAGTAAACAGTTCTTGTACAATTTTTTCTTACTCTAATGACAAATTAATCACTTGGTATGAAAGATTGTCTACAGTGTAACCTAAGGATACCTACCTATCATGGATCTCATTCACTTCTGTTGGTAGCTTCTCCATAGATCCAGTGATCAGCTGTTGAGCTTTTCGCAATTCAGTTATGTAACTTCCTAGTCCCTTCAATCTGGCTTCCAGTTTCTCTGCTAAGTCATTAAGTTGAGTGCTCACTGGTGGCCAGAACTTGCCTAGTGGGCATATCCTCCTGTCTAGTAGTCATTTCTTTTTTCTTTGTGGCTAATGCTGTGACAAGAGTGGTCATCTGTGTTTGTTTTGCAGCTCAAATTCCCAACTATTCCAGAATTTTGGTGAGAGATCTTGATTTTATGGTTTAGACACCTCTGGCACCACTACATCCTCAACTGAATGAACATTAACTAGGTCCACCAACTCCATCTTATAATGAGAATGTGTTTTTACCACAACACACAAACAAATTTCGACAAGAGCCTAATGTCGTCTACCAGATTACAACACAGTTTATCCCTAATACATTTACTCACGAAATATCATCAGACAAACAAAGAAAAGTATAATGATAAACACTGTGACAAAAAAGGCTGAGAAATACTGCACCAGCCAGACATGGTCAGAAGTATGTAAATGTAAAACTGAGCAATTTCATGACTATATTCAAACTAAAATTTGACGAGACATTTCCTAAAATCGCACATTCTGTTGGAGAATCTACCAGAAAAAACCGTGAAACAAAGGTACCAGAATATTCTGAACACTCAAATATCTCAGCTCTAGAAAAGACAATGAGAGTAGCCCAGCCTTCTTACAGTTTTTTTTATCAAATGTAAAAGAACCTATAGGAAACTGCTGCAAGTTGCAAAAAGAATTCAAAAGCATAAGGTTGTACAGATGTTCAACAATAAAAGCAAAGCAACAAGGAATATAGTAAAACAAGAAACTGGTAGCACCAAGCCAAACCTGACAAATATGAAAATTAAAAATAAAGGTGGTTTAACAGATAATCCTAAGGATAACTTTCTTGACCATTACTTTAGTAACATAGCAACCAGACTTCAAGTAAAGCTACCAAAAATACAATATACAGCTGCAAATAACTATGTACTTTACATAAAGCTGCTGCTACTAACCATGCATCATTGGGATTGTGTATAAATTTAAGAGTAAAATATCAATAGCTCCAGATGAGGTTACAGTGTGTCTACTATGGGACTGTATTAGCAGCATACAAGCATATCTGAAAGATACTATAAATCAATCATTCACTTCCAGTTGCTTCCCCAATTACCTAACACAAGCAGAAGTTCTTCCCATCTGCAAAAAATATAGTAAAGAAAATATAGAGAATTACAACCCAAATTCAATACTGCCTCCATTTTCAAAAATGATAGAAAACTATTACGGAAAACAAACTTATGGATTATTTAAATAAATATCAACTTATGTGGAAACAACAGTTTGATTTCAGATCTGGAAAGGGAACAGAAGCTACTACAGGAAAATTTACAAAATTAGTTTTAGAAGCCCTAGATAAAGGATAAAATGTAACAGTTATTTACTCACACCTCAACAAAGCATCTGACATAGTACATCATGAAATACTTCTAGGTACATCTGAAGTAGTGGAAATAAGGCGGAGGGGGTCATAAATAAATAGTTTACGTCTTATCTAGCAAACAGTGCGCAGTGGGTACAGATCTCCCAAATTTCAGATGGCTGAAATTATATGATATTGGGATAATTTACATAGGAAGTACAACAGGCATGTTGTGACACATAAAAGACATATCTGCTCAGTATGTTATAAGTTACTGAGAAGATTGTTGGTTCAAGAAACTATTCACAGACATGATGGATGACAATGTCAAAAAACACCTGTTGCAGGGGATACCACTTAATCCTGGTATAGGGGCTGTTGCAACTGCTGAAATACACTGTGAACAATCTGTGGCTCAGGTGACCACAGTGCTCACTGTCACACCCCGTCACATGAGTGGGCACTAGCGCATGACAAAATCTGTCACTCGTGTGACAACTGAAATCACAGTATGACCCATCACACAAATAACCACTTTTTACACTGCACACTCAATTGTTGGATGACCACTCAAATCACAACGTATCCCATCACACAAGTGACCAATGAAATCACTACTCCATCACAGCACACTTAATGGATGAGTATGTTCTGCCTCATGTCTGTGAGAGTATACATTATGTGCAGGTCAGTCCTGTGAAGCAGCAGCAGCAGCAGCAGCAGGGACACATCTGAATCCTCTGCTCCCTAATCCTGCTGGATCCCCTTAAATTGGACACACTGTGGTGATATAACCTAGACATCAAACTTGCATTCTATGTTGTTGGGTGTCATGTATTATATTATTATGTACAAAACGTAACCCGCCTCCCAAAAGGAGGGTGTAGTTGAGGGTCAGGTAAATTAGGCTGGCAAGTGCACTTGAGGCCCAGAGTAGGATTGGACCAAAGATTGTGCTGACTGGAGAGGTGGTGTTGAGGTCGTCTGAGACGAGTGCATAGAAGTGGGTTCAAATGGGAAGGTGTATGTCACCTTTATATGTTCCAGTGACAGTGTCTATGTGTTCCCGTGTATGGAAACTTCCATGGTATAATGACTTCGACTAACAATCTTGTGAGGTCCAGAGAATGGACGTTGGAGACCAGGCCTGACCCCCTCAACACTGACCATTACATGCATGGCTGTTGTAGAATCTGAATGAACATAGGAAGTTGGGGTGCCATGCCGAGAGCCAAGTCGACGTCATATGCATGGAATACGGTTGTGCAGTTCATACAGGAATGCTGAAATGTCTGAGTCAGAAGAGGTAGCAGAGAATTTGACACATTCTCTGGTATCTGAAGCTGCTCACCATATACCGTAAAAGAGCCTAGTCACTGGAGTGTTGAGGTCTGTCTTGAAACAAGTGGAGGTTGAGAAGTATGAGGAGGAGTACAGTAGTCCTTGCTTTGTTGTGGCAAACTAGAGCCACCTTCAAAATTTAATGCCATCACTGAAGCGTATCATTTTGGGCTGGATGGTGATGATGGGTGCCAAAGAATTTGGCAAGCTTTTTGAACAGCTGGAATTCAAATTTCCTTCCACAACCATTGGGGATGTGGAATAGGAAAGCATAATGATCAGTCCACTTACTGACAAATGCTAGTGCCACAGTATCAGCTGAGATGTAAGAAATTGGTGTTGCCCCTGGGCAGTGGGTGAAATATTCAATGATAGGTAAAAGATACTGCTGAACATCAGAGGTGAGGAAGTGATTGACAATGTTAACATGGGCATGCATAAGCCTCCCTGTAGCCCCTGGAAAATCACCAACTGGGGCATGGATGTGCAGGTCAACCGTACTAAACTTACAGGCACCACAGCAGTGGTCCCAGCTGCAACAATCTGAGCTGATACCAAGCCACACATAGTGATGAATCCTGGTAGTTGCTTTAATACCTGGGTGTCACAGGTTATGAACACTGTCAAAGGCCTGCTGGGGGAAAGCATCTGGTCGGAAAGGTTGTAAGTTGCGATTGCAGGTATCACATAATAATTTGTGTCTGTGTCAGCCTAAAGCCAGTTTTTGGGTTTTGGTGATAAGAGTGCAGCTCTTGAGCTTCAGTGACTGTTGTGAAATTGATGCAACCAGTGATCCCAGCAACTCATGCTGACAATTGGCAGCTATATTGTCTGTGCTGAACTGAGAGATATGTTCCAGTTGGTGGAATTGACATGGTGAGCAGTAATTTTATCTCTGCTGCATGGTATATGGTATGGGTCTGTAGTGTGGAAATGTCATTAAGTTCCTGGCCGCCAGCGTTTGGCGGATGTATCCAATTGTGTCATAGGGGACAAGCAGCTTCCTGTCATAGGCACATCATTGGTGTTTTGTAGGCATAAGCTTCATTGAAAAGAAGACCAATGGTTCCCAGGAACCGCTGAAGTGTTATTGCAAAGGTGCTCCTAAGGCACAGTTGTTGGTGTCAACCACCAGTGCCGACTGGGTGTTCATAGTATTGTCATTATTCCATCCTGGATTTTCTTTTGTTATTTAGTTACTTTTATGTTTCTTGCCTCATTTGGCACAATAATTTGTAATGATGTGGAATGAGTTGTTTTTCATTACCTGCTGAACATTTATTAATCTTTTTTTTTAATATACAGACTTGGCTTTGTAATTTATATCCACCGTCTTTCACACATTACATTGTGAGAAGTTCTGCTGTATTGAAGGCAATGTCAAGGATTAAGCTTTTTAAGTTTGTTTTCAAATTTTACTTTGCTTTCTGTCGGACATTTTATATCAGTGGCCAAGTAATCAAAAATTTTTCTTGCAGCATTGTGCATCTCTTTTTGTGCTAAAGACAACATTAATATGAAGTAATAAATGTCAGTTTTCATTCAAGTATTGTAATTATGTGTGTAACTGTTCCTTTTGAACTGTAATAGAATATTTACAATCAACTTTATGAGGGAAAATATCTACTTTGAAGAATTTGTAGTCAGAATGTCCAACTTCTTAAACATATACAAGATGTTCATGAATAAGTACCACATATTATTCTTACAGCATGTTTCTGAGCAATTAAGACTTTCGTTCTTAAAGATGACACTACTGAATGAAAATATGCAAAATATGCAAACTTACTTATTTGTCTCACAACAAGATTTGATATGATTCTAAGTACAAAAGTGGCTGAACTAAGTTGCTTTAGGAATGCCAAAATGTGCTTTTTCCAGTTTAAGTTCTCATGAATATGGACACCTTGAAATTTTGAAGTTTCTGCCCTAGTTATTATTTTCCCCGCATGTTTTACACTTGTCATTAATAAAGTACCCCCGGATGTGCAGAACTGAATATGAAATTGAAAGTGAGCTCTTTCACAGAAAATAAGTCAATGAAACTTTTAAGAACATTGTTTACCATTTCTTCTTTTTCTGTATGTGTGCTTGGATTGATTCAAATACATGGATAAGAAAAAAAAATTTCCCAGATTTTTCCCAGATTTCCCAGTTAAAAATACATATTTTCCAGGATGAAAATGCACTATATCCCTGGTGAAATTACATTTCTTCTTTCCGCATTAAGTAACAATATAAGTTCCTTTTGAGCTGTAAAACTTATGTCGTTTGAATGGTGAAGGTTTCATACACCATATAGAATTTGCCAGCATTTTAGAAAATGAACCTAGCCCAAAAGAAAAAAAAAAAAAAAAAAAGAGAGATTTCTGAAATACTCTGAGATGCAGCAACATTTACACTGTATATTTCCACTTTCCGGAAATATAAACAGGAACTCCACCAAATATGGCATGTTAACTTCTGAAGTACTGAAATCGAGATCGCAATGTCCTTTTGTCCACCAATCATAGTTTATGCCACATGATCTTACCAGCCAAAGACAGCAGATATTCATTGATATAGTCAGCCAATAGCAGCATCATTCTTAATTAGTGCAAACACACAAAAAGGAAAAGTTAAATTAAATTACTATACATACAGCATAGCTACAAGCTATTACATATAATATTGGCTAACAAAATTATTCTGCTGCCTTTTTTTTTCTCTCCCAAAGGTGTGATTATGCAGGATACTAAGAATACAGCTTAAATTGCAGGCACTGAATATTTCTGTCAAGCATTATTATAAATTTCGTTGCTGTGCACAGAACATTTCGTAGGTTACCTGGCTGAATACACGTTCCAGCAAACATTTTGACTTTATGATAGGAAAGAAAATTACATATGAACTTTTTCAATAACTCACTTTGCACATTTTTTAAAGGATAGTTATACTTTTTGCCATAGTTAGTGCTTAATTTGTACTCTATGAAAGAACTTTAATAAATATGGAAAGCTAATCTTGAAACTTAGACTTTTGTAGCTTGTGTTACCCTTTAAGAGACATCAAACAAAATTTGGCAGTAAAATATTAAATAACAGTGTAAATGTCTGATCTTCAGTGTTTTTATAAGAAATTCATTGCACATTCTCACACATAACATAATTCATCTTTCATAAAAGGAATTACATTGAAGGTAAAACTTTTCACACTACCATTTGCAACATTCTCCCTCGACTTATTACAAATGTAAGCAGTTGTGACATCACACTCATTGAAACAAGGCCCAAGAGACAGACACACTGAAATA
Organism: Schistocerca nitens; assembly: GCF_023898315.1. Taxonomy (NCBI): domain Eukaryota; kingdom Metazoa; phylum Arthropoda; class Insecta; order Orthoptera; family Acrididae; genus Schistocerca; species Schistocerca nitens. The sequence continues at coordinate 1,272,544,336 of NC_064614.1, read as the reverse complement.
AATTTGTTGTTACTAAGTATTTCACCGTCTTTGACACATTTTGCAGTTGGCAGAGTCTTGTGTGTGTTCACAGTCTTTTGTAATTGTTAAAGGACAAATTTAATTTGCAACTACAGTTTTAATTTGGTTTTATTCTCTTGTTTATATTTTATTGCTGCAATAATATTCTGCAACGGTGGGCTAAAGTAAAATTCTTTGTTAGAGTAACATGTTATTAGCAGCTGAAATTAGAAAAATTTATATGAAAAATTATGTAATGAAATATTTCTGGAAGTCTAAAAATTTCCCAGGTTTTTCCTGAATATCCCAGGGTGTATGAACCCTGCATAATTAGTGTCATCTGCAAAAGAAACTAATTCTGCATGCTATATATTAGACAGAAGATTGTTCACACATATGAGTAACACTAGTGGACCTGAGGCTTGGGAAACCCGATATGTGATTTTCCCCAGTCAGAATTATGTCCCCGGACTACATTGGTTGAGTCGGCACATAAAAGGCATTAACAGTAGAGCAACTTTTCTGAACCCCAAACTGCCATTTACTGAGGATATTGTTGCTAAGGTGAGATATCATTCAAAAATGCATAACCTTCTCAGAAATCAGTGGTTCAGTGTAGTTGTGATGAAGAAGAAAACACTAGTATGATGTTGAGGTAAAGGAAGCAACAGGTGATGAAGCACTGTTGATGAATCAGTGCAATATTTGGCAGCATTATGGAGATAAAATGGCAAGTGGTGTGCTGATGGATGCCTTTGGGCTGTGTTCCATAGTGACTGGTATCTGCATGGATGCCTTCATGCTGCCAAGAACACTGAAGTACTGCTGAGGGCATAGTTGAAGTAGCAAACTCCTGGAAGAGGATATATTTCTGGGATGGTGCATGCATTATGAGCACAATACACAATATTTGCCATAAGTCTGTCAGGATGTATCCCTTTTCAGTATAAACTGGAGAAGAGAGTAGCTGTAAGTTGATCCCTGACAGCTGCAGTGGCTAGGTGCAGAAGCTTCACAGGCCTACGTCAACCAATAATGTAATGCAATTTTATAAACATCTCTGTGGCAACACTTCAGTAGACAGCTATTGTTTTCACCTGCAGCTGTTAGCACTTCACAGCTGGAAGCCTGCAACGGTGCTACGAGCTGCCATGGAACTCCATATGTGACCTTCACTAAAGGATCTGTTCATATGGTGAATGATGTCATCCCAAAGCGGAAACTCAAATTCAGCTTCAGCAGAAACAAATTGCTCCAGTGTTAAGTGTCATGGTCTACTGAAAACTGGAGGACTAGGTTAGGTGCATGTGTGATGTACTGTGCAATGTCATTGTTTTCTTGGTGCTCCACGTGAGAGCATGATAGCTGGAAAATGGTTGAGATGATCCTGGTAATGCAGCATGGATGAGCTTCAGTACAAAATTTGGTACAACATGGCAGAACCCAACAGTTAAGTGACTGGAGTCCTTGTCAATGAGATGAGAGCCAGGGATGTTAGGGAGCAGCAGAAAATGTGCTAAGAAATCAGCACCAATGGCTGGTTCTGTGATAAATGCTATGGTGAGTTTCCAGCTGAAGGTGCAGTGCAATCCTAAATGTAGTTGTGAAGAACAGACACCGTAGGTGGTGACAGACAAGTAATTGGTAGCCAATAGCTAAAATGGTGCTGGTTGATCCCCTATGAGCATTGTGTGTGGACAGTCACACATGTCAGACTCTATTTCTATACGAAAACAAGGGACAGACTTTCTATCCAAGATGAACAAGCAATTTGACACAGTTTGACAACTGTACATACTCACTCATGGGTGCTGCTGGCTTTTGGTTGGTCACGTGGTGGACAACACTAGGAAGTTTGCTTGACAAAGATGCAGTGATTCCAATACATAGTGGTTTGGTCTTTGGCACAGTAACATCCATGGGTATGCTAGTGAGGATGTGGTGATGTGGAAACACTATCTGACTGTGCATGACCTGCAGACACCTGATCTGTGATAGCTTTGATCTGGTGCGAAAGCACATAGGAAGCACAACAGGCACATTCCGGCACATAAAAACACAATGGCTCATTAAGTACAAGTAGATTTATTGTCAAAATGGTTGGTACAATATGCCAGTCAAAGAAACAGTCACAATACCACAATGCACTCATCATAGGAGCGATAACTTAGTCCCTGCACAAGGCGTGCAAGGTCTGTCGCAGCAACAACCACTAAAAAAACATGTAAACAATCCATCTCTTGGGTGACCACTGCACTCATTGGCACCAGAGTTTCTCTTGTTTTGCTTTAAAAAAATTTCTAAAAACTTTATACTCACCCCTTAATGGGGGTACGACATCAAACGGGCCGACTTGGAGCAGGAGAGGCACCACAGGACATTTTAATTTCCACTGTCTATACTTTTACAAATAAATTCATAAAACTTTGTCAACATGATCAGGAAGGATTCAGAATTCACACTCATAGCAGTGGAAGTTCAAAAACATAACGAAGTAATTTTTTTTACATGTGAAATTTCATCATGTTTTTCACTTACTAATGGCAGCATTTGTTGCTATAGTAACACTTTTCTTCATAAGTAAGAGAGATGGTTTGATGAATTTTGTACAGCATACAAACCATACCTAAAGGTGTATGAAACTGTATAATTTTCCAAATCTATTAAAAACTGTGGTAAAAATTGAGGTAATTATCTACAAAATTTGTGTTTTTTTTAAACATGAAGTTTAAAATACAACAGATCATTCGATTTTTTATAAATTAAATAAATTCTAGAGTTTCATACACCTGTAAGTATGTTATGTATGCTGTGCAAAATTCATCAAAACATCTCTCTTACTTATGAAGAAAAGTGTACCTATAGCAACAAATGCAGCCATTAGTAAGTGAAAAAATGATGAAATTTCACACGTAAAAAAAATTTATTTTGTTATGTTTTCGAGCTTCCACTGCAATGAGTATCAATCCTGAATCCTTCCTGGTGATGCTGACAAAGTTTTATGAATTATTTGTAAAAGTATAAACACTGGAAATTAAAATGTCCTGTGATGCCTCTCCTGCTCCAAGTCGGCCCGTTTGAAATCCTACTTCTCTTAAACGTTTTCTGTTTGGTTTTATACATCTGAACAGGGTGACTAATCCATCCTGACTAGAGCAACAAATTATAATATTGGGAATGTAGCCTTTAGTCAGTGTAAAAGTTAATGACAACTGCATAAAACCGAAACTAAGTACTGTACCTTCTTGATTTTTAGGATGCGTTAATTTTTTTTTTTTTTTTTTTTCTTTTTACTTCATACCAGGTACAGTCTACAGTGTTCTTGGACACAACAGAATGGAAAATCCTTTTGTTCCTCATCTACAATCAGTAGTCCATGAAAATCTTGCATTTAAGTAAGACAGCTTTCAACCATATCATTTTAACAGCTTTTCACTCTTTAACTAACCTTTTAGCATCTAAATACACTATGTGATCAAAACTATCCAGACACCTGGTTGAAAATGACTTACAAGTTCGTGTCACCCTCCGTTGGTAATGCTGGAATTCAGTATGGTGTTGGCCTTGATGAAAGCTTCCAGTGTCACAGACATATATTCAATCAGGTCCTGGAATGTTTCTTGAGGAATGGCTGCCCATTCTTCACGGAGTCCTGCACAGAGGAGAGGTATTGATGTCAGTCAGTGAGGCCTGACACAAATTAGCATTCCAAAACATCCCAAAGGTGTTCTATAGGATTCAGGTCAGGACTCTGTGCAGGCCAGTCCCTTATAGGGATGTTATTGTCATATAACCACTCCCCCTCATGGGATGCATTATGAACAAGTGCTCAAACATAGTGAAAGATGCAATCGCCATTGCTTTTCATCAGTGGGAGACAAGAAGGTGCTTAAAACATCAATGTAGGCCTGTGCTGTGATAATGCCATGGAAAACAACAAGGGATGCAAGCTCCACCATGAAAAACCTGACCACACCATAAAACCACCACCTGTTGGCAGTTACTGTTACTGTTGGCACTCGACACTCTGGCAGATGAAGTTCATCAAGCATTTGCTATACCCACACCCTGTCATTAGACTGCCACACTGTGTAATGTGATTTGTCACTCCAAACAACATTTTTCCACTGTTGAATCGTCCAGTGTTTATGCTCCTTATACCAAGAGATGTCATTTGGCATTTACCGGTGTGATGTGTGGCTTATGAGTAACCACTCAGCCAAGAAATTCAAAGTTTTCTCACATCCTACCTAACTGTCATAGTACTTGCAATGGATCCTGATGCAGTCTGGATCCTAGTTTCGATGTCTTCAGTTGCCCCACTATTTTTGGAAACAATGCTTCATAGATAACAAAAGCTTTCCACTTGCTCAATCTCCTCTTCTTTCACAGGTAGTGCATTCTTGTTCTTACTGTTCATACTAAGCTCTTTATAGTCGTAGCTGTGTTTATTTTTAATACAGCTCTCTGAGCTTCTGCTTCTCACTCATATCCTTGAAAACATGGGTCAGGAGACAGATGTTGTTTGTAAAGTCCAGGTCCTCAAGGCAATTATATAGAGTCCACTGTATAATTCTTCTTTTCTCTCGGGTTACCTTCTTCATGACACCATCTAATGTCAGAAAAACAGCAGTGCCTTACTCCAAATTTAAAATGAATGGTTCTGAGTGATTTCCATCATGTTTCACCTGGCAATTATATTCTCTGTACATCATCTTCAGGCTACTGATGATCTTTGGAGGTACTCTGTAACTCTGCATTGTTTTCCAGATGGCTTCATGTTGCACCCTATCAAAGGCTTTTTCCAAGTCAGCAAAAGCCAGGTACAATGGAGACCAGTATTCCAAGGATTGCTCAGTAATGATCCTTGAGGTGTTGATTTGGTCTGTGCATGATCTGCTTTCTACCAGTGATGGTAGAGCACTTGCCCACGAATGGCAAAAGTAACGAGATCGAGTCTCAGTCTGGCATACAGTTTTAATGTGCCAGGAAGTTTCATATCAGCGCACACTCTGCTGCAGTGTGAAAATCTCATTCTATCAACCTCAAAGTCTTCTGCTCCTCTCATGGTCAGCTACACGTAGCTTGCTCTTGGGTAGCAAATTCGAAAAATCTGTACATATATAACATGGATAATAAAATGAAATGTTGTTTTGATCATCGATCAACATTGATACTGAGAAATTTATGGACAGCTACTCCCTCTATGGTCTCATTTTGTACTTTAAGGCTTTTCTATTAGGTTTTCTACTTATATTGAAGTTCTTGTGATTAGTCTCCTTTATATTAAGAGTTACCAGTTGAGGTCTCACATAAGTGCCGTGTGAGCTTTCTCCTAATATTTCTGGTGTCCTATTTGTAATTATTATATTATTGTTGTCAGCAAGTAACACTGTTTCATCTTGTGTGACCTGTAGTGGCAAGCCAGTAACGTATGAGGTAGTTCGAAAAGTTTTGGAGCGGAATAGAAAGATATGAATCACACAAGTGTAACTTTTCTATGTTTCAGTGTAGGCTCCCTTTGTACTAATACATGTGGCCCAGTGATGTTGCAATACCTTGAGCTCAACTCAAAAATTAGATTCCTCTGTGCCTGCAAAACACTGTCAACCTTGGCTGTACGTTCTTCGTTTGGAGACAATCTCTATCCATCATAGAAAATACTGAACTTGAGGAAGAGATGGATGTTTGATGGAGCCAAATAAGGTGAGGCTGGCAACAATTCATATCTAAATTGATGTATTTTTGTCATGGCATTGACACTTGTGTATATGCGCATACTGTCTTGTTGAATGATGACTTTCTTCCCTGCCAAACCTGGCCTTCATTTGTATATCTTTTGCTGTAGATGGTCTAGGACGTTAGTGTAACATTATCCTGTAATTGTTTCACCTGAGTAAAGGTAACATATCAGCAGAGTTCCTTTTGCATCTCCGGAAACTAACACCATGACCTACCAAGCTGACGTTATTGTCTTTGTAAACCTTCCCGGCTTAGGACAATGTTACAGTAAGTGAGTGATTACACTCATGAATCAATTTGTTGACACAATCAGTTTATGTTCACAAATGTAAGTCCTGCACTCTTTTAGCATTTCAAAGCAAATAAGAAAAATCCTTCTTGACAATAAAGGTAAGACTTCTTCGACAACTTACAGTTCTCAGAAAAAAATGTAAATAAATATTTATGTGAGACAATACTCTGAAAAGTTATATTGCTACAAAAGTGCCTCTCTTCTTAGGATGCACAGTATGCAAAAAAATTAAAGTCCCATCTCATAAGCAATACAACGAGTTTGAGCCTCAGAGTCCACAGCTGGAGCAGCAGGTCATGATGCGCATTGGTCCCAGGTGGCAAGGGCATCATCAAGTCTTGGCGGTGACATAGTGCTGGGAAACTTCTGCTTCTGCTGGCATAGATTGAACTGTCTGTTGCTTGCTGGGTGAAGGCAGTTACACCCATGTGGTGGATGACTACTAGATAGCAATTGGTCTGGCAATGTGTGCACAAATTGGCTGAGGAAAACATACTGCAGATGCACCCAAAGATCCATATACATGGTGGTGTCTACTACTCTCATGGGTGTCCTCAGAACTAGCTTGCTTCCTGCAGGACAGGTGAAGTTCAGCTGACTTTGACCAATGTGCCTGCAGAACTGGAGCAAGGAGCTGCATAACTGTGTAACGTTGTGGGTTGGCAGCTTGTAGGAGACCCCAGAAACACACCATATCTTACCCAATTCTCGAGAAAGACCAAGAGGGGCAGAGACTGGAGTGAGAAACAACAGCATCGTCACTGCCAGAAGCATTGCCACAGGGCAAGGTAGGGGTTGCTGGTGTGTTGACATCCATCGGGATGGTGAATGGAGGCATCGTCTGGCTGGGCACACTGGAAGGTGGAAGCGACACATCTGCTGTGTGAGCAGCAAGCTACTCAGAGTCCTTTGTATCTGAAACACAGAACTGAATGGCAGAGTCTTTTGTAGGCCAAAAACCATGGCAGGGGCTGTATTGGTTGATGTGCTGTAAGAGTTGGGAGCACTCGAGGAGTGTGATGAGAAGCATAGCTTGCCTCAGAAGATGGGAAACAGTGGTTGTCAGCCACCGGGGCTAGGATAGAAAAAATTCATATCCCACATCAGGTCCCTGGGAGACAAACAATGTTGGTGGGAAGAAGAGGAGAAGGGGGATGGTCTGTCGGGTGAATAATGGACAGAGAAGAGTGGAGAGGGCAACCCTGGGGCCACTCTGCCAGAGAGGAGCCCTCCATCAGAGTGCCTCAGTATGATCTGTGAAATAGATGAAGATTCTCATGAGAGTAGTGGTACTCATGTAGTTTAGACATCTGAAATTTAAAAGTCTGCAGAAAATGCTCAGCAGTGCCATTAGAGGCAAGGTGGAAAGGCACAGTGGGAATTAATGCAATGCTGTGAGCAGCACAGAAGGCAGAAAATTCAGAGGAAGTTAGCTGAAGCCCATTATCAGTGACAATAGATGCATGGAGGCCCTCAAGTGCGAAAATCTGTGTAATTGCCCAAATGGTGTGGGAAGAGAAATTTGAAGACTTGCAGACCACAAACAGAAAACAGGACCCAGGGTGCATGATGGTAAGCCACATAGAGTCAAGGATGGGGTATTCGAAGTCCAGATGGATGTGGGACCAAGGACGGGCAGTGGCAGGCTATGTTAAGTAATTCTGAGGTGAGGCCCTCACCAATTCTGGCAGGTGTAGCAAGCAGTGACCAAATCTCTAATAGTAGAATCCATGCCTCATATACATGATGGTGGGCCAGTCACTAGGTAAGAACAGTCCACCAGTGTCTTTTGTGGAGCAACTGGAAGATGCGATTGCAGAGAGCTGCCAAATAACCATCCAAGTGCAGTTGTCACCCTGTAGCAGGACAATGCTGTCCCGGGAAGAGAGGTCCCATCATTGATCCCAGAACACCTGAAGATCTGGGTGTGCCCCAGCCTTAGGGTTGGGTGGCCAGCTTTGCCAGATGTGCTGGAAGAGATGTGGAAGACTGGATTGTCTGCATTGTTGAGTCAGACAAGGTTGACATCCAGGAGTAGCTGTGCAATGTCGGCAGTAACAGCGGTCAAGGTGGCAGCAGACTTCTGGATCAGTATTGAACACTGGGTCCTCTCTTAGTGAAAGCCGGGAAAGGAGGTCAGCATTGGTATGGTGGATAGTGGAGCACAAAATTGTCTCATAGGAATAGACAGAGAGGAACAGGGCACAGGGCACAGTGTTGGAGGCAGTGGGCTGTGTGGTGCTGAAACCCAGAGGAAGGGCAACGGGGGCTTCTGGTACATACTGAGGGTACATGGGCGCCCATAGACATAATCATTGGACTTTCTGAACCCAAAAATAATGGGTAGTGCTTATTTTTTGATTTGGCCATAATTACACTGGACAAAATAGTTTCAGAGACAAAGGCAATCGGCTGCACCACCTCATTGATCACTTGGAAAAGAACAGCTCCCACACCATAATTGGAGGTATCAGTAGTGAGTGTACACAGCTATCATATGTCATAAGGCAGGTAGGCTTGAGGAGCACCTGTTTTAATAAGTAGAATATCCTGCCACACACAGGGGACCAGAGGCACTGGACATTAATTCAAAGGAAGTGAAGAAGAGTCTCTGCGATGGCAGTTGCATGGAGAATGAAATGACCTAAGACAGATTTGAGTTGATTCTTGTGGCAAAGCACAGGGAGCTTCTGTATCACCTCAATGGACTGCATGACTGGGTAGATGCTGGAAGCACTTAGGATGTGGCCAAAATATTCCACTCATTGCACTAACAGGTCACACTTGTCCTTGTTACAATGGAGACCCACATGACCAGACACTGCAAACAAAAGATTCAGATTGTGTAAGAAGTCTTAGACAAAAGCACCAGTAACCAGGATATTGTCCTAGTAGTTGGCAGCCTGGGTAACATATAGCAACAGTTGGTCAAGATATTTCTGGAAAATTACTAATGCACTGATGATACTGAATGGGAGCTGATTGTATTGTAAAAGACCAAACAGGATATTGATAACCAAAATGTCCGGGAGGCTGCCTCAAAAGGAATTTGCAGGTATGATCAGTTTTTGCATAAATCTTGCTAGCACCCAGTTGAGACAAAATCTCCTTAGCTTAGGGGATAGGGTAAGAGTCCACTATTGCCTAAGAGTGGACCATGACACTGAAAATGCTGCAGATGTGTTTCTGACCCGTTTTCTTACCACTAATAATTTTTTAACGGCTTAATAACACTGCTCATGCAGTGAACGTAGTTGGATTTAAATTAACAGTCTGTAAAAAAAATGGTTCACTACACTCAAATGTGAAAACCTGGCCAAATTCACTTACACTACTGTGAAAGCTTCTTTTATGCACTTAATAATAGTGTTCTGCAGCTACGTAGTGTACTAACTAAGAACGATTCTTTCATGTGATACAGCTCTATTTTGGAATAGGCCTACACATTCTAATATACTTACTGAATTACTATTGTTCTCTGAATAGCATTTGTCATTTTATGGTTAGCCAGATGTTTTAACCTTACATGCAATTTAGAAATACTGATGCACTGTTAGTACCATTCCAGAGTTATGAACATAAAAAACTAACATTACAACTTTAGTAAAACCTGTTTTTACATTAGCAGACTGTACATTTTGCCGCCATTTTTGTTTGATACTGTCCTAAGCTTTTTCTCTCTGAACTACTTGTTTTCCTGCTATTAAAAGTCGACATTCGGAAGTAACTGAAGCATATCTTGTCATCCTTCCCTTCAAACAACATTTAGAAAGCTCCATCCTCCCCTCTTCTTAAATTAATTGGATGATTATTCGGTTTTTCCTTCTCCTTTTCATTAGTCGACACAATAACAATAATTAGATTTTACTGTCTGTTCATTTCAAACAAAACTGTACATTTAAAAACAATGAATAATTTACGTAACACACTAAAATTAAATGAATGGGTCTGATGATGAAAGTATGTTGCCTTTAATCTGCTGACTCGTGGGGTGGCGACGGTGATTCTACTGCCATGTGTGTAAACACTGGACTTCTGACAATGGTGACAGTCAATTGACCTGGCGGAAAATATGTGCTGTGAGTGCAACTGGCCTTAAAGACCTGGTCAGAAAGAGCGTGGCCTGGCGGTCCGACCTGTGGCCGTGAACAGCAACGGCAACCGAAAGGCCGCATCGTTGTTGTATATAGGTGTCGGTCACACAGAGCGCGACTCTGCTGGTTCGCCGCACCAGCTGACGTCGAGTTTCAACACAGACAGATTCGCAGCAGCCCGGAGCAGCTGTTTGCATTTGCTGGTGCATTTGACAGCAACGGCGCGAGGCAGATCTTTGATACCACACTACATGTGCAGGCTGCTATGTGATGAGGTTCCGCCTGTTTCCACGGTGTGACAGCTGACGCAGCAGCAACCGCTTTTGCCTGTCCGGCGTTCATTGTCCCGGTCATCCAACGTGCCTGACCCGCACAGGCAGATTGCGGCGTTGTGTCTGACCAGGCCTTCAAGATGCTGAAAATCAGCTTTTATCTTTCCTGTATGTTTGGAAACTGGCTCATCCGGGATATATTATAGGAACGAAGCCTAGAAACAGAGGTGGCCCTTGTGACTCCTAAGGGATTGAGACCACTCATTTCTAAGTCATTATCAAACTATCACAAACAAGCCATCATTGTCTCATTAATCATCAGTCACTTATTAGTTACCATCTCTCTACAATATGCCATATCGATCAAATGCCTGGATGGTTAATGGCGTACCCTCACTTGCAATACTGAAGTAAATGGCAAAGGGCAAATGATTCAAACTTGGTCCCAGTGTGGCAACTCCACATGGTCATAGAGAGGAGACAAATAAAACTGGAAACGCATTTCTGAATAAAATTTGGCAGCTCTGCAAAGTTTAGATTCGTGTGCTATGCTGTATTCTTACAGGCAGACGCCCTAGTGTCAGCCACATCGGTTTTAGATGAATTCACTGTTTCTCACACATTTGCTGTTAAGGTGTTTCATTTTAAGAGTTAATGTTGTGGGAATATTCTGAATTGCTCTCGTAAATGCACATTTTGAGGCACAATGCCATGTCAGTAAGTGCACCACGGCTGAGAGATGTTAATAGGTGCTTAAAATAAATAATAACAATTTCAGATTATTAAATAGGTAAAAATAAATTATTTTCTCTTTTTATGTAAGAATAAATCGTTAATTTTTGCCTGGCTTAATACATTTTCTTGCTGTTTACACTTTTCTCTGTTAGTCCCGTGAAAAAAAAAAAAAAAATTAAAAAGAAAAAACAGGGATTTACTTTCTATTTTGTAAAGTAAAAACTTAATGTACACAATAATTTCCACAACCCATAACAGATTCATGTCTTAACAAATTTTGTGAACTTTGGTTGTAAGGATGATGTGGCTGATTTATTGTTACAAACATATTAATGTAGTTTGAAATACTGTTGTAAATTTAATATTAAGAACAAAAGAAGGCATAAGATTGTGGAAACCGGTTCTGTTATTAATAATGTGCAAAACTTGACTACTCATATACCTCCATTACTTAAACAGAAATTGAATTCGTCTCGGGTCCTTCCCATAACTATCTACCACTTTTTCGATAAAGGACTCCTCCTCTGATTTTATCTTATCATGATGAACTGACAACATGCACAAACAACTGAGTCGATTATCTGCCATGGTAGTTTTTAGCCATGTTTTCACAATCCTGAGTGTGCTGCAAACAAACATGACGTAGGCCTATACTAAGTCATACAGTGTAACCTTCTTCAATTACTCTATTGTGATAATATTTCAAACAAGATATAAAAAATAATTAGAAGAAATGTTTCATCCGACTTCAGAAATTGTTTCAAAGTCTTTCTAATTAAGTAATTACAATCAGAAAAATGTTACTGTGGTAATTAAGTACCTGAATGATCTTTCCGCAGAGCAGATGGTTGCCAGTAAGCTAAGGGTTATCTTCAAGGCTGAAGCTATGGCGGGCAAGAATTTGGCTTTCTCCAGTAGATCAGTCAGGCTTAATTCAGCAATATCTCCTTCAGTTACTTTATCGCATTTCCACATACTGATCCATGTCCGTGCTTCTTCAGTGAAGTTATCTAAAAGATCGCCATAAAATCTTTTGATATTTTCAATTATCATTTTCGTATCTAGGTTGCTTTGGGATTTCATTACCTTTGGGTGCAAGCAGAAAATCTCAAAAGATGCCTTGTTATCTTCTCAAAACCATTCTTGCAAGGACTGGACTAGGGAATCCAAATATGGAATAAAGAGAGATTTTCTGTAGTACTCAGTGACAGAAACTGATGGATGAGTTGAACGATGCACTTGTCGTGCAACACTCACAGTTGTCAAATGTCAGTGACATCTATTCCATCTATGGAATAAAGAGAGATTTTCTGTAGTACTCAGTGACAGAAACTGATGGATGAGTTGAACGATGCACTTGTCGTGCAACACTCACAGTTGTCAAATGTCAGTGACATCTATTCCAGCTATGGAATAAAGAGAGATTTTCTGTAGTACTCAGTGACAGAAACTGATGGATGAGTTGAACGATGGACTTGTCGTGCAACACTCACAGTTGTCAAATGTCAGTGACATCTATTCCAAGTGCACTATAGTTGCTTTCAGCACTTTTCATTATCATTTCAAATTCAGCTTCTGCATTTTCTCTTTCATCCAATAACATTTTTACAATTCCTTGAATGTGTTCTGAAACTTCTAACAAGTTAATGTTTACTGATTGCAGGATATTTGTGCCAGGTTCTAGTTTGGCTGAATATTTTGCTATGACTTTTAATGTAACAATAAATGTAGGAGAAGTAAGTGTGCAGTAAAGTTGCCAGGCTTTCTGCCTAGTTTCATGATCTCCTTCTTTATGTAAAATTGCTAATGCTTCAACAATTTCTAAAAACTTATCATTAAATTTCCTTATAGACTTATGCTTCTCAATCCAGTGTGTCTCACACAGTTTTTGAAGGTTCCCAACTAGGACTTTCCTTTGCGCGCTTCCCTGGAAAAAAGAAATTCCTTCTTTTATAGTACCAATGGCATTTCTAACCTCTGGTAAAGTGTTCAAATCATTCACAACTAAATTAAGTCTATGGCTAGCACAATGATAGAAGCGAGCCTTGGGATATTTCTCAGCAATTATCTTCTGTACTCTGCCAATTTTACCGTCATAGCCTTGTCCTACCATTTTATCTAGATTTAAACCCCAAGCAAATGAAGTAGATATTATTGTGTTGGAGATATGTTTTACATCTAACCTTGATAATGGTGTAAATCCAAGGAAGTCTTCTGTGACAACATTAGTTGCATGGTCAAAATAACGTGCTGAAAGAGAAAGTTGTTGTGTGCTTGCAATATCCATTGTTTTGTCTGCCAAAACTGAAAATGATTCGCTGTTATTGATGGTATTAATCAAATCATTTCTTAGTACTTTGGCGCATACATCAATTAAATCATTTTGGGCTCTATGAGAAACATAGGTAGCATTTTTAGGCACACCCTCAATATGTTTCCGCAGTGTTTCGTCACCTGACTGTACTCTAAATTGTAACAAATCATCAAATACAGCATTTGAATTTGTTTTTCCTCTTAAAGGTAAGTCATGTAATGCGCAACACAATACACAAGAAACAGATGATTTTAACTTTGCACGATTAGTTTATACTAATTTTGCAAGATTCTCGTTGGCGAGTTCTTCCACACTTTTAGTTTTGTTTGTCACAACACTAAAGAAATTATTTGCCTTTTCTATTGCATCTTTATGCCACTCGGAATTCATATGCATTTTTGCACATTCATGGAACTTTTTGAAATTTGTGAATGGGTGGCTTATGAATGCACCATGATGACTACCATGCGTTATGCGTGGGCAGAAAAGCACACAAAACTTGCATAGGGCACCTTTAACTGCTTTAGAATAGACCAGCCCTGGATATAATGACAGCCAGTCTGGTCGAAATGTTCTTTTTGTGCTGTCTATGTCATTCTTAAAATTATAACTTTTTTTCAGGTTGCAATGGATTCAATAAAATCCTACACTTTAGGCAATTGTCAATATCCTTTTTTTCAATGTAATTTCAGACATCGGGAATATTGACCAGGATGCTACTACCCTTTTCATCAATGCACTTGAAGCCAGCAGAGGTACTGGCTTCGTCTTTATTTTCTCCATCAGCAGAACTACTGGAATTTTTAATAGTGATAGTTGCATTTGACTCACCCTTTTGCTGTGATACCTCATCATAGACAGTATCTTCTTTGACATCTCCAGTTTCATTTGTAGTTTTCATTCGCTTATGAGGTACAAAAAATTTACGTATATCTCTCACTTTGCCACTGTATACACTGTGCTTTTACATTCACAACGCACAAACGTCTATGCAAACCACTGTCCACTTTCAACTCACAATGAATTTACACAACCCTTAATGTGATGCGATGCCGAACCTAGCTGAACGATGACTAAAGAACAGAAGCTGAAATCTTATCACAGTGGTGGGAGGGAGGGAGGGGTTTGGTTCAACAATGAAACAGTGCGGTGTCCATTAGACCGCGAACCAGCGACTTTGAGTTTCGCGCGATCATTTGGAGCGGTTTCTTGCGATGGATGTGGAAATATTTATGCAAAATGTTCCCATTAGTACATAGCAAGACTCATCTAGAATGTTCCGGAAATGTAGGTAGCTCACGCCACACCCTTCATGTTCGTTGACAGTAGGTCCAATGACGAATATTGACTACTTCTACAGACAAGTAGCAATATTAGTGGCCACACAGTACCCTCGAACACTTCTTCAGCAAACGAAAAGGAACGTAATACAATATGCTAATTTAAATTAGCATCTGACAATTGTTAACCATTATTTGAAATTTGAAAGAATAAAATTTTGCCGAGTGTGTTTTGTTGTGCAACTGTATTGTGTTGCCAGTTGAGGTTTATGAAGAGGTTTGTACCTAGTGAGGTGGGAACAGAGAGGGTGGCATTTTAGTACCCTATAAGTCAACATTTTCGAGATTACTAAAATCTCGATTATTCCAGCTATAGATATCTATCTTTAATTTTGTATTTTTTGTCATGTAGATACTGTATCGTAGATTATATTTCAAGGAAGATATCATTTTTTTACGTTTGTGTTTAACCTCCCTTTATGACACGACTGATTCTTTTAATATGTAAAGAACGAACAATGGGCATGCCTTCAAGAAAAATGCTTAAATGTTGCTCAAGAATGCATTTGTAAAAGTTAACAATAAACTGCTGGTTCATGTGATTATTCCCATTGTTACCTCACTTGCTGTTGTTAATTTCTACCACGTGTGGGTGTAGAAATAAAAATAAAGATACTTCGTAGGCAATAGCTGTAAGACGGATATATAACAATTTTGCACATCTTCAACGAACGAGATTTCTTAAGGAAAAACACACAATTTTTAAATTTATCATAATTTTTTAAATTTTAGTTTCATTCTCCTTTAACGTTTTTCATTGCTCTAGTTCATCCTGTAATTCTGTTTATATATCTTTTATATCATTTTTACGTCATTTTATCAATATTTTCTGGTTATTTTAGTGGTAATTTTACAGGTATTTTAAATCATACATAACTGAGCTCTAAAGTTACAGGTATTTTTTATATTCGTAAACTGAATGAATTCTCACTAGGGGCAACTGCCCCTCTCCCCCTCTCTCCCTGCGGGCACCCCTTGTTGGCTACTCAAAAAGAACAATGGGGATAGCCTAGCGACTGTTGGAGATGGGAGTGACGACACCAGCATCCTGTAAATGGCACAGTTTCTGTCAGAGATGGTCTTGTAGTGCAAAAGTAATGGTCCAAGATTTCTAAAACTTAGGAACTGCTGGTGGAAGAAGTGTGCCGTGGCTCTGAAAATCCTTGACACCAGAAAGAAGAGAGTGAAAAAATCACTTTGGAGTACTTAGCAAACAAATCCTAGGTACAGGAATTGACCTTCATCCGACTGACATGAGAAATGGCATTGTGAATCTGCAGCCCCAGAGCGGTGAAAGGGTCCAAGTTGAGAAGGTCAGAGGTATCAGGAAATCCAACAACCAGAACGCGTCCTTTGATAGCTGTGTTCCTATACTGAAAATGTGCTGAGAGGGCATCCTTGACGGGAATGAGCTTGTTGCTAAAACTGTGTAGCTGGGTGTGGAATCCCAGGGCCTTATACATCGGCCAGTCAGTGATGGTGGCAGAGGACCCAGTATCAGTATGGAGAAGCCCCAGGATCCCATCAAGCAGAACAGGGAGAGACATTGATTTGTGGGAGGAAGGGACCACCGTGCAGATCAAAAGAATAGACGGTGTAGCATCGCAATCGCCAGAGCCATCATGTTTGAGGGTGGTATGAGACACCCAATCAACAGACACCGCCATGGAAAGGTAAACTTTGGACTGGTGGTTAGACTTTTCACATGCCAAAAATCTGGTGTTCAGAAATGACAGTGCTGCCACTGACAGCGAATAAAAAATCAACTGCAGGAAGGAAGGGCATACACACAATGCCCACCCTTCTGGTCCATATTGTGGGAGGGTTTGAGGGAGGCAGAAGGCTTCCGAGGCAGCTTAGAGGCTAAGACCACTGCCAGATCCTGCAGGGATAATGCAGTGCTCTGAGACTGCTAATACACCAGAATAATAGGGAGGCAAGACTCAAAGGAGGTAGCCTTAAGTTTGAGGAAATCGTGATGGAGAGCCTCATGCACAAGGGAGGAAACATGAATGTTTACACTGGAAATGCCAATCACGAAAGTGTCCCCGGAATCGCATAATCCTCTGCTGATAAGATTCATGAGACAGACTGTGACAATTAATAAAACTGTGGTTGGCCGCAGCCACATCAATGTTGGAATCAAAACAGTCAGAGGAACTGGACTTCAGAAGGTTATAGAAAACAGAGTGTGGACCAGCCTCAGGATGCAGCTGTTGGATAAGCTGGTATACAAAGGGACTGGCTTTGACCGATGATAAGTGCTCTGCCAGGTGTTACCTGTCAGTCTCTGGATGAGGAAATGTTGTTCCATCTGCATTAGGTATCACAACCATGGCCCCACTTTGTGGTCAAACACACAGAAGGGAGGCAGTGGCTGCTGGAACTCCTGGTTGGGGTTGAGGGTTGTGTCACTGTGCTTCGAAACCTCCAGTGACAAGTGCAGCCGACCCATGAGCTTCACCAGAAGAGCCCTGTTGGCCCTCTACATCTGTTGAAGCAGAAAGAGGATCAGATGGGTAAGGTCTATAGGCACACCTGCCAATGACATAGTGACAATAACACAGGAGCCCTATCTTTAACAGTTAAGTGATATTCTTGAAAATGAAGAGTCCCGACTTGGGGCAATTTTCCAGTAAGTAAGTGATTAAACTCATGAATCAATTTGTTGACACAATCATTTTTTCTTCACAAACGTAAGTTTTGCACTCTGTTGGCATTTCAAAACAAACAGGAAAAATCCTTCTTGACAATAAAGGGAAGACTTCTTGGACAACTTAAAGTTCTCAGGAAAACAACATAAATAAATACCAGGAGTCTGCGCCTCAGACTTCACAGCTGGAGCAGCAGGTCACGATGTGCATTGGTTCCGGATGGCAAGGACGGCATCAAGTCTGGGCGGTGACATGGTGCTGGTGAATTTCTGCTTCTGCTGGCAGAGACAGAACTGAATGCTGCTTGCTGGGTGAGGGCAGTCATACCCAGGTGGTAGATGACTACTAGATACCTATTGGTCTGGCAATGTGGGCTCAGATTGGTTGAGGAAAATGGCGCTTTGGATACACCAAAAGATCCATTTATGTGGTGGCCTCTACCATCTTGTGCATGCCCTCAAATCTAGCCTGCTTTCTGCAGGCAGGTGAAGTTCAGCTGGCTTCTGCTAGTGTTCGTATGGGGCTGGAGCAATGACATAGCAGTGTGAAAATGTGGATTGGTAGCATTGTAGGAGACCACAGAAACACAATACTTTGATTTCTTCAGTGGTGTTGAATCATCATGTTTCCAGTGCTATGACTGTTCTTTTGTCTGTGTGTTACAGTAATGGACCCAATATTCATCTGTGGTTACAAACTGGAACAAAATCCATGTTGGTTGCTCTGAAAAGAGGTCAAACGTAGTTCACACATTTCCATTCTGTTGCATTTCTGATCCTGTGTTAAGAGTCACGGCAGCAATCTAGCACACAGTTTTCTCATATTCAATTTCACTGTTAAAATGTGATATGCCATTCAGATAACATACTTATAGCTTCAGCACTTTCACACATTTTCAGTTGCCATTCCTCCAAGACCATTTTATGCACTTATGCAGTTACTTCTGGGACAGTGGCATCTGCATTTATTTCTGGGTTAGTGACATATCGTGGCTGATGACTAAGCAAATTATCATCAGAGTTTTCCTGACCAAATTTAAACTTATTTGTTAACTTGACAACCAGTGAGTATGAAGTAGCAGATTCCTCCAGTGTGCCCAGAAAATCAGCATGAGTTTCCTTTGGTTTCATACATTTCCTTGTTTCAGTATTTTCCATCCTCAACAAACTGCAGGTTTTTCCATGGTGCTACAGGGGATGTCATGAACAACATACTAAAATTACTGAGTGTTGGTATGTGAGGGGGAAGGGGTGCTAAAAAGTCACATTCTCCTCATGTTTTTCTCAAATAATTCAGAAACTGTGGAACCTATTGAAAATTTTTTGAAGTACAAAATCAAACTACCTGAAATTTCCTGCAGAGTATTTTTGCAGACTGTCAAAAATATTGTTTTAACAGTACAAAAGTAATATTTATTTTTAAGTTAAGTGGGTTAAAAACAATTACAAAATGTGTGTATGACATCTACGTATGATAGAGCCATAGTATGGGATAAATTGTGTTCCATGGGTACAGAATGGAGTGTGAGGGAAGGTATGTTGCCATAATCTATGTTAATATCTAAACACTGTTCTACACTGCCAGAAGTGAAATTGATTCTTAGCCATCCTGTACAGTTGGTGTGGTGTTCTTATGGGAAAAGTGATTTTCTTAACTATGGGCTCTGCTCGATTTTCAGTTTACGTACAGACTATACCTCAAAAGTATTTCCTGTCCAGTTTTCCTATATGAATAGACAAAATAAATTCATTGAGCTTGTTTGCAGATAGCAGAGTTCCTTTCAGGTGTTAAACAAGCTTTTATGTAAAATATATTCCTTTAAACAGCGACTGAGGAGTATTTAATTTGTAAATGTGCTGTTGTTAGTGTCCTGTGTAGGGTCGGTGGGAAAGGAATTGTATTGGTAAATGTGACAGCTGTTGCTGCTAATGTGGATAGTGTATTGTGAAGCTGTGTGGTTGTATTCTAGTCGTTTGGTGGTGAATTAATGAAACACCTGAATGTTATTGCGCTTCTCATGTGATTAATTGTGTTAATGGGTTTCTGCACAAATCTTTTCCACACAGGAATTGTTGGCACATATATAGCCGGTTGCACTGAGTGGTGTCACTAACCACACATTCATGGTGTGTCTTCAAGATAAGTGTGGATATGTATGATTGAATGGACCTGATATGTTACAGTCTAGAACAGTAACCTACTATAATCGATGGCTTGACTTACACTGAAGTGACAAAAGTCATGGGATACTTCCTGATATCGTGTCGGATCTCCTTTTGCCTGGCATAGTGCAGCCACTTGAAGTGACATGGACTTAACCAGTCATTGGAAGCCCCCTGCAGAAATACTGAGACATTCTGCCTCTATAGCTATCCATAACCTTGAAAGCATGATTTTGTGCCTGAACTGACCTCTCAGTTATATCACGTAAACGTTTGATAGGATTCATGACGGGTGATCTGGATGGGCACATCATTCACTTGAATTGTCCAGAATGTTTTTCAAACCAGTCATGAACACTTGTGGTCCGGTGAAATTTCACATTGTCCTCCATAAAAGTTCCATCATTATTTGGGTAGATGAAGTCCATGAATGGCTTCAGAAGGTCTCCAAGTAGCCAAACATAACCATTTTGAGTCAGTGATCAGTTTGGACCAGAAGACCAGGCAAGTTCTCTATAAACACAGCCTACAGCATTATGGAGCTTCCACTAGGTTCCACAGTTCTTAACAACTTGGGGTCTACTGTTTCATAGGGTCTGTGCCACACTCTGCTCTTATCTACCGAAATCAGGAATCATCTGACTGGGCAACAGTTTTCTAGCCATCTGGGCTTGAACCAATATGGTCACGAGTGCAGCAGAGGCACTGCAGGTGATTTTGTGTTGTTAGCAAAGGCTCTTGCATCAGTCATCTGCTGCCATAGTCCATTAATTGCAGATTTCATCACACTGACCTATTGGATTCATTTGTTGTATGTCCCAACTTTGATTTCTGCAGTTATTTCATACAATGTTGTTAGTCTGTTAACAGCGGCATCTCTATGTGAATGATGCTGCCCTTGGTTGTTAAGTGAAAGCTGCTGGCCACTATGTTGTTTGTAGTGAGAGGTAATGCCTGAAATTTGGTATTCTCTGCACACTCTTGATACCATGGATCATGGAATATTGATTTTGAAAATGGAATGTCCCCTGTGTCTAATTCCAACTACCATTCCACATTCAAAGGCTTTTAATTCCCATTGTGTGTTCATAATCACATGATACACTGTTTCACATGAATTTCCTGAGGACAAATGACAGCTCTGCCAATGAACTGCCCTTTTATGCCCTTGTGTAGAGAATACTGCTGCCATCTGTATACATACATATTGCTATCCCATGACTTTTGTCATCTCAGTATCTGTTGAAGTATCTGAAGTTCTTTAACACTCAGGTGACCTACCACTTCTATTATAGAAGGGTACAGTTTACTCCTCTGAGTCACTTCAGATGTTGGGAGTGCAGAGGCTAGGGTGATATATTTCATACCCCTCAGGCTTTGAAAAGTATTCCACACAGTTAAAGTTGGTACAATAAAATCAACATGTGGGTAGCACATTATGCTTGGGACAGGCTCTTCAATGTGATAGAGAGTTGACAGTTCAAGCTGTTGAATTGTTTCACATAATAGCTGACTTAACAACTGTGAATAAGTACTCACTTGATAAACTGAAGGTAACTCCACTATATAAACACAAGCATAGTGAAAGTTATTTTGTCTACTCACATATGAGAAGTCAACAGGAAATGCTGGGGAGGTATTGTCTGTCTGTAAACTCCAACTGAAGCAGTGCTCACAGTCAAGAATATCACCTTTCCCAGAAGAAAACTACAACTGCTGTAAAGGGTGACTAAGAATCAATTTCCTCTCTAGCAGTGTAGAACAGTGTGCAGATATTTATGTAGATTAGGTCCATATACATTTCTTGTGTTTGTGTTACGAGTAACTCATATCTGCATTGCATGCAGTGTTAATGCATTTGTTGTAAAATAAAGATTTCCCAGAATATGTCTGGTCACTGGGGAGAGTAATCATAACTTTGTGGAACACCCTGTACTTGATTGTGAGGTAAATGGAATGGGGAATAACCTGCTCAGTGCTGAGTTGATGCAGACTTTTCAAGGAAGGAAGCTCCTGAACACAATCTGGCAACCTACCATCCCTCACATTTCTACTCCATACATTCCCCCTTTCCCCGGTTACACCCACAGAACACAATATGTCCATTAATACAGCTTTACTGCACTTAGATGTGATACATACATTTAATATGTGTAATCAAACCACTTCATTTAAAAATAAACATTGATTTTATACTGCTAAATCAATAATTTTGACAATGTGCAGTTTTTCTGTCCACTGTGACCTGCAAACTACTGGTATGGAGGAAAATAAATAAAACTTTTCTGCAGGAAATTTAATATATAATATTTTTTGATCTATTCAATGACAACAACAAAAAGTGACATTTCAACAATCCCTCCTCCAAGACGTCCCACTAGTCGGGATTTTTATTATGTTGTTCATGACACTCCCCTGTAGCACTGTGCAAAAATTTGTGACTACACAATTTCTTTTGCCTAGTTGACTTTTTCTGCTGTTTGATGATTGGGCTAAGGACAACATCTGCACCATGAATCTCTGCCCAAGAGCACTTACACATCATGTATTTACCCATTAAGGATGACCTATTATTATGTGGGATCATCACTGCACTAGCTCTAGTATGTGGTAATGATTCCAAATTTTTCACACTAACATCATAAATGAGAAACATTATTGGGCCTAACACATTTCCTTGAGGGACTGCAGTGTTCAATTATTCTTTACCTGAAAGATGTTCATGATGTGACTGCAACTCATAGTCACACAGGCCAGTCAGCCACAGTATTGTAGTCTGCTGGGAAAATTGTGAACTTACTGCACAGGCTCAAAGGTGGCACTGCCAGCATGGTTAGTCAAGTAGCAAGCTTACATTATCGGCTACAGTACAATACTGCTAGTATGAGGCTGTGCCAGTCTACATAAAAATACAACCCCTGATGCCAAAGATGGAGGCTGTGAGTTTTGAGTCCTATTTATATCAGCAGTAGTTTCATCCCACTGTATACCCAATTTAAGTGTATGAAACAGAGGTTTCTGATGTGATCCCACTGCTGTAACTTCACTGGACCTGCATATAATGCTTAATCACAAGTACACAAAGCAGAATGTGCTGTTTTGTTATGTGTGTTGTGGTGATTTCATGATTTCAGTGGTCATTTCTGTGATGGAATATTTTGAGAACGTATAAACATTGTTCATCTATTACGGAATGTATCAGTTAGGGTGTCCCATATTTTCTGACTTTAATATTTTTGTGTGTCCACCAGTCTGTATTGCTCATGTGACTCTAAAATACATCTGCTCTAAATTCTGTTGCAATAGAATCACTGTAACCTATGCCAGATTATGTGTATGTCCAGTGCAGTCAGTACTTTATTTGTTTCTGATTGTATCACATGTATTTTACAGTCTCTGTGTAAGATGTCACAACAATTATGCGGTACCAAGAGACATGTGTTGTTAGTGTGAAATATAAAATATCAAATAACCATTACATAAAGAAGTTTTTTATAATATACAAGAAGTACAGTTGACTATTAGTGGGAGTGCTGATCTTGTGGTTCCCTAGTGTATATATTTTGGAAGAGAACAAGAATTCTGGCAAGAGATATTCAGCACTATTTACAAAAAGTTATAATCTTGCATTTGGGGTGGAGCAAATTGCAAAATCATCTCAAGACATGTTTGAGTGCTGTGAAAAGAAGTTAATAAATAATTTGTATAGTTTATTTGATACTGGACATTCCCATGCTCTACAGACTATCAAGTTGGAAGAAGACAAGATGGTTTTACTTCAACAGAAAAAGCCAGAGCATAAAGCCTACCATGTAGAAGTAGACTGAATAGTTGTGCACAAAGAAAAATGAGTGAGGCAGAGAAAATTGGAAGAAGAGAAAAGTCAAAAGGAACAAAAGTGCACAGCATCTACTTCTGCATCTTGCACTATACTTCTTTCTTCATCATCTGAACTGTATAAGGAATTTCAAGTTCAGATGAAATTGACATTGGTAATGGTGAGTAATTTGAAAGTACTTCTGAGAGTAGTTCATTGGAGAATACTGCTAGGTGAGGTATCAAAGATTTTACTACTGAAAAGTTTGGGGCTGCATTGGACAGAGATTATGTATATAAATTGTTTTGGTGACAGTAGGGGCACTAGGTCACAGTACTGGAAAGCTCTATATTAATATATCATCTTTTCATAGAATCAGACAGAATAAGAGAGGAGAAGAGTCTGTAAAAAAAATCAGTCTTCACAAGTGATATTCCTGCAGTTCTTACCATTCAGGGCATGGTAAACTGTTACCAACACTGAATGTCAGGCACCCAAAATAAGAAAAACTTGGAATCATTGTTACATTTGGGGCTAGTGAACAATTTTTGGCATTCCAGGATTACAGAATCTTGCCTTCAACGTGGTGTCATGTGAAGTTGTATGTGTTGATAAAGTGAACAGAAGTTACAGTGAAGTGGTGAAAAAGCAATTTTGTACTGATTGTAGTTGAAAACTTTGGAAGTTAAATGAGCGCTTAATAAGTCTATAGTTCATACTGAATGCATTAAGATGCAAAAACATCCACCGAACAAGTGAAAATTCAGTGCTGTGAAAACTACAGACATCACGAGTTCCTGACCTCCAAACAAGTAGGCCTTAACTGCAAGACTGGATACAAGTAAGTGCTTTAAAAGCAAAAAAAGTATCAATCACGGCTGATGAACAGGTATAGTGTACTCTCAATAAGTGGTTGCAATGGTGGCAGTAAATTTACGTAACTTGATAACGAACTTAGTAAATGTAATTTTGAAACAAACTCAATGACAAATATGAAAATAAGATACAACACGAGATCCTCAGTAAAAAAACTGTAATTAATCTCTGAAAACTACCATAATGAAGTGTAATTGGCTCCCAAAAACTAATGAAAAACAGACAGTTGATAAGGTATAAAGGAAAAGTTCACAGGGCGAACATAATCATATCAATGCAGTCCGTGACTCCTTCAATGAACTCCATAATTCTGGTACTCCAAAACACACATGATAGTGCAATGTGATTTAGTCTCATATAGCCATGGAAGAAATCTAGCTGAAATCCTAAATAACTCAAACAAAAATCTTCAAGTGAGCAGTGTTGTGGCACCCGGCGCAAAACCAAAAAACATTGTACAAGATGCTGATTTGAAAATTAAATTGCTGTGTAGCAATGATTTTATAGTTTGTGTTAAGTGATGGGAATAATGTGGGAAGTAATGAAGCTGATGTCTCCACTGAAGCTCTGCAGAATTTCCTTGAATAAAGTAAGCAGAAAAACTTGATCGTCGCTACTTTCCCGCATCGACACAACCTGATCTATAACTTGGATGTAAACAAGGAAATGAGAAAAACAAGGAAATGAGAAAAACAAATATTATAATTAAGGCACTATGTTCAAATTGTATAGCTCAGTTCTAGATATAGGAAAGTTGGATAGAGGTCAGCACACTAACCACGGGTTGGATTTGAAATATGCAGGAAGACGTTATTTGTGTGAAAAATTAAATCAAATAATAAAAGAAAGGATTAAACTGAAAAGCCTTATACATAAAAACAAGTCGTTCATAAGTGAAAGCAGTTCTACAGAAACTTTTTTAGAGTACAACAACTTTCACTGTGCATATGTGAAGGCAAAGTACTTGATGACAAAATCGCAAATGATGGTAAACTCGAAACAATATCAAAAAACTTCCAATATATTACCAACAAAATTGAACAAATTTTCTAAGTGACAAGTAGTCCTCATATTTATCTTGTGAATGAACTAGGGTGCAAAACTGAGGAAATGTGTAGTATTAATTTAAGTAATTATAAAACTGAAAGTGTGTATTGTAATAAGCAACATAAAGGTGGTGGTGTTGGTATTTATGCCAAAAATAATGTCCAATGCGAAAAAATTCACTGGGTAGATAAATTTGCATGTGGATAGTATTTAAAACAACTGAAATAATAATAAAGCTCGGAAAAAGCAGGTTAATAGTAGGTAGGCTGTACAGATCCTCTAACAGTAATATGGAAGAATTCTTTTGTCATGTAGACGAACTTGCTGATAAACTCTCATTTCATAAAAATCACACTTTAATGGTAGGCAATGTGAACATTGACCTCTTGACTAATAGTGTTAATTATCTTAGATATATTGATACATCACAGTCTTATAATTACACCCATGTGAATTCCACACCAACAAGAATAATGTGTGATGCTCTAACATGTATTGTCCACATTATTACAAACTTAAGCAAGGAAGACCTTCTAGTTTGAACCATCGAGAACCAAATTTCAGATCTTAGTGCATTAGTTCTAGAGCCTCATACAGATAAAGAAATAGAATCTCATGGAGAGCTATTTACCTATAAAAGAAAGCTAGACTATAATACGTTAAAGGTAACCCTGGCATACTTAAACTAGAATCAGATAGGTCCATATGAAACAGAAGACATTAATAAAAAGTTGGACATATTTTATGCAATGTTAACCCATTGTCTTAATCAGGCATTCCCAGTGGCTAAAAAACTAAGGAAAACTGACAGTTCCAAGAATCTTAAACTTCCCTCCAATGTGATAAAATTAATGGAAGATATGGAGAATTTATATATTCTTTTTAGAGATACAAAACTGCAGTGCTTCCAATCTAAACACAAAACTTTCAGACAAACCTACAGTGAAGCACTCAAGACATTAAAAATGCAAATGTATGCAGAACAGATGAGGTAGTCCACCAATATTAGCAATACAGTGTGGAGTATATATTAAACAAGGAAAGCTGGGGGAGTGACACTGCAATGTGCAATGACATAGTAATTAGAGACAATGAAAAATTCGTGACTGAACCTAAGGAAATATGTGAGAGCTTCATTGACCAATTTAGTAAGATAAGAAGGGATAATGTGATTGACCCACCGTAGGCATTAAATCCCAGTAATGCCAGTAATTCATTCTTCTTGAGGTGTGTTATGGAATTGGAAATCCTGAAAATCATTTACAACTTAGAAGCAAAGACATCCAGTGGCTGGGATGACATCTCAGCCATATTTCTGAGAATGCAGTAGTGAGTGCACAAAAACGGAATTACTACCATGTGCAAAATTATAGGCCTATTTCATTGCCGTCAATACTCTGTAAGTTATTTGAAAGCTTACTTATTGATAAACTTGAATCATTTTTCTGCAATTACAATTTACTAAAAAGCTCTCAGTATGGTTTCAGGAAGGGCAGGTCTACAATAACAGCTGTAGATACATTTTTTCAAGTGCTACCAGATAAACTTGATGATCGAAATGAAGTCATTGGTGCCTTTATAGACCTATCCAAGGCCTTTGACTCTGTAAATCATTCCATTCTTCTATATAAATTAGAAACTTATGGAGTCAGAAGAGTGCCAATAGACTTGTTAAGATCCTACCTTGCTGACAGGAGACAATGTGTTAAGCTGTATCATACAACATGGGGACATACAAAAGTAGTAAAATCATCTTATAAAATTCTTAACTGTGGAGTCCCTCAGAGAAACATTATTGGGCCTTTTTTGTTTGTTGTGTACATCAATACTAAAATAATTCCACAAAATTCAAACCTAGTAAATTATGCCGATGATACCTCTTTCTCTACAAAACAGTTACCAGTGCAAAATAATACAGAGAACATTAGCCGCATCACAGAATATCTCACCAAAAACAAATTGGTACTACATAAGGACAAGACAATTCTGATGGAGTTTCTGCTAAATTATAAGTCAAGACAAGTGGTTACTCAGCCAGAGCTATCAGTTGAAACAATTCCTGGGTATTATAGTAGATGAACGTCTTACATGGAAGGAGCACACCAGCTAGGTCTGCCAACCCAAAGTTTGGTACAGATTTATTGATGACATCTTCATGATCTGGACTCACAGTGAAGAAGAACTCCAGAATTTCCTCTCCAACCTCAACTCCTTTGGCTCCATCAGATTCATCTGGTCCTACTCCAAATCCCATGCCACCTTCCTTGACGTTGACCTCCACCTGTCCAATGGCCAACTTCACACATCCGTCCACATCAAACCCACCAACAAGCAACAGTACCTCCATTATGACAGCTGCCACCCATTCCACATCAAACGGTCCCTTCCCTACAGCCTAAGTCTTCGTGGCAAACGAATCTGCTCCAGTCCGGAATCCCTGAAACATTACACCAACAACCTGACAACAGCTTTCGCATCCCGCAACTACCCTCCCGGCCTGGTACAGAAGCAAATAACCAGAGCCACTTCCTCATCCCCCCAAACCCAGAATCCCCCACAGAAGAACCACAAAAGTGCCCCACTTGTGACAGGATACTTTCCGGGACTGGACCAGACTCTGAATGTGGCTCTCCAGCAGGGATACGACTTCCTCAAATCCTGCCCTGAGATGAGATCCATCCTTCATGAAATCCTCCCCACTCCGCCAAGAGTGTCTTTCCGCCGTCCACCTAACCTTCGTAACCTGTTAGTTCATCCCTATGAAATCCCCAAACCACCTTCCCTACCCTCTGGCTCCTATCCTTGTAACCGCCCCCGGTGCAAAACCCTTCCCATGCACCCTCCCACCACCACCTACTCCAGTCCTGTAACCCGGAAGGTGTACACGATCAAAGGCAGAGCCACATGTGAAAGCACCCACGTGATTTACCAACTGACCTGCCTACACTGTGATGCATTCTATGTGGGAATGACCAGCAACAAACTGTCCATTCGCATGAATGGACACAGGCAGACAGTGTTTGTTGGCAATGAGGATCACCCGGTGGCTAAACATGCCTTGGTGCACAGCCAGCACATCTTGGCACAGTGTTACACCGTCCGGGTTATCTGGATACTTCCCACCAACACCAACCTATCCGAACTCCGGAGATGGGAACTTGCCCTTCAGTATATCCTCTCTTCTCGTTATCCGCCAGGCCTCAATCTCCGCTAATTCCCTATTTCAAGTTGCCGCCACTCATACCTCACCTGTCTTTCAACAACTTCTTTGCCTCTACACGTCTACCTCGACTGACATCTCTGCCCAAACTCTTTGTCTTTAAATATGTCTGCTTGTGTCTGTATGTGTGGATGGATATGTGTGTGTGTGCGAGCGTATACCTGTCCTTTTTTTCCCCCTAAGGTAAGTCTTTCCGCTCCCGGGATTGGAATGACTCCTTACCCTCTCCCTTAAAACCCACATCCTTTCATCTTTCCCTCTCCTTCCCTCTTTCCTGATGAGGCAACCGTTGGTTGCGAAAGCTAGAATTTTGTGTGTATGTTTGTGTTTGTTTGTGTGTCTATCGACCTGCCAGCGCTTTCGTTCGGTAAGTCACCTCATCTTTGTTTTTATATATAACTAAATATTCTGTAACACCTGCCTGCTAAAATGAATCTATTTTGGAATCATACTCTCCCACCTTCAATATGGTATCAAGATTTGGGGTGGGCCACCAATGGCATACATGGATAGGGCTTTGAGACCTCAGAAAAGAGCAATTAGGATAATAGCTAATATTAGTAAACTTCAGTCCTGTAGAGAATACTTCATTACATATAACGTACTAACAGTGTATTCATTGTATGTTCTCCTGGCTATACTGTTTGTGAAAGGACATATGGAACATAGTATAATCAATAGTGAAACCCATAATTATAATGAAAAAAAAAAGAGAGTATTGCCACATAAAATTTAGTAATACAAGAGCAACAGATTATAGTCTATTTTCTGTTGGAAGACATTTTTATAACAATCTGCCAAATAATATAAAACAGTTGAATGGAAACATATTTCAGACAATATTAAAGCAATAGCTAATTGCTATATGTTTGTACTCCATCAAGGAGTTTTAATGATGCTGTGAATAATTTATCTTTATTTCTTAACTCTTATTAAAGTTCATATGTCTATAAACAGACTAAGTCCCCAACATAAAAGTTATTATGGACAAATATAAAACCATTTATGTATTTATAGTTATTTATTCTACTAAAGAGAAAGCAAATGCCGTTTGGAATGCATTAACATAATGGGGCATTGATGAAAATGTACAGATTTTTTGCAGTGACATAAGTGCCTCAAACAGCATCCATCTTAATGGGACAGGCATCTCATGTGAACATAAATAGAACAGATAAACACTGCATTTTCTATGCTGTCATCACTGACATGAAACTACTTTGAAAATTTTATTTTCATGTAAAGTATCAGCATGTAACAAGTAGTTGTGGCATACCAGTTTTTCAACATATGAGAGCAAACTGGAGAAATATCAGTGTCAGGAATTTTCACACTGCTAAGAAAATTATGGATTTGTTTTTTAATGAGTCAGAAATTGTGGTTACATTAGACTGTTATGAAAGTCAGTTAGATAAATCAACAGTGAGACATAATACTCTTAGAGCCCTTGTAATATTTTTGGGAGGAGACTTTCGAAAAAAATCTGAAAATATTCCATCCCAGAGCAATGCATCAATCAGGGTGGGCAACAACAGCAATTCATTGCTTAAAAACGTTTTTTCTATAACCATTATTTTACTTATCGATTGAAAACAAAACTGGCCTGAGAGATGTCTCCCATTTTATTGTAGGTGTATGTCAGTCCATGGCTTCACTGCAGTAGTGCTGTAAAAACTCCTCATCTTGATCTCTGCTTCTTAAAAGATGTGAAATCACATAAAAGGTTAGGTTCCATGATCTCAGAAGCATCTATAAGGAAATCTAGTCATCATATGTAACACACACACACAAAAAGGCTTTGCATCACCCTGGGTTACATAGCTTCTGAATATAGACATTGACTGTGGATATTGTATCACAGACACAGTCCCTTTGACTGTTTGGAGATGTCACTAAACCCATCCAAAATGTAAACAACCATGCATGAGCAATGGCTATTAGACGGAGGGGGTCAGATAGCTGATCAGTTCCAGTCATTCCTTCAGGAAGGAGATACATGGCTCATGTTGTCTGTAGTTCAACCGTGCCTAGGCAGTGAATATCGTGGTTTGATCACATCTACATTGCTACTTTGTCCCAGGAAGGGCTCTCAATAAGGGAAGTGCTCAGGCATCTAAGAGTGAACCAAAGTGATGTTGTTCGGACATGCCTCACTCTGGCCGCCCAAGGGCTATTACTGCAGTTGATGATGGCTACCTTGGATTATGGATCAGAGGAACACTGACAGTTATGCCACCATACTGAATAATGCTTTTGGTGCAGCCACAGGACATCATGTTATGACGCAAATTGTGTGCAATAGGCTGGATGATGCACAACTTCATTCCCAACGTCCATGGTGAGGTCCATCTTTGCAACCATGACACCATGCAGTGCAGTACAGATGGGCTCAACAACATGCTGAATGGACCGCTCAGGATTGGCATCACGTTCTCTTCACTGATGAGTGTCGCATATGCCTTCAACTAGACAATCACCAGAGATGTGTTTGGAGACACCCCGGTCAGGCTGAACGCCTTAGACACACTGTCCAGCGAATGCAGCAAGGTGGAGGTTCCCTGATGTTTTGGGGTGGCATTATGAGGGGCTGAAGTATGCAACTGCTGGTCATGGAATGCGCCGTAATAGCTGTATGATATGTGAATGCCATCCTCCGACAGATAAAGCTACCATTTAGGCAGCACATTGACAATGCATTTGTCTTCATGGATGACAATTTGTGCCCCCATCATGCATATCTAGTGAATGACTTCCTTAAGGATGACAACATTGCTCAACTAGAGAGGGCTGCATGTTCTCCAGACATGAACCTGCATGGGATGAATTGAAAACGGCTGTTTATGAACAAGATGAGACACCAACCACTCTGTGGTGACCCACCAACCACTCTGAGGGATCTACGCTGAATCACCATTCAGGAGTGGGACAAACTGGACCAATAGTGCCTTGATGAACTTGTGGATAGTATGCCAAGACAAATACAGGCATGCATCAATGCAAGAGGATGTGCTACTGCGTAATGGAGGTACTGGTGTGTACGGAAATCTGGACCACCACCTCTGAAGGTCTCCCTGTATCATGGTACAATATGTACAACATGCAATGTGTGGTTTTCATGAGGAGTAAAAAGGGTGGAAATGATGGTTACGTGGATCTCTATTCCAGTTTTCTGTACAGGTTCCGGAACTCACAGAACGTAGGTGGCGTAAAACTTCTTTGATGAGTGTTTTTATCAGAGCAGTTTCCCTCATATTGTCCTTTGATGGTGGAGCAGGTATACTAACCACAGTCAAAATGGCAGCAAATCTGAACACAGATAATGTACAAATTTGAAACGGATTGCTCTTATTTGTGGAGAAGTGGATGCATCATTATACGCCCAGTTTAATATTATTTTTATTACCATTTATTATTGATTTTAATTCCTTAATTGATATCTCATAATTCAATCTCAACTTCATTTGAAAGAAAACACCAGCTGACTCTATGTCAAGCAAAAGCAGAGGTCTGTCCTCTTGCATGAAGATAATGGAACACAAGTTTTATTCCACAATGGCCTTCAACATGCATCACAAACACTCCACACACTTTGTGATGAAAAGAATGCGGACACGCCAAAAAACATATGTTTTTCATATTAGGTGTTTTTTTTCTGCCAGGTACTCCATATCAGCGACCTCAATAGTCATTAGACATGATGTGAGAGCAGCATGGTTCACTCTGTGGAACTCACGGACTTCAAATGTGGTCAGGTAATACTTGTGTCATACATCAATATGTGAGATTTCCACACCCCTGAAAATCTCTAGGTCCACCGTTTCTGATGTGATAGTGATGTGGAAACATGAAGGGACACTTTAAGCACAAAAGCGTACAGGCCAACCTTGTCTGTCGACTGACAGAGACCACTGACAGCTGAAGATGGCCGTAATGTGTTCCAAACTACATCAGGATCCATTGTAAGTACTATGACAGTTAGGCAGGAGGTGAGAAAACTTGAATTTCTTGCTTGAGCAGCTGCACATAAGCCACACATCATGACGGTCAATGCAAAACGACACTTCTTGGTATAAGGAGCATAAACACTGGACGATTGAACAGTGGAAAAATGTTGTGTGGAATGTCAAATCACTCTACACAGTGTGGCAAACAGATGACAGGGTGTGGGTATAGCAAATGCCCGGCGAACATCATCGGTCAGAGTGTGGAGTGCCAACAGTAACAGTAACTGCCAAGAGGTGGTGGTATTATGGTGTGGTCATGTTTCTTGGGGAGGGGGCTTGCGTCCCTTGTTGTTTTGCATGGTACTATCACAGCACAGGCCTACATTCAAGTTTTAAGCACCTTCTTGCCTCCCACTATTGAAGAGTGATTCAGGGATTGTGATTGCATCTTTCAACACGATTGAGCACCTGTCCATAATGCATGGCCTGAGGGGGAGTGGTTACTTGACAATAACATCCCTATAATGTACTGTCCTGCACAGAGTCCTGGCCTGAATCCTATAGAACACCTTTGGGATGTTATGGAACATCTAATTCATGCCAGGCCTCACCGATTGACATTGATACCTCTCCTCAGTGCAGAACTACATGAAGAATGGGCTCTCATTCCCCAAGAAACCTTCCAGCACCTGACTGAATGTATTCCTCTGACAGTGGGAGTTGTCATCAAGGCTAAGGGTGGGTCAACACCATACTGAATTCCAGCATTACCGATGGGGGGTGCCATGAACTTGTAAGTCATTTTCAACCAGGTGTCTGGATAGTTTTGATCACATAATGTATTTAGATGCTAAAAGGTTAGTTACAGAGTGGAAAGTTGTTAAAATGATACTGTTGAATGTTGTGTTACTTTAATGCAAGATTTTCATGGATGTCTGATTGTAGATGAGAAACGAAATCAATTTCCATTCTGTTGTGTTCAAGAACACTGTAGACTGTAGCTGGCATGCAGTAAAAAGAAGAAAACTTTCAAGAATAGTAAATGCATCCCAAAAATAAAAAGTTACAGTATTTAGTTTCTGTTTTATGCAATTCTTGATAACTTTTACTCCGACTAAAAGCTACAAAACTTAAGATACCCAATATTACAATTTGTTGCTCTAGTCAGAATGGGTTAATGTCACCCTGCTGAGATGAAATTTTTTCCAAAGTATATATAACCAAATAGAAAATGTTTAAGGCGTGAGTGTAAAATATTCTGAAAAAGTTTTGGAGCAAAGTAAAGGATACTCTGGTGCCAGTGAGTGCGGTGATCACCTGAGTGATGGATTGTCTATATGTTTTCCAGTGGTTGTCGCTGCAACAGGCCTTGTGCAGAGTCTAAGTGATCGCTCCTGTGATGGGTGCTTTGTGGCATTGTGATTGTTTTGTGACTGATTCCTTGTACCAACCATTCTGTCAATAAATGTACTTGTACTTAATGAGTCACTGTGTTTTTTATGTTCCAGAATGTGTCCGTTGTGCTTCCTATGTGCTTTCAGCCCAGATTGAAGCCCTCGCAAATCAGGTGTCTGCAGGTCATGCACAATCAGCTGGTTTTCCACACCACCACATCCTCACCAGCATACTCATGAATGTCACCGTGCCAAAGACCAAACCACTATGTATTGGAATCACTGCACCTTTACAAGCAAACTTCCCCAACTTGCCTACCATGCAACCAACCAAATGCCAGAAGCAATCATGAGTGAGTACATACAGTTATCAAACTGCTTCAAATTGCTTGTAGAAAGTGTTTCCCTTGTTTTCTTATGGAAATAGTGTCACATATGCGTGTCTGTCTACACACAATGCTCATTAGATGTCGATCAGCACCATTTTAACTGTTGGATCCCAATTACTTGTCTGTCACCAACTATGGTGTCTGTCCTTTACAATTGCATCTAGGATTGCACTGCACCTTCAACTGGAAATTCGCCATTGCAGTTATCACAGAACCAGCCATTGGTGCTGATTTCTTAGAATGTTTTCAGCTGCTCCCTGACATTCCTGGCTCTCTACTCATTGACAATGACTCTGGTCACATAACTGTTGGGTTCTGCCATGTTGTACAACATTTTGTACTGAAGCTCATCCACACTGCGTCACCAGGATCATCTAAGCCATTTTCCAGCCATCATGCTCTCACATGGAGCATCAAGGAAAAAATGACACAGCACAGTACATCACACATGCACCACACCTGGTCCTCCAGTTTTCATTAGACCATGACGCTTCACACTGGAGCAATTTGTTTCTGCTGAAGCTGAATTTGAGTTTCCACTTTGGAATGGTATCTCACCATTTGAACAGATCCTTTAGTGAAGGTCACATAAGGAGGTCCCGGACAGCTTGTAGCACTGTTGCCAGCTTTCAGCTGTGAAGTGCTAAGAGCTGCAGGTGAAAACAGTAGCTGTCTACTGAAGTGTTGCCACAGAGATGTTTATAAAATTGCATTACATTATTGGTTGACGTAGGCCTGTGAAGCTTCTGCACCTAGCCACTGCAGCTGTCAGGGATCAACTTACAGCAACTCGACTATAGTCCTCTCCTCCCAGTTCATACTGAAAAGTGATACATCCTGACAGACTTATGGCAAATATTGTATATTGTGCTCATAATGCATGGACCATCCCAGACATATATCCTCTTCCAGGAGTTTGCTACTTCAACTATGCCCTTAGCAGTACTTCAGTGTTCTTGGCTACATGAAGGCATCCATGCAGATACCAGTCACCATGGAAGACAGCCCAAAGGCATCCATCAGCACACTGCTTGGCATCTTTGAATCACTTTAGATGCCATTTTATCTTCATAATGCTGCCAATTATTGCACCGATTCATCAACAGTGCTTCATCACCTGTTGCTTCCTTTACCTCAACATCATACTAGTGTTTACTTCTTCATCACAGCTACACTGAACCACTGATTTCTGAGAAGGTTATGCATTTTAGAATGATATCTCACCTCAGCAACAATATCCTCAGTAAATAGCAGTTTGGGGTTCAGAAAAGTTGCTCTACTGTTAATGCCTGTTAATGACTCATCCAATGTAGACCAGGGACATAATTCTGACTGCGGAAAAACACATATCGGGTTTCCCAAGGCTCAGGTCCACTAGTGTTACTCATATGTGTAAACAATCTTCTGTCTAATATAAAGCATGCAGAATTAGGTTCTTTTGCAGATGACACTAATATTGCAGGGTTCTTACACCCATGGAATAGTCAGGAAAAACCTCTGAAATTTTTAGACTTCCAGATATATTTCATTTTCTTAGGTTTCATTTACATATTTGTAATTTCAGCTGGAATCCTGGAGATACTAAAAGGTATCAGATAGATTATATAATGGTAAGACAGAGATTTAGGAACCATGTTTTAAATTGTAAGACATTTCCAGGGGCAAATGTGGATTCTGACCACATTCTATTGGTTATGAACTGTAGATTGAAACTGAATAAATTGCAAAAAGGTGGGAATTTCAGGAGATGGGACCTGGATAAACTGACTAAACCAGAGGTTGTATAGAGTTTCAGGGAGAGCGTAAGGGAACAATTGACAGCAATGGGGGAAAGAAATACAGTAGAAGAAGAATGGGTAGCTCTGAGGGATGAAGTAGTGAAGGCAGCAGAGGATCAAGTAGGTAAAAAGACAAGGGCTAGTAGAAATCCTTGGGTGACAGAAGAAATATTGAATTTAATTGATGAAAGGAGGAAATATAAGAATGCAGTAAATGAAGCAGGCAAAAAGGATGTAGAGGCTTATCTCACTAGGGGTAAGATAGATACTGCCTACAGGAAAATTAAAGAGTCCTTTGGAGAAAAGGGAACCACTTGTATGAATATCAAGAGTTCAGATAGAAACCCAGTACTAACCAAAGAAGGGAAAGCAGAAAGGTGGAAGGAGTATGTAGAGGGCCTATACGAGGGCGATGTACTTGAGGACAATATTATGAAAATGGAAGAGAATGTAGGTTTAGATGAAATGGGAGATACAAAATTGCGTGAAGAGTTTGACAGAGCACTGAAAGACCTCAGTCGAAACAAGGCCCCGGGAGTAGACAACATTCCATTAGAACTACTGATGGCCTTGGGAGAGCCAGTCCTGACAAAACTCTTCCATCTGGTGAGCAAGATGTATGAGGCAGGCGAAATACCCTCAGACTTCAAGAAGAATATAATAATTCCAATCCCACAGAAAGCAGGTGTTGACAGATGTGAAAATTACCAAACTATCAGTTTAATAAGTCACAGCTGCAAAATACTAACACAAATTGTTTACAGACGAATGGAAAAACTGGTAGAAGCCGACCTCGGGGAAGATCAGTTTATATTCCGTAGAAATATTGGGACATGTGAGGCAATACTGACCTTACGACTTATCTTAGAAGAAAGATTAAGGAAAGGCAAACCTACATTTCTAGCATTTGTAGACTTAGAGAAAGCTTTTGACAATGTTGACTGGAATACTCTCTTTCAAATTCTAAAGGTGGTAAGGGTAATACACAGGGAGCGAAAGGCTATTTACAATTTTTACAGAAACCAGATGGCAGTTATAAGAGTCGAGGGGCATGAAAGGGAAGCAGTTGTTGGGAAGGGAGTGAGACAGGATTGTAGCCTCTCCCCAATGTTATTCAATCTGTATATTGAGCAAGCAGTAAAGGAAACAAAAGAAAAATTTGGAGTAGGTTTTAAAATCCATGGAGAAGAAATAAAATCTTTGAGATTCGCCGATGACATTGTAATTCTGTCAGAGACAGCACAGGACTTGGAAGAGCAGTTGAATGGAATGGACAGTGTCTTGAAAGAAGGATATAAGATGAACATCAACAAAAGCAAAATGAGGATAATGGAATGTAGTCGAATTAAGTTGGGCGATGCTGAGGGAATTAGATTAGGAAATGAGACACTTAAAGTAGTAAAGGAGTTTTGCTATTTCAGGAGCAAAATAACTGATGATGGTCGAAGTAGAGAAGATATAAAATGTAGACTGGCAATGGCAAGGAAAGCGTTTCTGAAGAAGAGAAATTTGTTAACATCGAGTGTAGATTTAAGTGTCTGGA
Organism: Schistocerca nitens; assembly: GCF_023898315.1. Classification (NCBI taxonomy): domain Eukaryota; kingdom Metazoa; phylum Arthropoda; class Insecta; order Orthoptera; family Acrididae; genus Schistocerca; species Schistocerca nitens. The sequence goes on along the minus strand of NC_064614.1, from coordinate 1,272,506,723 downwards.
AGTCGTTTCTGAAGGTATTCGTATGGAGTGTAGCCATGTATGGAAGTGAAACATGGACGATAAATAGTTTGGACAGGAAGAGAACAGAAGCTTTCGAAATGTGGTGCTACAGAATAATGCTGAAGATTAGATGGGTAGATCACATAACTAATGAGGAGGTATTGAATAGAATTGGGGAGAAGAGGAGTTTGTGGCATAATTTGACGAGAAGAAGGGACCGGTTGGTAGGACATGTTCTGAGGCATCAAGGGATCACAAATTTAGCATTGGACGGCAGTGTGGAGGGTAAAAATCATAGAGGGAGACCAAGAGATGAATACACTAAGCAGATTCAGAAGGATGTAGACTGCCGTAGGTACTGGGAGATGAAGAAGCTTGCACAGGATAGAGTTGCATGGAGAGCTGCATCAAACCAGTCTCAGGACTGAAGACCACAACAACAACAATTTCAGCTGGTAATAACAGGTTACTCTTACATAGAATTTTACTTTAGTCCACTATTGCAGAATAATATCGCAGCAATAAAATATAAACAAGAGAATAAAACCAAAATAAAACTGTAGTTGCAAAGTAAATTTGCCCTTTAACAATGACAAAAGACTGTGCACGCACAAGAATGGGCCAACTGCAAAATGTGTCAAAGGCTATGCAATACCAATTGCGGCCTTGTTTTTTATGAGCGTGACATCACAACTGCTTACATTTTTAATAGGTTGAGGGAGAACGTTGCAAATGGTAGACTGAGAAGTTTTAATTTCAATGTAATTTCCTATTATGCAAGATGAATTATGTTATGTGTGAGAATGTGCAATGAATTTCGTGAATAAAGAAGTATTAAACTTACATTCAAAACTTAACACTGAATTTATGCTGTTATTTAATATTTTACTGCCACATTTTCTTTGATGTCTCTTAAAGGGTAACACAAGCTACAAAAGACTAAGTTTCAAGGTACTTGATCGTCGGGAGTATGTGGCTGAGGGACTGCGTCAGCTTTCAGACAACACCACATACAAAGTTTGCCAAGGTAACCCCATTCCCGATGTCCAGGCGGAGCTTCAAGGAATCCTCAGAAACTTAGGCCCCCTGCAAAACCTTTCACCTGACTCCATCAACCTCCTGACCCCACCAACACTCCGCACCCCTACCTTCTACCTTCTTCCTAAAATCCACAAACCCAATCATCCCAGCCGCCCCATTGTAGCTGGTTACCAAGCCCCCACAGAACGCATCTCTGCCTACGTAGATCAACACCTTCAACCCATTACATGCAGTCTCCCATCCTTCATCAAAGACACCAACCACTTTCTCGAATGCCTGGAATCCTTACCCAATCTGTTACCCCCGGAAACCATCCTTGTAACCATTGATGCCACTTCCTTGTACACGAATATTCCGCACGTCCAGGGCCTCGCTGCGATGGAGCACTTCCTTTCACGCCGATCACCTGCCACCCTACCTAAAACCTCTTTCCTCATCACCTAAGCCAGCTTCATCCTGACCCACAACTTCTTCACTTTTGAAAGCCAGACATACCAACAATTAAAGGGAACAGCCATGGGTACCAGGATGGCCCCCTCATATGCCAACCTATTCATGGGTCGCTTAGAGGAAGCCTTCTTGGTTACCCAGGCCTGCCAACCCAAAGTTTGGTACAGATTTATTGACGACATCTTCATGATCTGGACTCACAGTGAAGAAGAACTTCAGAATTTCCTCTCCAACCTCAACTCCTTTGGTTCCATCAGATTCACCTGGTCCAACTCCAAATTCCATGCTACTTTCCTTGACGTTGACCTCCACCTGTCCAATGGCCAGCTTCACACGTCCGTCCACATCAAACCCACCAACAAGCAACAGTACCTCCATTATGACAGCTGCCACCCATTCCACATCAAACGGTCCCTTCCCTACAGCCTAGGTCTTCATGGTAAACGAATCTGCTCCAGTCCGGAATCCCTGAACCATTACACCAACAACCTGACAACAGCTTTCGCATCTCGCAACTACCCTCCTGACCTGGTACAGAAGCAAATAACCAGAGCCACTTCCTCATCCCCTCAAACCCAGAATCCCCCACAGAAGAACCACAAAAGTGCCCCACTTGTGACAGGATACTTTCCGGTACTGGACCAGACTCTGAATGTGGCTCTCCAGCACGAATACGACTTCCTCAAATCCTGCCCTGAAATGAGATCCATCCTTCATGAAATCCTCCCCACTCCACCAAGAGTGTCTTTCCGCCATCCACCTAACCTTCATAACCTGTTAGTTCATCCCTATGAAATCCCCAAACCACCTTCCCTACCCTCTGGCTCCTATCCTTGTAACCGCCCCCGGTGTAAAACCTGTCCCATGCACCCTCCCACCACCACCTACTCCAGTCCTGTAACCCGGAAGGTGTACACGATCAAAGGCAGAGCCACATGTGAAAGCACCCACGTGATTTACCAACTGACCTGCCTACACTGTGATGCATTCTATGTGGGAATGACCAGCAACAAACTGTCCATTCGCATGAATGGACACAGGCAGACAGTGTTTGTTGGCAATGAGGATCACCCGGTGGCTAAACATGCCTTGGTGCATGGCCAGCACATCTTGGCACAGTGTTACACCGTCCAGGTTATCTGGATACTTCCCACCAACAACAACCTATCCGAACTCCGGAGTGGGGAACTTGCTCTTCAATATATCCTCTCTTCCCGTTAGCCACCAGGCCTCAATCTTCGCTAATTTCAAGTTGCCGCCGCTCATACCTCACCTGTCATTCAACATCATCTTTTCCTCTTCACTTCTGCTTCGACTGACATCTCGCCCAAACTCTTTGTCTCTAAGTATGTCTGCTTGTGTCTGTATATGTGTGGATGGATATGTGTGTGTGTGCGAGTGTATACCTGTGCTTTTTTCCCCCTAAGGTAAGTCTTTCCGCTCCCGGGATTGGAATGACTCCTTACCCTCTCCCTTAAAACCCACATCCTTTCGTCTTTCCTTCTCCTTCCCGCTTTCCTGATGAGGCAACTGTTTGTTGCAAAAGCTTGAATTTTGTGTGTGTGTTTGTGTGTCTATCAACCTGCCAGCGCTTTCTTTCGGTAAGTCACATCATCTTTGTTTTTATATATATATAGTTATAATAGAGGGAAACATTCCACGTAGGAAAAATATATCTAAAAACTAAGATGATGTGACTTACCAAATGAAAGTGCTGGCAGGTCGACAGACACACAAACAAACACAAACATACACACAAAATTCAAGCTTTCGCAACAAACTGTTGCCTCATCAGGAAAGAGGGAAGGAGAGGGAAAGACGAAAGGATGTGGGTTTTAAGGGAGAGGGTAAGGAGTCATTCCGATCCCGGGAGCGGAAAGACTTACCTTAGGGGGAAAAAAGGACGGGTATACACTCGCGCGCACACACACATATCCATCCACACATATACAGACACAAGCAGACAAAA